>NC_041734.1:15923268-16234903 GCF_004115215.2 Ornithorhynchus anatinus | reverse complement strand
ATGCCTACCAACTCTATTGCACTCTGCCAAACCCCCCAAACATTTAGTACAAAGCTCTGCACACCGTAAAGTGCTCAATAAATACCACTGAGTGATTGATTGATTTAAACTAAGATATAACATTGCATCTCTCCTTCTGCATCTCACCACAGAAAGACAGGAGAAGATGAGCAAAATTTCACAGGGTCAGCTTCTCTGAAGGAAAAAAGGAGAAAAATTTAGAGATTCATGGGAACTTGAATTGACAAATCTCTGCCATGATGGATCAGGGGCATAGAGAAGTAACATGGCCTAGTGGAGAAAACACGGACCTGGGAGTCAGAAGGACATGCACCTTAATCTCGCCTCCACCACTTGTCTGCTTTGTGGCCCCGGCCAAGTCACCTCACCTCTCTGTGCCTCAGTTATCTCATCTGTAAAATAGGGATTAAGAATGTGAGCCCCATGTGGGATATGGACTGTGTCCAAACTGATTACCTCGTAACTACCCTAGTGCTTAAAACAGTGCCTGGCACATAGTAAGTGCTAAACAAATACCATTCAAAAAAAATAACACCAACTCCTCCATGCCTCAGTTTCCCACCTGTAATATGAGGGTAAGAACAGTTGCCCCCGCAGAGAGATGTTATGAGATTGAATAAGATAATATCTGTGAAAGTGCTTTGAACTCTTTAGACGAAAGTTATACTGTGAGTTCAAATTGACCCTATTATTAATTTCCTGATGAGTCATTTCCAAGCACTAAAGAAGTAGATATTTGCTGAGCTTAAAATGGAAATTTAAAGTATATTTGGCCAGTCAGATTTCACCATTGAGGAAATGTCTCCTACAATGGTTTAACACTTTGGGAGCACAGCAATTCTTTCATGCACCTTCTGTGGTCTTTAGTAGCTTTGGAATATCAGCCTAAAGACAAACTTACTTCACCCAGTAGAGAATTACATTGACTGGCTAAATCTGACCATCAGGAAACATAGAACACAGCATTTCAGAAAGGCTACCTTTCTTTCTGTTTGAAGAAACAGAAATTGGTCTAATTGGATTGTTCCTGGAGCTTCGTTAGTGAGATGGTGAGTAATATAAGAACATGTATAGGCAAAAAATTGCCAGTACAAAGCACATTAAATTATGTTCCTATGACAGTATTTAATACAGTGCTCAGCTCATAGTAAGTGCTTATTAAACATCATAACCAACCAACAAACTAGACCTCCAACCAGACCTAGAAGAAGGGATTGCAACTCTGGAAGCTTCAGGAAGGTGATTTTTTTTCTCCCTGCTACATCTCCCATGCACTTAGTCCCTAAGCATTGAGGAGCAGTGTTGTCTAGTGGAAAGAGCACAGGCCTGGGACTCAGAGGACTTGGGTTCTAATAATGACTCTGCTACCAGCCTACGGCATGACCTTGGGCAAGTCATTTAGCTTCTCTGTGCTTCAGTTCCCTCATCTGCAAAATGGGGATTCAATACCTGTTCTCCCTCCTACTTAGACTGTGAACTCCATGTGGGACAAGGACCGTGTCTGATCTAATTAACGTATATCTACCCCAGCGTTTAGAACAGTGTTTGACATATAGCAAATGCTTAACAAATGCCATGATTGTGATTTAGGTATACCCTCCCTCCCAATCTTCATAGTAGCTTCCCCAACTTGTAATTTTTCTTAACATCTGTCTACCTTGTTAGACAGCAAATTCCTTGAGGACAGGGATTGTGTCTACCAACTCTATTGTATTATACTCTCCTAAGTGTACAGTGCTTTGCCCAAAGTATATGCTCAATATAAACAATTGATTGATTGAAGGAAAATCTCTCTCTCTCCCTTGGTTCAAACATAAGGAATGTCAGTCTCTTTCTATTCAGGTCACCATCCACAGGAAGTAGTCCAAATCTATCAGGACAAAAATAGCTAGACAAATAACTGATTGCACAAATAAGTATAGGAATTGATATACAAATAAAGAAAAATATGGCCCTGAGGATAGGAATAAAATGCTAAAGTGGTAAGGCAGGGTACTGGAATGGTTCAGTTTCCTTGCTTGGCTTCCTTTTCCAAGATCCATGGGCCTGTCAGATAAGACAGGAAGTGGATCACTGGAATCCTTATCCTCTAGGGCTAGAACCTGCAAGCCACACTGAAGTTACCCTGCAGCCTTTGCTCCAAGCAATCCCTACCAAAACCTGGTGGGTTTGATCTTCAAAGTCAGTCCACCGGTGTGCGGGAACAATTTAGGGAGTGGCTGGCTGGGGCAAGGGCATGGCTGCTACTTGGCTCTGGCAGTAATTCTTTAACCTCCTTTAAAAACACCAACCAGGGCTCAGAGGTCTTGATCGCTTAGTGCCAGTTTTAGTCCGGAATATTCATTTTCCCTTAAAGAGATTTGGCCTAACCTAGGGCCTGTTTCCCTCTTGTGGTAACCCTTTGCGAGGCTGGGATCACTTGCCACCTTCCTGTTCTGAAGAACAGAGCCACAGCAACCCAGCTTCCCCTAGCAAGGCTTATAAGACCTCGGGTGTCAAGGCTGGTGATTCAGCCAAGTCGCTGTCCTCTGAACTTCTCCAGGAGACATAGATGCACCCCCATGGGGACAGAGTTCCTTATCTCAAAGAGAGCTCTCCCTTTAATCCTTTCCCCCTCAAATACATTTTCACTCTCAATTATGTTTTCCATTATAAAAGGAGCTGTGTCAATGAACAAGTCTGTCACTGGCCAGTTTGAAAATCTACACAGGTGAAGAAGCTGTAATGCTAGAAATGGGGAGGGCTAAACAACAGCAGTAGAAAGAATGTGAACCGAAGGGTTTTGTATCATCAGATACTAAGCCTCAAAAATGTGCTCTGTGTTCAGACAACAGGATTCTTTGCAAGAGCAGGTGGCCCATCAAAAATCCAGTTGGCTATATTGTTGCGTAGGAACTGGTTTAGTATGATTTAATTTCTTAAATAGTAGCTAGAAGTTCAGTGAGATGTGCCGGTGAGAACAGTGTTCCTTAGGGTAGAAAAAGAACGTTGTGTTTTCCCTCATTTATAAATCATATGTGCTTAAAAAATAAAGCTAGACCTGATGATAAGAGGTGCAGTGTTTAGCTTATGGTGTCTGTTTAGCAAAGTAATTTGCTGAGGCAAGGTAAAAAACAAGAAAAACTTGCTTGGTAGCTAACTTCCAATTTGCTGTTATCTGCTTTTCTTTCTGTCTGTCAGTGCAATTATAAGGGCTGCATTGAGTCCTCTGAAGTCTAGCATTTACAAGGAGGGACAAATACCACAAATAAATACATATTTCCCAATGAGGGGGGGACAATTTACATAACACTGAAAGAGTTTGACAGAACCCACTTTTATCACTATAAAAAATAAAGGAAAAAAAAATCACCCTTCCAGCCCTCTGGAATGAACACAGTTTCTTTCATTTTCTCTGAGTAACTCTGGAAATTTCAGTCAGTATGAAAAAATGAATTCCTGGAATGTCTTCCAGAATCTTTTTTTCTGAATATAAAGTTTATCCCCTGTGTTGGACTTTGATTTTTCCTAGTCTAACTTTGAAAGCTCATTTTCACCCACATCCTATAGCCAAGCTGTGGATGTGTAGGATTCACCATTAGCTTTTGTAAGGTTCCATTTGGTACAACTGAATGACTGCAATGAGTATTACTTCCAAGAGAATAAAACTCCCATACTGGGCTTTCTACTTTTCTGTCCCTAAGATTTGGCAAAGCCCAGGATGGGTTCTGCTCTTTTGACTGTCCCATTTACACTGGACCATAGTCTCTTTCAGTTCTAAAGGTCAGAGTTCTATTAGGATAATGACTCAGCACAGCAGAGTACTATGGGCATTCAAAAAAGGAGTTCTGAGTGACTGAAGGTTGGTCAATAGGAAGAGATGGAGAGGGGAGGAAATGAATGGAGAGGGAGGGAAATTGAAGGCAACTTGTAGACATACTAGTTGATCAATAATTCTGATTTTTATCTGTTTGTTTATAGGTGGTGGTGGTGGAAGTTAACAGCAATTTTCAAATCCAGGTAAGGTATAACAAATCTTGGGTTTGAAACTTAGATCGCTATCAGAAAATGGAAAAAAAATAAAACGACTTAAAAGGAAGATTGCAATTTCCTTTTTAGATCAAATTTATTTTACTCATTAGAATAAAATAACAGTGTTGTAATGATCATCTGTACCACATACCGGAATATTTACTACTATACATTTACAAAAAATGATATTGCACGCCATTGTTTTCTGTTTCTCACTAAAAAAAACCCTCCAGATTGTATTGCAAGTGAAAATATATAAAGACTCAAAACCTGAAATTTCTTCCTAAGGTAAGAGATTATAACAGCAAAAATGGTACCATCAAATGGCATTCCATCAGAAGGCATAAACGTGAATGGATTAAATTTGCTGCAGCATGTCGAGAAGGAGAAGATAACTCAAAGAGAAATCCCATTGCCAAAGTAAGTGGCCCCCAAGATCCAAAAAAGAACTCCTCATCTTCCCAACCCTGCCCTCCCCTTCTATTTCCCATGACAGTAGACAACACCACTATCCTCCTTGTCTCACAAGCCATAACCTTGGCTTTATCCTAGAGTCATCTCTCATTCAAACAGAAACTTCTTAAAGTACTCAGGTCGCTGCCTCCTAACTTAACTCACTGATTTCCTACTACAATCCAGTCCATGCACTTCACTCTTTTAGCACCAATTTACCCACCTTACCTCAATCTTATCTCATCTCGCAACTGACCCCTTGACCATGTCATCCCTCTAGCCTGGAACTCCCTCTTCCTCCATATATGACAGACCACCATTTTCCCCACTTTCAGAGCCTTATGAAAATCACATCTTCTCCAAGAAGCCTTCTCCAATTAAGCCCTCTTTCCTATTATTATCATTAGTATCATTAAATTTCTTAAACACTTACTATGTGGCAAAAACTGTTCTAAGTGCTGGGTAGATACATGATTATCAAGTTGAACACAATCCCTATCCCTCATGGAGCTTGCAGTCTAGGTAGGAAGGAGTAGTATTTAATTCCAATTTACAGATGAGGAAACTGAGGCATAGAGATGTTAAGTGACTTGCCCAAGGTCACACAGCAGACAAAAGGCAGAACCAGGATTAGAACCCAGGTCCTCTGAATCCCAAGCCCTTGCTTTTTCAACTAGGTTCTGCTACTCTCTCTCCATTCTCAGTCACCTATGTACTTGGATACAAACTCTTTAAGCACTTGATATTCACCCCACTCTCAGCCTGATAGCATTTAAGGGTGCCTACCAACTCTGATGTATTGTATTCTCCTAAGTGCTAATCCTGTGATTGGCACACAGTAAGCACTCAATAAATACCACTAATTGATTGATTGATCTATCATTCAAGTTTTTATTTATTCATTAAATTATTTATGTATTGAAATTTATTCAATTATGTTTTAATATTCATGTGCGTCTCCCCCTCTAAACTGTAAACTCCTTCTGGGCAGAGAACCTGTCTACCAACTGTGTTGTGCTATATTTTCCCAAGTGCTTAGTACAGTGCTCTGCACCCAGTATGTGTTTAGTAAATACCAGTGAATAATTGTTTGATTACTAAGGAGCGATGTTTTTCCCTGACTCTTTGGGAACATCACTTTATTGAAGACTATAATCTCCTTGAAGGCAGGGAGCATGTCTACCAACTGTATTGTACTCTCCCAAGCACTTAGTACAGTGCTCTGCACACTAAGTGCTCAATAAATATCAATGATTTATCCAGATAGCCTCCAGGAAGTTGCCACTAGACTATTTAGGACAGAACCAATGACTATTTTCACCAACATTTTTTGTGTCTTTCCTGCCTGCAGATTAACTCAGACTGTTCTGCGAACGAGCAAATTACATATCGCATCTCTGGAGTGGGAATTGATCAGCCCCCATATGGAGTCTTTATTGTGAATCCAAAAACAGGGGACATTAATATAACCTCCATAGTCGATCGAGAGCTGACCCCATTTTTCACGGTAAGACATCTTTGTCAGGGCCTTTACTCATACTTCTAATTTCCACTTTCCCTTTTGTTCAAGGGATTACATTACCTCCTTTAGAGTAAAGGGATGGGGACCACTGTTTCTATTTTAGCATAAATCAACTTTCTACATGTTTACAGGTGGATTGGGCCTCATTTCCGGTTTGTGAATAAAGTCGTATTCCTCTTTTCCTAGATCTATTGTCGAGCCCTGAATTCCAGGGGTGAGGATGTAGAGAGGCCTCTTGAGCTGAGAGTCAGAGTTCTCGATATAAACGACAACCCTCCGGTATTCTCCCAAACTGAATTTGTGGGCGGCATTGAGGAAAACAGCTACCCGAGTAAGCAGTCTTCATTTCCAAATGAATAAACGCGTGTCGGACAAGACCTTAGTGGGAAGAACACCAGACAGAGAGTCAAGGGACCCAGGTTTTAGTCTCTGATCTGCCATGTGACCGCTGTGTGACCTTGAGCAGGTCACTTAATTTCTCTGTACCTCAGCTTGCTTGTCTGTAAATGTGTGCAAAATACCTGTTCTCCCTCCATCTTAGATTGTGTCCAATCTGATTACATTGCACTCGCCCCAGCTCTTAACACAATGCTTGGCACAGAGTAAGCACATAATTAATATTACTTTTATTATTATGCACTACAAGATTAGCTACTCCAATACCCGGCCCTCCTAAGACTTACTGATAGAAAAGTAAAAAAGAACAGGATCAGGGGTATCTTCTATTTCAACAGTGCTCTGCACACAGTAAGCACTCAATTCTATTGATTGATAGACTGCTGGATTGATTTCTTGGTTCTCATTAGGACACTGGAGGGTCTTGATGAGGGTGCTTTTCTTTACCTTAGAAAGGAAATGTAGATTATGATACAGCAACAGCTAGTAAAAAGAACAGAGACACAGTGTTTTAGCTGTAGCTCTGAATCTGGATGATACAGAGACAGCAGATCTGAGTTCTACCTTAATCAATGAATTAATGAAACAGTGATAATTATTGGACCCTTACTATGTGCAGAGCACTGTACTAAACATTTAGGAGAGTGGGAAAGTATAATGCGATAGAATAGGTGGACATTATCCCTGCTTATAAGGAGTTTATAGAGTAGATGGGGAGACAGACATGAAATTTGTGCATAAGTTCTGAGGGGTTGGGATGAAAAGATCCAAGTGCATAGGTAACACAAAAGGGAGGGCATAAAGCGGAAGTAAGGACTTAGAAAAGGCCTTCTGAAGGAGCTGTGATTTGAGCAGGGCTTCAAAGATAGGGGAAGTGGTGATCTGTCAGACACGAAGCCACAGAGTTCCAGGCCAGAGAGAGGAAATGAGCAAGAGGTTGGTGGTAATAAACACTACATCAAGGTAAAGTGAGTAGATTAGTGTTAGAGGTGCTGAGTGTGCAGCTTGGGTTGGAATAGGAGATCAGCCAGAAAAGGTAGGAAGGGGCTAGCTGATTGAATGCCTTCAAAGTCAATGTTAAGGAGTCTCTGATAGATGTCGAGATGGATGGGAAATCACTGGAGGTTTATGAAGAGAGGAAAGGCATGAACTATTTGGACATCAAATTCAAGTATGAATAAGACATGGCAGAGGCAGGAGGCAGGGAGGTCAACAAAGAGGCTGATGCAGTCAGTAGTCAGGGTGGGATATTAAGTGCTTGGATTAGCAAGCTAGCAGTTTGGATGGAGAGGACAGAGCTGATTCTAGAGTTGCTGTGAAGGTAGAACTGACAGCATTTGCTAACAGACTGAATTTGCGAGATGTACTCTCCCAGGTGCTTAGTACAGTGTTCTAGAGACACTTAAAGCTAAGTAAGTACTACTGATTGATTGATTGAGATGAGTAGAGGTTAACGCCAAGGTTTTGAGCTTGTGAGACAGGGAAGAGGGTGGTATTGTCTGGTTTTCTCTTTGTGCTCTGCTAAATGACCCTGGACACTCTCTCAACCTCATTTCTATCATCTTTAAAATGAATCATAATTCATTCAATAGTATTTATTGAGCGCTTACTATGTGCAGAGCACTGTACTAAGCGCTTGGAATGAACAAGTCGGCAACAGATAGAGACAGTCCCTGCCGTTTGATGGGCTTACAGTCTAATCGATAATAGATTATAATCGATTATAATGATAATAGTGGTATTTAGGAAGTGCTTACTATACACCAAAAACTGTACTAAGCTCTGAGGTAGACATAAGGCAATCGTGCCAGTCTTTTTTTATCCCACATGGGTCACACACTCTTAGGGAGGGAAAACATGTATTTAATAAATACCACTGTTATTATTATTATTACTATTAATCCCCATTTTACAATTGAGGAAAACTCCTAAATATCCTTTAGGGATGATTTGGGAACAAATGGGATAACTAAGGAAAAGTGCTTGGAGAAATAAAAGTGTTTTACACATTCAAGATTGTTTTTGATCTTTAAACGTCAAAGTAATAATAATAATTAATAATTGTGGTATTTGTTAAGCACTTACTATGTGCCAGTCACTGTACTAAATGCTAGGGTTGATAGCATATCAGGTTGGACACAGTTCCTGTCCCACGTGGGGCTCACAGTCTCAATCCCTATTTTACAGATGAGGTAACTGAGGCTCAGAGAGATGAGGTGACTTTCAAAGGTCACACAATTTACAAGTGGTGGAGTCGGAATTAGAACCCATGACCTTCTGCCTCCCAGGCCTCTGCTCTATTCACTACACCATTGGGTAATGGAATATTAAAACAACGATGATAATCAACTTTTTTAACATCTTAATTTCTAGACACCTTGGTGATGACATTAAATGCTACCGATGCGGATGAACCAAACAACTTGAATTCTAAAATTGCCTTCAAAATAATCTCTCAAGAGCCTGCAGGCGCACCAATGTTCATCTTAAACAGACACACTGGAGAAATTCGAACAATGAGCAATTCCCTGGATCGAGAGGTAAAGTCTTTTTAGGATTGTTTGGTCAGCGATATAGAAGTTGATTTTGAAAAGCCCACCTGTGTCTTCTTTCCAAAGTGCAAAGAAAGAGGAAGAAGCTGCAATTGCTGAACAGAAGTGAAATAAGATGTATTTTTTTCATGTGATCTCTCATTTCAAAATAATATTTTACTGGAGAGGAGCTAAAAGTAGATTTCAGGAATTCGTTTCATGTTGTTTAGAACAGCACATGCAATGACAGTGTTTTAGTAGAACTATTCCAAAAAGAAAACAAAACTGCATAGATGCTGACAGTGATGAGGCAGAAAGACACATGATGTAAATAAAAGAAATTAACAAATAATATGAGTGAAGCCTAAACCTTTTTGAAATTATAAAAGGACCTATGAATAATGCCTCTAGACTGTAAGCTCAATGTGGGCAGGGAATGTGTCTTCCAACCCTGTTGTAGTGTACTCTCCCATTCATTCAATAGTATTTATTGAGCACTTACTATGTGCAGAGCACTGTACTAAGCACTTGGAATGTACAATTTGGCAACGGTTAGAGACAATCTCTGCCCAATGGCAGGCTCACAGTCTAAATGGGGAAGACAGACAGCAAAGCAAAACAGAACAAAACAAAAACAAGACAACATCAGCAAGATAAATAGAATCAAGGGGATGTACACCTCAATAACCAAATAAATAGGGTAATAAATAATATATACAAATAATATAAAAACTTGGTTAGATGCCACGAAGGAGGTGGCAATGCCTTACCATATATGTGTTGTAAAGGCCACTAGGACCTCTTCCATCCTTCTCAAAAGGAGTGCTAACCTTCTCTCCCAGTAAGCTTTCATTGACTGATTAACGAATAGAAGTTGCAGGTTTGCCTGCTTGATAGGAAGTCTAGATATTTGGGTCTCATTCTACACTCTAATAAATTGGGGAAAGGTATGAATCAGGTCCAAACACTTCAGTGATCCAGCACCTGGGGCTATCTTACTGGTTACACTGGGTGTTTAAAAAGAAGTCACTGACCAAATCCTTCAGGAGGGAAACTGGGAGAAGCTTGTTGTGGTAAGTTTGAGTAGAAACTCCCCAAACAAGAATTCACTTCACAGGAATTCGAATGGGACCCAGGAATCCCCTTTTAGAGGAAATACCATACACCCTTAAACTCTAAGCTTGTTACAGGCAGAGAATGGGTCTGCTAATTCTGTTGTACTGTACTCTCCTGAGTGCTTAGTACAGTACTCTTAGTACAGGGGAAGCAGCATGGCTTAGTGGAAAGAGCCTGGGCTTCAGAGTCAGAGGTCATAGGTTTGACTCCCTGCTCTGCCACTTGTCAGCTGTGTGACTGTGGGCAAGTCACTTAACTTCTCTGTGCCTCAGTTACCTCATCTGTAAAATGGGGATTAACTGTGAGCCTCACGTGAGACAACCTGATTACCCTGTATCTAACCCAGCGCTTAGAACAGTGCTCAGCATGTAGTAAGCGCTTAACAAATACCAACATTATTATTACTCTTCCCATAGTACATGCTCAATAAATACCAATGGTTGATCATTTTAGAGGGCTGCATCAATCCTGTAAAGATTCCATATCGGTGAGGTGATCTTTTGCCCCCCTGCCAAATACCATGGCGATACCACTTATTGTCTCTGAGTTCTGGTTTCCCCGTTGGTTAAATAAGGGACAACAGCTCTCAACTATACAGTCTGTGGACTCTCCCGGTCATTCATTTTCCCTTCTGCTCCTTACTGATGCCCAGTGTGAAGCTATTTCACAGCACATTACTATCTACCCAAGAGGAAGAAGTAATGGTAAGAAGTGCCACTAGAAAGCAATAATTGATCAGTCATATTTATTGAGTACTTACTGTGTGCAGAGCACTGTATCCAGCACTTGGGAGTGATTAGTGGAAAAATTTAAGGATGTTAAAAGGCTGGAAAAGAGCCTAAAATGATTCATGGATAATGAGTTATTAGAAGGAAATGGGAATATTAGAAAATATATTCCTAACCTTGAGGATAGTTGGCAGAGATGACAATCACCATCCTACTTCTCTTTGTGTCATTTGGTGTAAACCAGGCTTGATAGCTATTGAGATGATCCAGTGATTCTTACATCCTGCAATTATTTCCACTTTCCTTTAGAGGCCCTCCCTGACTAAGCCCTCTTTTCCCCGACTCCCTCTCCCTTCTATATTGTCAGTGCACTTGGATCTATACCCTTTTAGCACTTGATAGTCACTTCACGTTTAGCCCCACAGACGTTATGTACATATCTGAAGTTAATTTAATAATAATAATAATAATGGCATTTGTTAAGTGCTTACTAGGTGAAATGCACTGTTCTAATCACTGGGGAGGATACAAGGTCATCAGGTTGTCCCATGTGGGGCTCACAGACTTAATCCCCACTTTACAGGTGAGGGAACTGAGGCACAGAGAAGTTAAATGACTTGCCCAAAGTCACATAGCTGACAAGCGGCAGAGCTGGGATTTGAACTCATGACCTCTGAGTCCCCAGCCCGTGCTCTTTCCACTGAGCCACTCTGCTTCTCTATTTACTTATATTAATATTTATCTTCCCTTCTAGACCAAAAGTTCATTGTGGGCACAGAATGTGTCTACCAATTCTGTTACTTGGTACTCTCCCAAGTGCTTAGTACAATGCTTTACACATAGTGAGCACTCAATAAATGCCTTTGCATGATTTCCTTGTTCTTTATCAGCAACAAAGCAGCTATAGCCTTGTGGTACAAGGTGCAGATCGAGATGGAGCTTCCGATGGACAATCGTCCCAATGTGATTGCAGGATTAAAATTATAGACGTCAATGATAATTTCCCCTACCTTGAGCAGTCTTCTGTAAGTACTTGCTATTGAAATTAATAAAATGTAACAAGTAAAATGAATCCTTTCATCTTTCTATCATTTTGTTTATGGTTATGATTGCTTTTCTTATCTCCCAGCAAGTTTTGTACATGCAGATTTTACATCCATACGCCTATAGTTGATATAAAGTATATATACTTTAAAATAAAGTAAATTTACTTTACCTTTAAAGAATAATAAATATTGTTTGGATTTCTAGGGCCTTTCTCCTTGCCCTTTCACTGTTCATAAACACAACTTCATCTATCATTCCAGTATTCTGTCAGCATTGAAGAGAACATTCTGAATTCTGAATTGATTCGGTTTCGAGCAATTGATCTGGATGAAGAATTCTCAGATAACTGGCTGGCACAGTTTTTCTTTATTTCGGGAAATTCTGGAAACTGGTTTGAAATTGTAACCGATTCAAGAACTAATGAGGGAATCCTGCGGGTTATTAAGGTACAGTATAGCTACACTGAATACTTTATAGCAAAGAGATGAAAATCTCATGGCCAATGCTAACTAGTATGCATTCCTTAGCTCAGTCTTCTGGGACAAGAAAAGAAGGAAGAGAAACCATATATTCAAATGCAATTCATTTTAAGTTCCATTTCCTCGCCAGCTGTGGAAAAAATTCCAGAGGCTTTTACATTTTCATCTCCTCTCTGCAAATACTTGACCTGGGCATAATTAGGAAAACAGCTAAAATACAATGTTAGTAAAGATGCACGTCAGTGGGAATGACTCAATCCATTAGTTTTCCTTTCTTGCCAATATTTTTGGGTAGAAGGAACCACACCGTGGGATTAAGGTTCCTTCTCTGAAGTATTACTAACTTCACTGGAGTTTAACATATTTATTTTATTGACATTTCCTATAGCAAAATTATTTCCTTAAAATAATAAAAAAAAACCTTGCCATCCTAAAATAAGTGATTACTACTTTCAAAAAAATGGAGTAGAAAAAATATTATTTTGAGTTTGAAGAAATCTGTGAAAACCTAAAATGAGTCTTGAATGCACTGCTTGGGTTAGATAACCTCCAGAGGTAGCCCTCTTGGGCTATCCTTCTCATAAGGTCTTTGTGCGATGTGTGTCTTCTGCAGTTACACCTTATTTATGCTTTTCACGCACTAAGTGGGACTTAAAGCTACCCACATCAAGTTCTACAATTTCATTTTCACAGATTCATCAAAAAGAAAAATAGTTTAGAATGTAATCTAAGCCCTCCCTAAATTGCTGAGTGATTTAAGGAAATTTATTCAAAAAATAATAATAATAATAGTATTTGTTCAGTGCTTACTATGTGCCAAACACTGTACTATGGACTGGGATAGATTCAAGATTATCCCCACGTCCTGCATGGGGTTCACAGTCTAAGTAAGAGGCAGAGCAGGTATTTCATCCCCATTTTGCAGGTGAGGGAACTGAGGTACAGAGTACTTAAGTGACTTACCCAAGGTCATACAGCAAGTAAGTGGAGGAGCCCGTGCTCTCCTGACTCAAGTTCTCTATTTTAGTTTTTAGTTATTAGTCTTTCAGTTTCTTTATAGGTTAATTGGTTCTAGCAATTCTTCTTATCCTGTACACAGGCGTCTGACTACTAGTCTAATATTTCTCTTCCCTCTAGGCTTAAATTTTTTATTTTAACGGCAACTCTTTTCTTTTTATCATCCTAGCCACTTAATTATGAAGATGCTCAAAGTATGGTTCTTAGTGTTGGGGTTAGAAATGTAGCTGAATTTCACCACTCAGTTAGATCCCAATATCGAGTCCAAGGAAGCTCCATCACCGTCAAGGTAATAAATGTGGTCGAAGGATCAGTATTTACACCGGCTTCTAAGACATTTATTCTCCAAAGAGGGATGGGAGCCAATTCTCTAATTGGAAGCTATCAAGCCATAGATCTGGACACTGGAAGACCTTCTACAACAGTCAGGTCAGGCTGACTTTTATCATTATCATATTTCTATTTCTTATATTTTGAACTCTCCTGGTATTATCAGTTGCCTTTATATATATAAGCTTGCATGATCACAAATTTGAATCAATGATTTGTCTGAAGGGGGCCCTGTGTGAAAGTTATTACTTAACATCCTGAAATTACCAGTCTAATTCAGAACTTGGAATAATAAATGGATTACATCGGTAAAGTAATCTGAAGCTCAAGCTATAGTCGTGTGAAAGACTAAATATGTGGGTGTGCTTTATACACTGCTGACCAAACTCCAATCCAATTAGTTGAGACAAAGTCATACCTCAATTCATCAACTGATCGTATTTATTCAGGGCTTACTATGTGCAGAACACTGTATTAAGTGCTTGGGAGTGTACAATATAACAGGCACATTTCCTACACACAACAAGCAGTCTAGAGGGGCAGACAGACATGAATATAAATAAATAAATTATGGATACATACATAAGTACATAAGTGTTGTGGGGCTGACCGTGAGGGGTGAATAATAGGAGCAAGTCAGGGCACTGTAGAAGGGAGTAGGAGGAAAGAAAGTGAGGGCTTTGTCACTGGAGGCCACTTGGAGTAGATGTGCCTTCAGTAAAGATTTGGCAGTCAGGGGAGTAATTGTCTGTCAGGTATGAAGAGGGAGTGTATTCCAGGCCAGCGGCAGGATGTGGGCAAGAGGTTGGCAGTGAGATAGATGAGATCAAGGTACAGTGAGTAGGTTGTCATTAGAGGAGAGAAGTGTGGAAGGAGAGCAGTGAGGTGAGGGAGGAGGGAACAAGGTGATGGAGTGCTTTAAAACTGATTTTAAGGGGTCAGCATCTACAATTTTTCAAAAATAAGACTTTAAGGAGTGGAAGGAGGTGAGTGGTGGGAGGAAGGAGAGAAGAAAAGAAGAATTGTGATTGTGTTCACCTTGTTGTCCTTACAACTAGTGTTTAGAAAGGTGACACAAGATGAGAAAAGGGAAGGGAGGAGGAATGAGATTAAAAGGCAGCTCAGCTCACCTTAGGCTGGGAATTCCACATGAGAGAGGAACTGTTTTCGATTGGTTTATAATGTATCTCCCCTAGTGTTCATTCCAAGCTCCTAGCTGGGCTTATATGGAACATCATCCTTGGAAATGGGAGAAGTTAGGGAGGATAAAATGGCAGCTTATCCCAAGGGAAGCCATTACCCTACCAATGTTCCCTTCTCGATCTGATATTCCGCCCTCTCCCCCAGCAAATACAAGCCTAGGGATAGCAGAGTGTAGAAGATGCTGATTTGTCATATTCTTATCAGACTATGTAACTTGACAGATCTCTGATCATCCTGTGGATTTTTAAATCCCCACAGATACATAATTGGAAGTAATCCAGGCGATTTACTTGCAGTTAACTCAAGGACCGCTGAAATTACCTTTAAGCGTCAAGTCACTCGGGAAATCTATTCACAGGTCAATGGACGCTATGTGGGAACTATTCTATCAATAGACGGTAAGAGGCCACATTTCTTAGAGAAGACACGTTCACATTCAAGTTTCAAAATTCTCAGCCTCTCCTTCATACCAGAATGATCCTTTCTTTGAAGAAAATTACTATAGTAACCAGTATTTGAGACCATTAAAAGTACTTTAAAATGTCTACATTTTCGAAGTATAGTGAACTTGGTAAAGATAGTCCTGGATATGGGAAAAAAATCCCTTTGACCCATTCCAGGGGGTCACCTTGAAGTATTTCTGGAACACAATTCTGATCCACACCTATCCTGAGACAGTAGGCTGTTGGCTGGGCAAGTTGGAGAGAAGGTATGAGAAGCTCAAGAGAGCCTAGTCGAGATTTTACTCCTCTCTTTCAGTAAGCACGGTCCCAGTTGTACTGTGTGTACCATAGCCCTCACTTTAAAAACTGTCTGGCTGATGAATATGCTGACCCTAGCTTTTAAGTATGATTTTTGTTGAAACTTGGTACATAAGAACATTATTATAGATCCATGGGCCTTACTCTTGCCTCCTGGCAACTGAGAAATGAGGAAAGTGGGAAGAGAAGGGTGTGGAGCAGGGGAGAAAATATCAAGTTCAAGTCCCCCAGCATTCTAAAACTGTAAGTCCCAGAATGCTGCGAGGCCTAAACCAAGCATGAGCATTCTCCAGCCCAGACAAGAAAATTCTGGACATTAGGGAAGCAAGAGCAGCTGATGATGAGTGCGAGGTAAGGTTTATCTCAGACAGTCCCAGTCTAGGACAGCTGTATATTTTTCTTAAAATTGCCTTCCAAAATCTAGAATTGTCCTTGATAAAATTGGAGATGCAGTCAGCCACTAGGCATGTTTTATTCCTTTGGAAGAAAATAAGATTCTAGAAAATTGAATCATCAGGTGTGACAGTTTAGAAAATTACTGCCATAATGTATTCCAGGGACTTGATATGGAATGCAGATCTGAAAGAAAAATGAACTTTGTATCTGCCCCCCTTCTGAGGAGTGACTGTTAACCCATCTGAAACGTTTGAAATGAAGAATCATTAAATAATAAACATCTTAAATGGTTAATAAAGAACTGGTTTAATAAAGAATTATTAAATGATTAATAATTAATAAAATAGAGAATTTAACACATGGAATAAACCCGACCCTTTATTGTTACAGATGCTGCTCAAAGAACATGCACTGGTACCATTGTTCTAGATCTTAATGATGTTTTTGACATTAACGATTCTAATAATTCTGGTGGACAAGCCGGAGGGCAAGGTTCTTCCACAGGAGGCGGTGGACCAGGCGGTCCTGGAGGACCTGAGGGGACTGCAACTGTAGGTCCTAGTGGCTTTACTGATTCTAGTTTTCAAGGCAGCAGTACATCAGGTGGTTCTGACAAAGATACTAATACTGAAAGTCCTGGTTATGACGGGGGAAGAGGAAACGGAAAAGCATATTTCGGTCCTGCCGGCATTGGACTTCTCATTTTGGGCTTCTTGATGTTGTTATGTGAGTATTACATTGTGCTATCTAATCTCTTTCCAAAACTATCATATCCTAGTTCACAGTCTTTGCAGGTAAGTAGTAGAGTCAAGTTTAGAACCCAGGGCTCTGGACTCTCGGGCCTGTGCTGGTCTCACTAGGCCATGCTACTTCTGCCAAATTAGCAGTGGTATGCATTTCCAGCTCTTTCCATTATGTGGAAATTCCCAAGGCTGATATGGGACAGGGTCTGTGCCTGATCTGATCGTATTGTATCTACCCCAGCACTTAGAAAAATTCTTGTGGCTTGATAAGCATTTTAAATTCCATAAATATTGTAACAAATAACTTTATTTTTCTGGACTACAAATAGCCACTGGACATAGTAATCTCATTGAACGGGATACCTTGTGCAGTCTCTCTATATATTTTGATGTCAGCCACGTGACAAAGTTGTTGGGTTATTTTGTTTCCTGTCCAGTGATTTCTCCAGTTAGATTTTCTATTTCTGTACATTACATTTCATTTCAAATGCCGTTTCACCAGGATGGGAGACTCTTTTCTAATTGAATAATAATAATCATAATAATTGTCATATTCGTTAAGCTCTTACTATGTTACAGGCACCGTGCTAAGCTCTAGGGTGGGTACGAGCAAATTGGGTTGGACACTGTCCCTATCCCATGCGGGACTCACAGCCTCAGTCCCCATTTTACAGATGAGGTAACTGAGGGCCAGAGAAACAAAGTGACTTGCCCCAGGTTGCCCGACAGACAAGTGGCAGAGTCAGGATTAGAACAGGTGACCTTTTGAGTCTCAGGTCCATACTCTATCCACCAAGCCATGAACGCCTTGTCCCCTTTGTCTTCTAGTGGTTCCCTTCTTGCTGATGACATGTGACTGCGGAGGGGCAAGCGCTGTTGGAGGAGGCTTTCAGCCTGTGCCAGAATGTACCCCCGAAGGGGCAATTCATTCCTGGGCTGTAGAAGGACCGCAGCCGGAAGACAGGGTGAGCGCTGATTGGCTTAAATGCCCTCGAATGGCTCCCCTGGAGTCGTTCACCTGATAGGTTGGGATTTAAACAGACCTTGGAAGTCCTGGGGGCATCCCTGGGGAACCTCTAAATTAAGTATATTGTAAAGCAAAAACAAGTCGGTGCCATGAATTCAAAGGAAGAAAAAGCCAACTGCTAAACTGTGAACAGGAAGAAATTCTCCGTTCTTTTTTCCTTCCTTAGGATATAACCAACATTTGTGTTCCAATGACCACCACTAATGAAGGGATGGACACTTGTGGTAAGTAGAAGTCAAGCTTTTCCTCTGTTTTTATGAGTTTTATTGATCAGTCAATGCTCTGGCAAGGCTTCATTTTCATTTCAGAAGAAAATTTCTCATTACAAGAAAAGGCATTTTCTAGCCGGGAGAGGAAAGGTATGCTCACTCTTGCTATCATTGCCATGGTGTTCTTGTCCAGGATCATGGAGCCCCAATTCCTTGGCTAAATTTACATCTTAGCGAACAATCATCAACTCTTTAGGGAAGTTTAACATTCAAACCTTGAGGTTCTGATGGCATTCTGGGATTTTACTGAAAATTAAAGACTCTTCCCAAGATCATTATTTTTTAATGGGAATCCCTGCTCATACATAGATGGGAAAAGGAGTTTTTTTCACTTTATGATTTTCTTCCAATATCCAATCACAGGGAGAGTTTTGCTTCTACAGGAGCCTTGGGTCCATTTTTTATGGCATTTATCAATCTCTTACTATGTATCAGGCATTGAACCAAGCACTGGGGTAGATAGAAGATAGGTTGGACACAGTCCCTGTCCCAGGTGAAGCTCACTGTCTTAATCCCCATTTTACAGATGAGGTAAATGAGGCACGGAGAAACTAAGTCATTTGCCCAAGGTGACACAGCAGACAAGTGGCAGAGCCAGAATTAGAACCCAGATCCCTCTGACTCCCGGCTTGTGCTATTTTCCACTAAAATGCACTGCTTCTCAAAATGGCTAGTATATTATGTCTACTATGTAGGTCCTGTGAGTGCAGCATCACAAAATAAATTGTTTTTCCCTAAGTTACTATTTCTCAGCATCCTAAATTTAGGCCATTAAACTCCAAGAACTTCTAGCTATATTTCACACCTGACTCCATCACCTCACTCACACTGTTCTTCTGGCTTGGGAATCCTCCCACCCAAAATCACAGGTCTCCCTATATTCAAAGCACATCTAAAGCCCTACTTCCTCCAACATGCCTAACCCAATTCATCTCCCAGTACCCTATGCCATATCATTCCATCAGCCAATTCTAGAATCTAATGTATTCATACCCATCCTGAGCACTCACGCATATATGCATGCACGCTTTCATTTTGACCAACACAGTGTTCTGCACACGGTAAAAGTTCAATTAATACCATTGATAAATTGACCATTCTCATTGCAAATGTGTTTGTGATTGCCTCCCTTATTTAGAGTGTAAGCTCCTTGTGAGCAGCTCCTTCCGTACTTTCCAAGTGCTTTGTGTAGGGCATTGCACCCAAGCGGGAGTACATTAAAACTACTACAATACTGCCTCCAGTTGGAAGAAATGTGTCCCTCTGGTTAGATGCAGACAATAGCAGCACAGGGAGGAGACAGGAGAGCAACCTCCAAGCCAAGCAGAGAATCATACTGCTCTTTCCCTTCCCTGAGCTCTGGACTCAGGAACCAACTGATTGGAAAATCTTAGTTTGTTCCCATCCCCACTCTCCAGCTAGATTCAGGCCTAGAAGTCAACAAGCACTATTCCACCAAGTGTTTCTAAAGCCCATCTCTCTAAAGTGCCCGAGGGTTGTAGATTGTCAAAGGCACCAAAGGCATCCTGAATCTTCGATGCTCCCTGGTCTTTAATACTGCCACTGTCATGAGATCCCATTGAAATGTTTTTTTGACCCCTGTGTACAGGGCCCCATCTAGAAAATGGGATTGCTTTCTATTGGGTCCGCAACAAGGCCAAGAAAGAATACACATGAAAAAAATAGAATGAAGATGGATGACAACAAGGTTTAGATAATGTCTCACTGGGCTCTAGCCTGCTTAATATTTGCCTCAGTCTGTGGTGGTAAATCAAGTCCTCAGAGAGAGAAAGAGATGGTCATTCTGTCTTTAAAGCCCTGAAGAGACTTTTTAGCATATTGTATTCCATAGTCAAGCACAAAATGTCCCCAGACGTTGCTGAGAATGGGATCAAAGAAATCAGAAAGCAGAAGGAATTGAGTTGGAGATTAAAACAAAAATATAAATTAGAGTTAGAAAACTAGAAGCAGAAAAACTTAGTTGTTCTTGGGAGATTAAGAAGTGATGGACAAGAAAAATCAAGAGGTAGAACGTGGAAGGTGAAAAAGCATGTTGTATCTAATGCCGGCACTTAAGATTTCCCACTGTGTTTTCTTGAATCACCCTGGGCCCAGGTTTTCTTTTTTGTGTGTCCCTTTGTTTGTTCAGTAATGTACATTAGTGATGAAGTGGAAAGACATTACCGAAGTTTAAAGGTCCATGAAATGCTAACTTTGAACTTTAACCACCATTTTTAGGAGTGTATACCAATGAGTATGGAGGAAGAGAAGTAAGAGACATCGGAGGAGGAGGAATGGGAGGAGGAGCTTCTGGCCTTGAAATGACGACTGGCGTTAAAACGTCTGTGGTTCCTGAAGTGTGTCCTGGCCACTCTGGAACTCTATTAAGAAATTCCATGATGGACTACAGAGAAGGGGGTGTGAATTCAAATTTTGTGAAGAACTACTTCTGTCAGGTAAGTCACAGGTATACTCTGTTAGTACTGATTAAAATTGGGCCCCACCACTTGCTTGCTCTGTGGCCTTGGCAAGTCATGTAACTTCTCTTTGCTTCAGTTTCCTCATTTTACATGGGGATTAAAAACCAATTCTCTCTTCCCCTAAGACTGTGAGCTCTATGTGGAACAGGGTCTTAGTCTTAGCTGATTCTATCTATCCTAGTTCTTAAAATAATGCTTGGCACATAATCCCAGCTCTTAAAGTAGTGCTTGGCACATAAGCACTTGATAATTAATAAACAGCAGTTTCCAGGACAGTTGGCAAAAGTTGCTTTATACTAGGAAGTGATTCAATCTCTGGCATAAATGATGTAAAAAGGGCTAGAACAACTTTTAAACCATTCATTCATTCAGTTGTATTTACTGAGTGCAAAGCACTATATTAAGTGCTTGGGAAAGTACAATATAACTATAAACAGACACATTCCCTGCCCACAACAAGCTTAGAGTCTAGAGACTAAAAACTAAAAACCAGGATGGGAAAACAGGCATTATCACTCTATTCCTCCAAGCATTCTCGGGTGCCACTGAGTAAAGCAAAATACAGGCTGAATGATCCATTGGTCTTACACAGTTTGGCATTAGTTATTTTTTTATTTTAACATTTACTGTATATAAAAAGCACACTATTTGGTCTAGAATTTTCATCTGTAATCTGGAAGAGATGAGAGAAATGATAAAGGCTGTGTCAGTCGCAGCAATGGGAGGTAGAGTGATAAAGGAATTATCTGAATAATTCCAGTTTTTCAAAAAAATGCCTTTCAGGAGGAAAACCCTTTTTGGAGGAAGGGGTGAGAGTTGGGGTTTGAGTGATCCAGGTGAGCAATCTATAATAGTCAAATTCCCAGAATAGTTCACCACATCATTTGGTCCGGGTAGACAGAAGCAAGGGAGGGAGATGAATTAAACAGTGGACATTTATTTAGTCTTGCTTCGTCAGTTCCAGGGTCGTCTTGGGGCCCAGGAGGGAGTGGAGGAGGGGAAAAGAGGAGGAGGAGAGGGTGTGTTGGGGGGGGCGGGGAGGGTGTATGTGTGTGCGAGTGTGCTGGTAGAGGCAGTGAAGGAAGATGAAGGAAGTTTCCCGAAGCCTAAGGGGACTCACAGGCCTGACAGGGCTCTGTACTAGTGCAAAGCAAAACTTATACAAGACTTGGTCCCTCGCTTTAGGATGTTGCAGTCTAATATTTTAAACAACATAGATGAGACAAATATTTATCAAGATTCTTTTTCCTCCAATTTTTATGTTCTTTGGTTTTCTGTGCAAGCTCACTGGGAGTAGGGAACATGTCTACCAAGTCTGTTCCAGTGCTTAGAACAGTGCTTGGCACATAGTAAGCACTTAACAAATGCCATCGTTATTATTATATTGTTTTCTCCCAAGTACTTAGTGTAGAGCTCTACATATAGTAAGCACTCAATAAGTATGATTGATTGATTGATTATGTTTTCTACGCTTATGTTTGGAAAGGGATATTTGAACAGAATCAAATTCACTCCATTGCTTCATTGAGTTAAACAGGGATAAACATCTGCAGAACATGGAAACAATTCCAATATAAATGATCAGAAACCTTGAATTGGCTCCAATTGGCCTCTCCTAAAAGGTTCAGGCTATTAGAGCAAAAAAGTCCCTACTTTTTCCTTGGCCAAAGACCAATCTCTAAGGATGAAATATTGTTCCCAGTCAATGATATCTTCTTCTTAACTCAGATGGGCTGTGCTGTTGCAGAATAATAATAATAATAATAACTATGGAATTTGTTAAGCGCTTACTATATGCCAAGCACTGTTCTAAGCGCTGAAGGAAGCAGTATGTCCTAGTGGAAAGAATATAAGACTAGGAGTCCAGGAGACATGTGTTCCAATTCCAAAACCACCACTTGCCTGCTGTGTTGACCTTGGGCAAGTCACTTAACTTCTCTCTGCCCCAGCTTCCTCATCTGTAAAAGAGGGATAAAACCTATTCTCCCTCCCTCTTGGACTATGAACGACAGGGACTGTATCCCAGCTGATTAACTTTTATCTCCTCCAGTACTTAGCACAGTGCTTGGCACAAAGTAAGTGCTTAATAAATAAATATTAGGACTGATCACAGACAGTCACACAGAACTGGTAATTTGAGTACTCAACAAAGAATGCAGAATTTATCCATTTCCCATTTTCAGGTGTTAGATTGGATCGTACGCCAGAATCATTGAACTCATGAGCTCTATCCACAATGCTTTGGTTCAGTTTCTGGCATGGACATACTGGTAAAAAAGATGTGTATATATGTATATACATATACATATACATATGTATATATGTGTATATGTATATGTAGAAATATATATATATATATATATATATATATACACAACAGTTCTTGAAATTGTAATTTATCCAGTGCCTTTCTAGCCACTCTTTAAAAACAATACTAAGGGGACCTGATCCTTTAGAATACTTGTTTGGAATGCTCTACATAGGTGACTAATGTGTGGATCCACCACTCTCCCAATTTAGAAAGCATTTGCATATGCGGATGAAGACGAAGGCCGGCCCTCCAACGACTGCTTGCTCATCTATGATATCGAAGGGGTAGGTTCTTCTGCCGGCTCCATCGGCTGTTGCAGTTTCATTGGAGAAGATTTGGATGACAGCTTCCTGGATACCCTAGGGCCCAAATTCAAGAGATTAGCCGATATTAGCATGGGGAAGGACGTTGAATCGTTTACAGAGACGGAGCACCAGTGGACCACGGAGAGCGCTGAGCCGAGCTATCCTTCGCAAGGACCGGACACTCTGGTTAACGGATGTCCCCCGGTGCCTCCACCCTTCGGGACTACGACGGTTGTTTCGGAGACCACCTATCCCTCGGGGCCCGGGGTTCAGCCCGCCACCCCTATCCCTGATCCTTTGGGCTACGGTAACGTTACGGTGACTGAGTCTTACACCACCTCGGGCATGACTCTGCAGCCCTCTGCCCACGTTCACGACCCCAGGCACGGATCGAACGTCGTGGTGACAGAGAGAGTGCTGGGTCCCATGTCCGGCTCCGATTTCCACGGCATGTTAGACGTGCCCAACCTCAGGGATAGCTCCAACGTCATAGTGACAGAGAGAATCATTGCCCCCAACTCAAGGCTCCCTAACACTCTGACTCTCCCTGACCCTAGAGATTCTTCTAACGTGGTGGTGACGGAGAGGGTTATCAGACCCTCTTCGGGCTTAATGGGCAACATAAATATTCACCCTGAGCTGTCCGGTGCCCATAACGTGATCGTGACCGAGAGAGTCGTTTCGGGAGCCGGCACGACCAGCGGGGGCCTGGGGGGTGGGAGTCTGATCGACACCAGCATGGGCGGGGGAGGCATGAGTAGCGGCAGCATGGTAGGCACCAACCAAGGTGGGGCTGGCGTGAGCGGCAGCATGAGCGGGGGCGGTTTTGGCTTGAGCGGAGGTGGAGGAGGCCTAAGCGGAGGTACTCTTGGAATGAGCGGCGTGGGAGGGGGCAGCAGTGGCCTGAGTGGGGCGGGCATGAGTGGCAGCGCTACGATTGGCCATATGAGGACCTCCGATCACTTTAACCAGACGATCGGATCCGCCTCCCCCAGCGCATCTCGAAGTCGGATCACAAAGTACAGCACGTTACAGTATTCTAAATAGGCCTCCACCCGCAACAACCATGAGTGGGATTTAGACCAATCGGCTCCCACCGCTAAAACACGTGGCTGTTATTCACGATGGGCAGCTCGTGCTTAGGCGGTGGTGGAACGCAATGAGGTAGCCATGTAATATTGTAGTTTCAAAGGCAGGCGAACATGCTGAAACCTTGTCATGGGGGAAGGAGCTCTTGGTATCTTCAAATCTTTTCTTCTGTTGGTGCCGGTGGAACGCTGAAAGTGTCGTAAAGGCACAAGGAAGTGTTCCGTCTACCCACACGCGGTCTGTTAAAGGTCCCGGCGTTTGGGGCCCGTGAGATCCTCTGTCGCTGTTAACTGCCCTAATACCCTGTTACCACCAGACATCCTGGGGTGGGGGACATTCATTAGTTAGCTTGCTCTGTATTGATCTGCCAAAATGCTCTGGAAATATAGAAACGGGAACTGCGCTAGTGATGTGCTAATGTATTTGGGAATGTTAACTTGTGTAGTGTATGAACTGCTGTCTTGGGTTCAAGGATAATATATGCCGCATTATGATACATTCCTATTGTTTTTTATTGTATCTTCGTGCTTAGTGCTCCCCTCAGTGACTGCACTGAATAAAATATGTTTCTGATTTGTCCTGCAAAGGTCTTAAGATGTTAAAAACAAACTCAGTGGGAAGATGTCATTCCAGATTGTTATTTCAGAATGAGAAAAGGAGAAACCTAGGCATAAAAATGAGGAAATTACCCTAGGAATCTTGTCCTTGGGGCAATTGTCCCTCCACAAACAATCTACCTATCAGCCAACAAAGAAGCAGGAGGAAAACTTCCAGCAGCAGTACACTGATTAAAGAAAGTGACCTTAAGTACTAAGTCCCCACTGTCATTGGTGAACTGAGTTCCCGGAGAAGAGAGGGTGTGTTGCGTTGAGTTTTCAGCTGTCATTTCTAAATAGGCTGTTCATTCTAATGCACCTCATTCCCACAGTTCCAGTACAAAATTCAAGAAACATGAGTAAAATGTGGCCAGATAAAGGGAAATCACCACTGGCCAGCAGTGAAATTTCTCAGGGAACTGGAGATAAAAGGAAGGAATGATTAACAAGGGAATGTTCCTCACAGTATCTTCAACAAACTGTTCCTGCTTTTCATTAAGTTCCAAAGCTTTTATCAGCAACCCTCCCATCTGTCAATCTGAAGGTTTCATCAGGAACTTAGCCCCAAATGTCTGTGTTGGCAAATACGAAACATCTGGAAGTCCATATGTTTTGCTTGCTCCATCCACTAAACCTGCAATTCCCAATTGTTTTCCATGGTTGGACATGCAAGCAGTTGGCCAACAGTTGAATAGTGGGTCTTTTAGGTATTTTCCAAATGCATTTATGTGCTGGCTTTCTCTTAGTGCATTGCAAAAATAATGCTGTATTTATTTTGCTGCAGTTGCTACTCAGTCAAAATCTTTATATTAATGACCACAGTAACAAGTCATGGGTAGGAAGACCAAAAGACACTAGGCTTAGAGATAGGTAGATTCATTTCTGGGTGATAGGGGAAATCTGCAATGTTTTGGCATTGTTTCTATTGAAATGAAACCAGCTGTGCTAAAATCAAGCAATATTTCAGTGGCCTAGTGAATCAAATCCATCCCAAGTACAGTTTTTCTTTTCAGATCCCACTTCCCTAAATGAAATTAGCTTTTCAATGAATAAATGAAAACAATGAATCAGCCTCTGAGGCTGTTCAGAAATTAGGAGAAACCTGAACTATATTATCAACTCTTTATTGTTTCTAAGGAGACCTTGCCTTTTAAGCACTGGTGAGGATCATCAATGGTATTTATTGAGCGCTTACTGTGTGCAGAGCACTGCATTAAGCGCTTGGGGAGTACAATACAACAGAGTTGGTAGATATGTTCCCTTCCCACAACAAGCGCAGTCTAGAGGGTGAATGAAAAGAAAAGATACTAAATAGTGTCTTACTCTAACTGTACATTATGTAAAGTATGCGGCATTATCAAAATTCAGAGGTGTAAATACAATAAAGTGTTCCAAAAGGAATTATTTTCTTCCAGGTCTTTACCCTTTTATTTTGCTCTATGCTCACTGATAGGTAGCTTTTCTAGATTCTAATCCATTTCTACTTGAATCGTAGGCAATCTAGCATGATTGAAAGGGCAGAAAGTCACCTCTTCAGAGAGATCTTTTAAGAGATCCAAATATAATATCACTGGCCCAAACTGGTACAACCAAAGAGTTTTTTAAATCTTCTCAGAAATTCAAACATACTCATTTCATGCATAAAAGACCTTTTTACAGGATCATCTACAGGATACATAACCCTCCCTTCCTTATTTAAAATATCAACAGCAACCATTCAAGAGACAGGGGCTGCCTTCAACCTTGAAAAAAGGGAGCCAAAATCTATTATTCTTCTGCTTCTTAAACTATTAACTTTATCCCCGAGAAGAGAGTGGTAACTCTAGTCTCTTAAAAGTCTCATTAGTTTCTTGGTTTATCCCAAGTGAGAATAGTCCTTTTTTTGTTTTGATACAATATTGTTCAAATACTCATAAGTCTGAAGGGGATGACCACACACAGAGAAACAGAAATGAGTTTAAAAGATGAGTTACCAAATTTCTGCACCAGTACTATAAGCTGAAACAAGATAAAATGAAAGCCTCCCTACTCTGAGTTCTTATCTATTGAAAACAAAACAAAAAACAGATGGATGCTTCTTTTCTTAAGTGTATGTAATATAAAAATAAAAAGACAATGTCACATTTGACATCTTACAGTAAAACTTTTTGCCAAAATTAGTTCTGTGAAAGTACTTCATAAATCATCTGATGTAAACCAAAATACCATTTTTCTATTAAAGTTAGCGTATTTTGACATTTAATTCCAGTAGCGGCTGCTATGTTTAACCTCTTTATAAATGAGTAATTTAAGACATAACAATATTTGCACTAAATAAATCTATTTTGTATAGAGAAATTTAAAAAAACAGGAAGGGAGTGGGAGGAAATAAACAAAAAGACATCCGTTGAAAAATATGATACAAGTGTATGTCAGGGCACACATTCTATTTTTTGTATGGATTTTTTTTTTAGACTCACCAGTCATGTTTGAAGAATTTATAGGTTTATATGCTCTAATGCTTGATTTCTTGCTCCTCAGTAAAAAAATGACATCTTTAAAATTGTATTCAACTTCTACCACTTCTATCAATTAATTTCTGAAGCTGGGTTTTTTGGGCCAGTGTTTTTAGCATAAATCAGAGCTTGGGGCTATGGTTTTCACACATCGTCTTTTCACTGATTCAGTGGGAGTCCAAAGATTAGAAAGTTAAACATACAGGCACAAATGCACATGCATACATATATGCATATAGAGCACACACACATACACAGTAATAAACTGTTGAATTGGAAAATATCTCTAATATTAATATGAGCCTTTTTAAATTAAATACGAACAACTTTGCTGTCCAACATAATTCAGTGTAAATTGTTTCAACTCTACTGCTTCTCTGAAATCTGCTAGCATATCTCTCAATGAAATACCCCAGAAGTTTAGGAATAGAATTTGCCCTTTCAGAAATTTCAACCAAAAGCTGTTCTAGATAGCCCAAGAATTCAAATGAATAACTTGTAGACAATTTCCACAAGGCATTCCTCCAAAAAGTCTCAAAACAATGAATGGTTTTACTGTTCAATTACCCAAACCTTCCTTTCAGTTTATGTTGAAAATAATTCAGACATCAAGACGTGGTTAGTTCAACCTTATTTTCTTTTTTTGATGCTTAAGAGTATTGTTTCTTAGGGGAATGTTTAAAGGGATGTAACATAAGACTTTTTCAAAGGTCAGGGCAGGATTCATCTAGAATATTTGGGGGTATCCTTCTGGCTGTTACTGTTTGCAATTTTAAAGTTGGTTTGTTAAGTCTCAAAGAATTATGTTTACAGAATTAAAATAAAATATTAGTACAGCTCTGACCTTGTCTGATGTATTTTATTGGTGAAAACAGCATTCCTTTAAGAATGAGAAATTCAGGGGTTAAATGTCAATATTCGGTTTTATATCCCACCAGAAGACTAGGGAAACAACATGGCCTAGTGGATAGAGCACGGGCCTGGGAGTCCTAAGAACCTGGGTTCTAATCCTTGCTCTGACACTTGTCTGCTGGGTGACCTTGGGCAAGCAAGTCACTTAACTTCTCTGTGCCTCAGTTACTTCATCTGTAAAATGCGAATTAAGACTGTGAGCCCCCTGTGGGACTGGGACTGTGTCCAACCTGATTAGCTTGCATCTACCCCAGTGATTAGAACAGTGCTTGACACAAAGTAAATGCTTAAACAAATACCTTCATCATCATCATGAGACTCTCTGGCAGGCTCTCAGGAGAAGACTGGCAGCAGTGATGATGGATGAAATCTCCAAAGGAACCGCAGATAAGACCGAAGACCTCAGGACCAAGATCCTGGACAGAGGGATTGATTATAGAATTAGTGGGCTTGAGAAGGGTTACTCACACTCTCTCCCCTCTGCCGGTCTTGTTCTCTCTGGGGTGTATAATGGACCAAGTGAGTAAGTGGGCAGGGAGTGGAGCAGCACACTGTGCCGTTCACTTGTCCATGCCTTGCCCATGTTAGCCTGCTAAAGACAGAGCCAGAACTGGAACCCAAGTATCTTAATTGCTAGAGCGGTACTTTTTCCAATGGACCAACAACAGGGATAAACCGGCAGCTGATCATGTGGAAAGAGGATGGAGAGAATTGCAGGGCAGGAGCGTGGCTTAGTGATAAAACCCAGGATTGGGAGTCAGAAGGACCTGGGTTCTAATCCCCGCTCTGTCACTTATCTGCTGTGTGAGTCACTTAACTTCTCTGTGCCTCAGTTACCTCTTCTGTAAAATGGGGATTAAGAATGTGAGCCCCATGTGGGACAGGGACTGTGTCCAACCTGATTAGTTTGTATCTGCCCCAGTACCTAGTACCCAGGACCTCAGTACCCAGTACTGAGCTTGGCACATAGTAAGTGCTTCACAAATGTAATCACTTTGATGGAAATGGACTGGTTTTTATGGGAGACTTTCCAGATGACAGTTTTCCCTTCCCACCTGTCCTAGAGAGAACACATATGTCCCTGCAGCCAAATGGGGTACTAATATGTCCACACACACATACCATAAGGGCTATTGTGAGCTTTTCTCCCCATCTAGACTGTAAGCTCATTGTGCACAGGGAACATGTCTACCAAGTCTGTTATATTGTTCTCTCCCAAGTGCTTAAAACAAACCTCTGCACACAGTAAGCACTCTATAAATATGACTGATTGTGAGCACAGCTTCAGGTGTGACAGATCGCAGAGCAAGAAAGTATGGGTCGAGGAGACCAGGTGCAGTCGGAGTCAAGAGAGGGTGTCTCTGAAGATGGAAACGCTGACGTGACTCATGCTTTACCCTATTAGAACCGCCCACTAAATTGTAAACTCTTCGAGGACAGGGATCGTATTTACTAACTCTACTGTACTCTCCCAAGCTCTTACTAGAGTGCTCGGCCCAGTAAATGGTCAGTCAATACCATAGATGCTTAGAGCCGACTGCCAGCTTTGCAGTTCTGAAAATAGACCAGCGTTTAGTGTTCCAGCTAAGTCTCTGAGGAGAAATGCATTACCAGTCTATTCCAATTTTCCAGAAACCTTGCATATCTTAAGGACCATGGCAATAACTATGTGACTAGTCGGAAAGGCTTGGAGCAGCTCCTTAGTTTGCATCTCTGCCCGTAATATTTTTCAAGTGTCTTTCTCCCCTGATAGATTGTAAACTCTCTGAGGATGGGAATTGTCTTCTTACTCTAGTGTACCCTCCCAAGAGCTTAGTACAGTGTCCTGCACAGAGTGAGAGCTCAGTAAATATCACTGATTTCCTCACTTCCATTTCCTCACTTATTGCTTGGCTGCAGAGGAGAGAATCGGGCAGCGGTGGAGGTGTAACATCTCCCTCAGGTATGTGGCACAATTCAAGTACTCTCAAGTGCACCTCCCTAGCAGTTTATCTGCCCTGCATATGGGGGCACTCTCCTGAGTTCAGGACATTATACATCTTGGCAACTCCGTCCCTCAGCACCCCAATACCCCAGCACTCCCCAGGGCTGGAGTTCCAGAGTTGTTTCCCTCTGGTCAGGAAAAAAATAGAAGTAAAGTGGAAGTCCTCACAATCCACTGCCCATTTGTGTCAGAGTGGAAGGCTTAAGAGGGAAAGGGATTGGAAGAGTAAAAGTAAAGCTGGAAATGTATATGAGCACTGTGGCCCAAGGAAGTCAACATTTGCTACCTTCTAAAATCAGTTGTCTTAAGCCTGGGTCTACCAGGCCTCTGGGAGAATCTGCTATTAAATCAGCCCCAGGGTACACTTATAGAACCACTGTTTTAACACATGCTAGGCAAGTACACCCTCTTCCTCCATGACATCATCCACTATTTTTCTGTGTCCTCAGACCTGTTTCCATGCCAACCATGGACCTACTTGATCTCCCCCATCTCCCTAGATGTACAGGACTGCTCCAATACCTCAACTTCTCAGCTTCTCCCCTTACCTCCTGCCTTTGTGATACCATTCTTCTCATCTCTAATACTTCTTTCATTAACCAGGACCCAGTCAATCAGAGAGGTGCGTGCACGCACACACACACACACACACACACACACACACACACACACACACTCCCAAAGAGTAATAGAAGAAAGATAAATGCAGACAGACTCTTGAGAATTTCCCCTTTGCCTTTCTCAGCATGACTTACTGGAAGCAAAACCAATTTTTACTGGCATAAGTAGTTGACACTTTCCCTATTTTAATCAATGACCCTCTGTGAACTACAAATACCATTTGTAATCAAGCAATCCCAGCTCATTTGGGGATGCAATAAGAAAACCCCACAAAGTACAGTTATGAAAACTCTCCCTTAGTGATCAAGAAATGGGATACAAGGATGCGTCAAATGCAGACTTCATCAGTCACAGGTTTTTTTTTTCTTGTAACCACATGGTAGAAGAAGTGCATTCAGGAGTTTGCTACGACCTGCAGAGTGTTTCAGCTGTGACTGCTAAGTCTCTGAGTGGAATTGATGCAACGTGTCAAATGAACCTCAGCTCCAGATGTATTTCACAGCTCATGCCCACCTCTCTGTGGAAAAGCTTTCCTTCGACAATCCTAGCCTGACTCTCCATCCCTGGAGAGTTTGGGCTAGGTAAACCTATTTCCCATTCTCCACTGAAACAAAAGCCTGCCATAGAGAATCCAGAATTCACTAACATAACAAGCCTGATTCTACCCTCCAGGTGGAAGTGTGTTCTTTCTTCAGGTGCAGGGAGAAGAGACTTCTTTACTCTTCTTTTCACATCCTCCCCAGATCTAGCATCCTCTACAACCAGTTTTCCAATACCAGTCTCAAATCAAAAGGCAGTTGTTATGCTGTTATATGATGGCAAATGTTGGTACCAAAGAAGAGAGGAAGTTCATAACTGTGGACAATGCCAGCCATGTGGGCTGAACTGATGACTCTCAGGGTTTTTTTTTCACCTCAACCTTCTCCCCTTCTGGGCTGTAAGCTACTCGTGGGCAGGGACATGTCCATCTCCCACGTGCTTAGTAGAGTGCTCTGTACACAATAAATATAATGTACTGGCTGATTGATCTCACTTTAGAAACACACACACACGCACACACACCCTTCTTGGATAGTTTATCTGTTTCCATGGCTTCAACGACCACCGCTGTGGTAGTTGACTCCCAAATCTACCTCACTGGCCCTGACCTCTCCTTCTCAGCAGCCACACATACTTTCTTTCTCTGGTGGGACATTTCTACATTGATGTCCCACAAGCACCTCAACCTCAGGATGTCCGGAACTGAAATTTTCATCTTCCCTCCCAAATCCTCTCCTCTACCTAACTTTCTAGTAAGAATTTTTTGCTTGTTTTGTTTTGTGTTATTTTAATGGTATTTGTTAAATGCTTACTATGTGCCAGGGACTATACTAAAAGCTGGGATAGATACAAGCTGCTAAGGTTGGACACAGTCCCTGTCCTGCATAGGGCTCCCAATTTTACAGATGAGGTAACTGAGGCACAGAGAAGTTAAGTGACTTGCCCAAGGTCACACAGCAGATAGTGGCAGAGCTGGGATTAGAACCCAGGTCTTTCTGACTCCCAGGTTCATGCTCTATCCACTAAACCAGGGCTGTTACCTGCTAGACTCAAGCCACTTCTGGAAGTAAGTTAGGAAGTAGTTTTTCAACACCATAATCACCATCCCCTGCCACTATCACCACCCACCACCACCCCTATCACCATCACCCCCATCAGATTCCAAGTTCCTGGAAGATAAGATTCACATGGCCTAGTGAAAAGAGTACGGGCCTGGGAGTAAGAGGATCTGGATTCTGATCCTGACTCTGCCAACTGCTAACTGTGTAACCTTGGGCAAGTCACTTAACTTCTTGGTGCCTCAGTTCTCCTTTTCTCCCATCTACTTAAACTGTGAGCCCTATGTGGGACAGGGACTGTGTCCAATCTAATTAACTTGTCTCTACCCCAGTGCATAGAACAGTGTTTGATGCCTAGTAAGCTCTTAACAAATACCATTTAAAAAATCATAGACTTGTTCTGCTTTGCACTAATTAGGCACTCAATAAATACTACAGTTGATGACAATCATGACACTGCTACTAATGATTGTGAAGCCTCCATCGGAAGAAACAATCCATTGTAGAAGAGATGTCATCATTTGGAGTCCATGAACATTAAGCTAGGATCACAAAGCCAAAGGTTTTCTGCATTATTTCTCCTGAGACTAAATGGGCATGGGAATGTCAAGCTTCCCTAATTAGTATGGAAGTAGAAGCCACGCTCTCCCTCAGTCACGTATTTGGAAGTCGTCCACACGGATGACACCATGTCATGACTGACGCAACAGGACATTAATGACAACCTATAAATATGGTTTTGGGGTGTAAGTTCGCATCACCCTTGTGGCATTAATGTGATCCATAGAAAAATACACATTTGTTCTTCGAGCCTGCTTCCAACCACTAACTAGTCTGATTCTTTGTCCATCTACTTCCACACATAAATAGGCTTTATTGAGGAGACAGGATGCTTATCATCCGTGCTATTATCTCGAGGTCTGCTCTGTTCTAGTCTAGGTCAGGAATCAACAGAGCCTTATTGTTTGCCTGCTTGTTCATCTCTTCAGGCAGGTCGGTCAATCATGGTTCAGTTTGCATCATCTAAGCTGGGATAGGTTTTAGAAATGTCTAGTCTAAGGTGTTGGTCAAGAACTCTTTCTTTCTTGCAATTTCAAGGTAAGTTCCTAGAAATGATTATGTGGTGATGAGCTCCCATCCTTTGGAGTCCATCCGGGGACTCAGAGGTTTTGTTATCCCTTCACGAGCCTGAATCAATGAGGTCCTGAAATCATTAATTTAGAAGAAACTTTATGAATGATAACAACAATAATAACACTTGTTAAGTGCCTACTACACATCAGGCACTGTTCTAAGCGCTACAGTGGAGCAAGATGATCAGGTTGGACACAGTTCCTGTCCCACATGGGGCTCATAGTCTAAGTCTAAGGAAGAAGGATTTAATCACCATTTTATTATAGAAGAGGAAACCGAGACACAGAGAAGTTAAGTGACTTACCCAGGGTCCCACAGAACCCAAGTCCTCTGAATCCCAGGCCCATGCCCTTTCCACTAGGCCACACTGCTTGTCTGAGCTTCAGTGAAGCTTCAGTTCTCTCTTGCCATGTTGGTCTGAATGAAACCTTTCAGGTCGATGGGGTAACTGAATAACTGAGACTGAGGTAGTATTTCAATTGTCAAGCTCATTGGTGCATGTGCAGGCCCAGGATGAGAAATCAAAATATTTTGCTACTGTAAAGCTGGGATGAGGTTGCCTCAAAGAAAAGTCTGTGAGCTAACTTTGAGTCAGATGTTGGATCTCATATACTAGAAGAGGAAATGTAAAATTAATTCTGGAGAGGCCTACAAGTACTGTACCCTGTTCACATTTTGGCATGAGAAAATGGAACACCGCTTAGTTACAAAAATAATAACAATGTGATGTCACTGTACAAAAATCTTGTTCACTAGAGACAACAATTAACTTATGTTCTTGGGTAGCCTGCTGGTTATGGAAAGGTTCTTTATCTCTGGTGAATCTCAGACAGATGACTAAATTGCAATTACACATTTAGTTGTTTTGTGAAGTTGCCCAAGCAGAGAAGTGATTTTTACAGTGGTACATTTTGTAGCTAGAGAAAAAAAGACAAGATCATCAGATCACAAAATTAGAAAAAAAAAAACTTACCTGTTCTTTTCATCTCAACGTAGAGTTAAACTTGGTCAGAACACTCTCTCCTATCTGCCACTGAACTCTGAGAATAGATTCCAGCTTCTCATTTTGAAAAGCAAAACCACATATTTGGGGATTCTGTTAAGCAAACAGATGGAAAGTCAGAAGACAAACTGAATTATATAGGCAGGAAGTTCACTTAGAGGTAAAAACTACCTTCCATAAGGGAAATAATCTTCCCAGCATTTATGAAGAGTAGAATGGTCTTCTTCCTTAAACTCTCTCCTGGTCTAACCGATCAGTAATCACTGCCCTGTATCTGATTGCCATTTGTAAACTTTCCATAAACATCTTTCAAAAAAAATGGTTGTCTCCATCTCTACTGCAGATCTCTTGAAGGAGAACTGAGGAAGGTCTTTACCCAACCAAGTCCTGTCAGTGACCAGTTTCAATCCTGTCAGATTTTTGTGCTACTGCTAGATCAGTGTGTTTTAACTGGAGTGATGGATCCCACTCATTTTCTTTTTAAACAGGTGATGAGAATAAGCCCTAATTCTGCCATATCAGAGGTTCATTCTGCCATATCATATGAGGTGTGGGCCAATTTGCTTGCCATTTTTTGCAGAGCCAAAATGCTCTCTGGTATATGACCTTCCCATGCCTAGAAGGTCTCTCATATCTGGGAAAGAAAAACTTAGCAGAATACAGAAAGCCAGACCCCCCTATGGGAGCCTTTGTTATTGTTGTTGTGATAATAATAATAGTATTTATTAAGTACTTACTGAATAGAGAGCTCTGTACTAAACACCAGGAGAGAATACATAGGTGGAAATTAGACATGGTCCCTGTTCCGTGGAAGATGTCACAATCTAAAATGTGATATCATATAAACTATACTGCAGAAAACAAAATTCTCATTTTGGTGGATTTTATTGAAAAAAAAACCAATACTTTTACCTCCAGGGGGGATAGCCAATTATCTTCCTTTTCTTAATTTAAGACCTATAACCTCCTCACCCTAGTTTTGTTCATCCTATTCTCTACTCCAAATTTGAAGCTACTCTGAAGAACCTGAAAACTGGGCTCAGAATATACTTCTAGTCTTCCTGAAAATTATTCCAATGCACAGACTAAAATCCTCATCAAAAACCTATGACACAGTCATCCGAGAACTATTATAGGATGATGACTGTGTTCTGAAGACACACACAAAAGAAGACACTCAGATTATTGCACAGAGTCAGCACAGTTTTTTGGATGGCTAATTAGTCCAAAGAAGAGCTAGTGCTTGGCAGACACTTTATTAATAAAGCCCATTTTACTGTAAGCTCTATGTGAGCACGGAACAAATCTACCAACTCTAATAGTAATGTATTCTCCCGAGCACTTCATACACATGGTAAGCACTCAATAAATACCACTGACGATGATCATAAACTGACTGGCACCAAGGAAACTCTATCCAACCCAAAATGTTACTGGCAACACATGCTGAATACTGTTGCCATATTTTGCTATTTTACCAACTATCCAACAATCCCAGCCCTGCCACTTATCTGCTTTGTGTGACCTTGAGCAACTCATTTCACTTCTCTGTGCCTCAGTTACCTCATCTATAAAATGGAAATTAAGACCGTGAGCCCGATGTGGGACAGGGGTTGTGTCCAACAGGATTTGCTTGTATCATCCCACCCACCTAGTGCTTAGTACATGCCTGGCTCTTTCTTAACAAATACCACAATTATTCTTCTGCATGGATGGACAAAGTAGAAAAAATATCAAGATCAGTATGATTTCAGGGGAGACTGGCAGACTTCTGAAAGTGTTATCTATCATGAATTTCAAATTCATTTCTTTCACTTAAGCATCATTTCCCTGTGGGGCTTAAATTGAGGTGGGATAATGAAGGCTGCCATCCTACTTCTATATTATCAGGAAGGCAGCCACCCCAGATACTTTTATTTTTTTTACAATCTGTGCCTAAGATAACCCCCACCCTGCCCACCTGCCTTATTTCCCCAGTGGAAAGATGCCCAAAAGACCCCGCTGCCTTATTTCTCTAGTGGAAAAGACATCTAATTGACTACACACCATTATAACCCCAACTAAAACGCTACACTAGCCACCCTACTTCCGCCTTGTTCTCACTTCAAAGCATTGCCTATCTGTTCCTTGTAAATAATCTGAGCGTATTAATTCTTTGAATATGTCATCATGGGCCACTCTACCAACCCTCTAATTATTTTGTTCCTACTCTCGGCATTTCGACAACTGTGTATGTGGGGCTTTTTGTAGTATTTTTTCTAGCATTGAGGATCCCAGAACAGGAGACTGTACTGAAAGAACAATTCACACCTCCAAAAACAGGGATTCCTTGTTCATAGTCAAAATAATGAATGTACGTGCTTCCTTAATGGCACGGTATGGTCAATATAGTATCAACCCAAGAGTGGAGCACTTACAACTATATTTTAAGCAACTTCTTTGTAACACTTTTCCAAGAGAGATGCCCCATTCCTCTTAATTACTTTTGGGAAAGAAATAATGTTTACAAACAGATCCCTCTTTGCTTTTCCCCTTTCATCCTCAACCCTGAAAAATCTCAGTGATGCTTTCAATGTTTCTTAGCAATTAGAGAAATATTAATGTTCATCCACCAACACTTTCTACATTGATTTTCTCACTGAAAACAAACCACAGAGAACAGGAGGACTTTTTTAGCTTTAAAGTAGTTTGGTTTAGAAGAGATTAAATTACACAGAAAAGAACAGAATATAGAATCATAGCACCTAATGAAATGATAAAGGTTTTTGTCTCACCCTACTTATTTCCTAATGCTATGTTTAAAATTCAAGGAATGGAATACAACACTAGGGTTATGAAGGGAGTGAATCAGACACCATATGATTTTCTGCCCAGCAGTTTGAATTCTGATAAACTCTCTGGAGCCTATTTTTACTCTTGTCTTTGCTTCCAGAAGGAGACAAGTGGAAATGGGGTTTCCTCTGACAAACTATTCAGTCCTTAACATTTGGACTCCAGTGAGGATATACATGTGTACATTCAGTATATATAATTTTGCCTTTTAAATGCTGGCAGTAAGAAGAAACCTACTAATTTTATTCAGCATGATGATAGGTGCTAGCATTTTAATTATTTTTCATGTTGTGAGTAATTTATTATTCACTGGGTATCTTCCCCATAAATCTTGTCTTCGCTCTGTAAAATTTTCTCTTTGGTGTCCAACAAAGGGTTTCAATGCAATAAGAACTAAGGTGTGTCTAAGGTTTTGCCTGGGAGTAATAACCATGCAAACTTTGCAGACCAGCCTAGGGGTTTGGGGAGGGGAAACCAAGTCATTATAGAGCATCTTCCAGCCTCCATCCAGAGGAAGCCAGTCACTTCTAACGTCCTGATGTAAAAAGCATCCTTAAGCATCTGGACCCCCTCGTCTGAATCCGGGAGTCAGAAGGACGGGACTGAAACTGAAACTCAGTTGGATTTGTATGTGAGAGACGCTGGAAGCAATGGACTGTTTGCCTTGCACGACAATTGGGCTTCTGGTCATTTTGATGGTGAGTACTATTTTGGAAGCGGGGTGTCGGGACCTACACTTGCCACCCACGCTTCTAGCGTTCAATCTCTTCTTGTGTGATTGTGATTCAGAGTTTGGCTGAATTCTTTTGGATTCCCACCTTCAGTACACTCTAAACTGTAAGCTCATCCTCTAGATTGTAAGCTCATTGGGGCTAGAGTACGTGTCTACCAGCTCTGTTTCACTGTGGCCTCCCAAGAATTTAGTGCAATGCTCTGCATACAGTAAGTGCTCAGTAATACCGACTAAACTTCAATTCCAAGTAATTTTGATGGCAATTTTCAAACTGGTGCCTTGAAAATCCAGTGGATGACTTGGAAATTTAATATTTGGAACTGGGTTTTAGTCCCTAGAGATCTCACTGTCTTTCAGGGGAAGCCAAAATATAATTTATGGGGTAAACATTCTATTCTTCATCAGGAGACAAAGTACTGTTTTTAGTTACTTGTACGGATTAGATGCTTGAAATCTTAAGTTATATTTATTGCTTTCTTTTGCTTGTTCTCTAGTATTCTAGAAAGTTTACAAATGAAAACCTGGGCTGGTGCTAATTAGTAATTTTCATTAGTTACATCAATAAACAATTACAAAATGGCTCTACTATGCCTGCTCAGATCCCTGTAAATCTCTAAATAAATGTCTCAACTCCAGGAAGAGCTGTTTTTGCCAGTTAAGGAAATGGCAAAATACATTCCTGTGGCAGTTGGTAAAATAGTTATGTGTTAACATCGACAAAAATGAGGATTCAAATAGACTTTCGGGAATCATTGGCTTTATAAATTCATTGTAATTGAATCATCTTCTTCTGTGATGTAATGGATGAAAAGTTGTATCACCGTGTGTGTAGGATGTGTGAGGCCGAAAGGGTAGCCAAACTAGAAAATCCTTCAATACTTTCTGAATGCTGTACTTTTCTTAATTATCTTGTTTTATTTAAAATGGGGTTCATTTAGGTAAAGATGGAGGATATTCAAGTAATTCTGCAAGATTACAATGATATGTCACACCACCAAGATTAGAAATCATAAAGTGACACTAAAATGACATGGGAAAAAATCTCAGAAATATTTCATATGGGAATTTTTTTCTGAATTTGGATTTGTCTTGTTGAGAAATCATGGCAAAGGAAAAGATCTCTGTTTCTTATCCCTAAGAAAGAGATAGTTTGAATGAATGAATAGTTAAATTGAAAATAATGTCCCTGTCCCTGTCCCACATGGGACTCCCAGTCTTAATCTCCATTTTATAGATGAGGCAACTGAGGCCTGGAAAAGTGAAGTGACTGCCCAAAGTCACACAGCAGACAAGTGACGGACCAGGAATTACAACCCAGGTCCTCCTGACTCCCAGGTCTACGCTCTATCGCTAGGCCAACTCAATTTTTTCATATCCACCCTAGCACTTAGGACATTGCCTAGCACATAGTAAATGCTTAGCAAATACCACAGTTATTATTATTATTATAAGAAAATTCAGTATCTCCTAAATTTGGGGTTAAGATTCCACAGTGCCATTTGATCCCCCAAACTGCAGTTGATGAATACATTTGTTAAAAGAAGGATGTGCCATAATTTCTAGAACCAAACAATTCTCCATGGTCTGTAACTTCATCAGGGGTCATCTGCCTCCCACAAGTCGCTTGATTTCCATTATTTGTGATTGTTGGGTTTTATTTTTTTAGCTTTGCCAAAGTCTCAGAGCCAAAATAGATTTTTATTTTGTAGAAGGGAAATTTGGCAAAAGACAACTCTATAAGCTGTTTCCTAGCCCCACATATTGTGAGTGACACAATGGATGTAAATGGATTTAAAACACACTGGGAGGGAAAGAGAGAGATTTTAAAAATCAAATTCCAAAAAGTTAAGAAGAGTTTGAAGAAGAAAATAAAAGTCTGGACATTGTCTACATAAGGCAAATAGGAAAACCATAATAGGTTCCATATCTGTTTGTGTCACATCCAGAGGGCACCAATGTGAAGTCATTCAAATGGATTTCCTTTTAAGCTTTGGGATATAAGATCCTGGTCCAGATCTGCAAGGAAGGTCTTTGTCAAACAGGTTTACTTACATCCTCAATTAAACATCCACAGGTGGACACAGATATTTTTCCCCCAAATGGGCTATTCAATGGTTTAGAGTGGCTGAACATTTATTAACTGGATAAATGGGAATTAAGTTCCTGTCTCTCTTCCCCTGAGACTTTGAGCCCCATGTGAGAAAGGGATGGGTCCAATCTGATAATCTTGGATTTACCCCAGGGCTTAGTTCAGTACATGAAACAAAATACCACTATTATTATTATTAATGGAATAGCTAAATAATTTGGGTACTATTCATGCAGCAATAGTCCAGCATGAGCTTGATTTGTCCAAAGCCTAAGTGACTCCAAAGGAGTGAATTAGTCACATCTGAAAGTGGTATTCACTCAAACAGATAAACTTACTGAATGTAGGCAGTGCCTATGTGAATATCCTTCCTGAGGGATTCTTTGTGGACCAAAAGAGTGATTTCAGCTTCCAAAAATGCCTCTCCTCTAGGAGAACCCAGTTCTTCCTTCAATAAAGAAAATAATAAATGTCTCTTCCGTGTGGAAGATTATCTCTATGACTTCAGTTCATTGTTCCCAATGATAACTACAAATATGTACCAGACAAAACACAATAATTCATCTGTTGTGAAACTAAGTATAAAAAAAACTGATGAAGTTTGAGGTTGCATATTTTTCTAAGCAGAGTCCCGAAAGATTCTTGCAGACCACACCCAGCACAGTGTAATTAATGTATTCTGAGTAGCTAATGTATCTAAACTTCAGTGAGCAAATAATCCCCTTGTGTTGAATTTGGGGCTTCCTGTGGGGATATCTGCTATCGATAATGAGATGTAAGGCTTGAGTTCTGACTGGGATGTGCGTGCTTGGTAATATCTTCTGATTAAAGCCCGCTTAATTAGTATAAATCTCCTTCTCCTATAAACTCTTACAGGACGCTTTGTTGACAGCAACTTAGGTTCCCAGGATCTCCTTTTTATTCCCTTGATTTATTTTGTTTTGAATGTTGATTTCCTCATAACTATTTTTACCCCAAACTTGAGATGTAGTGGATTGCTTTTTCCTATTTGATAGTACCCATGGAAACTTAAAGCCTTCCTATTCACTGGGACATTTCATGAGGGGAACAGTGTACTCGTAGAATATTTGTTGAGTACCTACTCGGTGCAGTGCTAGGCACTTGGGACATATAGCATAAATAAGTGACATATTTCCTGCCCACAAGGAGGTCACACTCGAAACAAGAAGATCAAACATCAAATTAATTACAATAATCCACATGGCACCAAGGAATTTTATAGAGAGCATATAGTTCTGAGAGAGACCACTGTATGGAATGACTGGACACAGTCAGATCAGTCATAAGGGAAGTTCAACGGCATTGCTCATAAGAAACTCCTCCAACCCCAGTATTTTGAGAACATGGTGAGAAAGCGGGATTGGGCAGAAGGGAAACTCAAGTTTAATGGAGGTATTGGAAAGGACCGATGGTGTTTGAGGCCTTGGGCTCTGAGCCAAGACCGATTTCAGGCCCAGTATTCCTAAAAGCCCTGACCGCTTACCACCCATCATTTCTAGAATTAAGCATTCCAGAATCCTTTGAGACAGAGTAATGGCCCTTCCCCATTTCATCTCCTGCACCAGGTTTTCCCCTGGCCCAGCTGCAACTCACAGCCTCCCCACACCGGCACCTCTGTTGTCTTTGGTAAAAAGCCAGTGTCCAGCTCGGTAGCGTGCCCTGACCAAGTGAAAGGTTGGTGTTAAACCAGACATCAGCCCGTCATCATGAATCGCTTCCCCTCCACCCCACCTGCAAGTGGTGAACTTGCTTGGGAGAGCAGATTCTAAACTTAAGTCACTGAGCCGGACTCTCGTAATCTTTAATTTTCTTAACTTGAACTTTTGCCTGTTTCATTAGCATCGAAATCAAAGAACGATCGGTGCATTATTGCAAGCACTCCACCATGGGAGTGGTAGCACCTTGCAGACATCTGGCTATTCCATAATATCCATGCTATCCACAAAGAATTACTTTAAACAATATTTTGGCTGTGGCTTAAACCAATAAAAGGCACACTATTTCAAGGTCAGATGGCAGCAAATTATACCCTGGGTTTAACTTCCCTGACATTTTTAAAAGGGTATGAATCATGATCTGATATTGTAAAGTGTCTGGATCACATGCTGATATTCCACTACTTCAGCTAAATAACTTCTTGAATCATCCATGCTGGTAGTTGGTGAAAAAAGTTACATTTTGGTTTTCAGGATTTCTTGTGTTGCCTTTAGAAGCCAATCAAAATGCCATCTGCTTTAAGATATTTTTGCTTCAGGAGCTGAGCACGTTTTGTTGTTAGAAGCACATACTTTATCTTCCAGCATTTGAGAAGGCAAAACAAAGTAATTAAGCTTTATCAGATGAACATTTTTGTCAACACGCCATGATCCCTTCTGGTTTCAGGTGCCTAGCCAGTGAGGTCCTATTTCCTTTTCTTGGAAGGTCATTAGGCAGAATGTGCCCTTCCTCTCTCAATCAATCAGTCATATTTATTGAGCATTTACTGTGGCAAGAGCACTGTACTAAGCACTTGGGAGAGTACAAAATAAAAGAGTTGGAAGGTACATTGCCTTCCCACAACAAATTTATATGTCAAAGCCTGTCTAAAATCACATCTCTTCCAAGAGGTTTTCTTTGACTAAGAGTGAGAAACTGGATATAAATAATAGGTGCAAATTAATTAATAAATGTGTACCTAAATGAATGAATGCTGAGGTGGCTGATGGGATGCTTGAGAAGATGGAGAGAGAAATCATTTTGAGAGGTAATAATAGTGGTTCAGCAGTGTGCTAAGCATTGCGGTAAGCACAAGATAATCAGAGCAGACAGTCCTCGCTGTACACATGCCACATATTCTAGGAGGTAGGTAGAACAGATGTCTCCATTTTAACAGATGAAAATCAGAGACAAGTGGCTTGTCCAAGGTCACACTGCAGGCCAGTGGCAAACTGGAATTGAAACTCTCATCTTCTGGCTCCTAGACTTGTGCACTTCCCCTGGACAATGGAGCTTATTTTGAGTCATTCCTTAGGAAAAGACAAAAACAGGGTTAATTGGGTTTTATGTATGGTATTTGTTAAGTGCTTACTATGTGTCAGATACTGTTATAAGCACTGGAGTAGATACAAGGTAATCAGATTGGTCACGGTCCATGTCCCACATGGGGCTCACAGTCTTAATCCCCATTTTACAGATGAGGTAACTGAGACACAGAGAAGTAAAGTGACTTGCCCAAGATCACACAGCAGACAAATGGTAGAGTCAGGATTAGAACTGAGGTCCTCTGATTCCCAGGCCCATGCTTTCCCACTAGACCACACTTACTCCACGGCATAGTTTCGCCATGAAAATTTTGCACATCCCAAGACAATGAGGACTGGAAGGCAGTACAGTAGTTATGAGATACTTAGCTCACCGTAAGGCTCACATCACTCTGTGCTCACAGAATGGAGATTAGAAGCATTGTTCTCATATAACATTCTCTTTTTGAAAATGTTAGTTCAAATGAAAACATAGTTCAAAATGGTTTTGAAAGATCGTTTCACTGGAGAAATTTGAGGAGTGGAACAATAATAAAAATAATAAAGGTGATAACTTAAGTGCTATGTTCCAAACACTGTGCTAAGCACTGGGATGGATACAAGATAATCAGCTCAGACACAGTCCCTGTCCCACACAAGGCTCACAGTCTAAGTAGGAGGGAAGCTCCTTTTATTTTTACTAATATTGAGCAGGAATCTGGCCATTAATCAAGATTTCTAGAACTTTGGGAGCAAGTGTCTTCAAAGACTGATCTTCAAAAAGGTAGGCCACTTGAGGAATGAAATAGCATGTGTATTTACACCTAACACTGTAAATCATCAATATGAAAAAATAGAATGAAGGTATAAAGATTAATCACATGATGTATATGCTTATATAAGTGATTTTCATCCCCACTGCCTCATCAATAGTACCACTTACCCTTCTTCATTCTTCAGATCGAGACAGGGCTATTTCACCAGTTACTATGGGAGGGGGAATCAAAAAATGTGATTGCTGATGTTAAGAAGGAGGAAAAGAGTCACAGCTTGGCCTAGTGGGAAGAACACAGTCCTGGGAGTCAGAGGACCTGGGTTTTAATCCCTGCTCTGTCACTTGTCTGCTGCATAATCTTGGACAGGTCACTTAACTTCTCTGTGCCTCAATTACCTCTTCTGTAAAATGAAGAATAAGACTGTGAGACTTATGTGGGACATAGACTATGTTCAACCTGATTATCTTGTATCTATCCTAATACACAGTAAGTGATTAACAAATACCAGTTCTCATCTCAAATCACCTGGTCACTGGCTGTAGCCTCCCATTATCAAGGTTGAAATCAAAGATTTGGAAACCAGTATGTTTAAGGTCATGAGGACTTCTGGATGATGGTTACCATGCCAGATCCCCTCCACTGATGAAGTGGGTGGGGCTTACCCATCCTATATGGATATTGGACATACTGAGGGACTGTAAAACCCCAGAACTCAAAGAAATCAATGGCTCACAGAGCCAGGTACTCTCCCTAGCACTTAGCACAGTGCTCTGTACCCAGTTATCCTTAAGCACAAATAGTGCAGGAGGGAGTATACATCTTGCATTGGTCTATTTGAATACACTCTCATACATGGATAGGATCCCTTCATCAGTAGCTTCATCACCAAAACCAAAGTGCATATATCTTCACCATCGTCAGTGGTTTTTATTGAGCACTTACTAGATGCAGAGTACTGTGCTAAGTACTGTGCTAAGCACTTGGAGAGTACAATATAACAATAAACAAACACATTCACTCCCCACATGAACTTACAGTCTATATGGGGAGGCAGACATTATTCCCTCTCACACACATAGACATAATATACACACATATACAATACACACGTGCGCACACATACACACCTGCTACCAACCTGGAAATAAGCCTTTTTTTCCTCCCCTCTGGAGACAACTTCTCTTCCCTAAAATGATTCAGCTGTTGAAGCATATATTAGCAGGAGGCAGGCACTCTTATTATGAAGATTATAAATAAATCAGCTCACTGTTTAATCCTGCTTTTCACCAATGCACAGTTTCATCAGTTGGACAAGACCTTTGTTTTCTCAAAGACTCTCCTCGGGGGGGTGGGGAGGGGAGAAGGGTGGCAGAGGAGGAGGAGGAGGAGGAGGAGGAAGAGGAGGAGGAAGGCTGGCCTGGAGACAACTGGAAGAGCCTGAAACGCAGTCTGTCAGTGGGGCTGATGTCAGGGTTCCTGGAGAAGGCACTGGGCTGGATCAGGTGCAACATAAGCCATTGGGGGCTGGGGATTTGTCTACCAACTCTTTTGCATTGTACTCTCTAAAGGGCTTAGTACAGTGCTCTGCACATAGTATGCACTCAATAAATACCTTTGATGATGATAATAGTAATGACGGTACTTGTTAAGCACTTATTATGTGTCAAGCTCTGTTCTAAGTGCTGGATGAAGATGTGGTTCAAAAAGAATGGTTTTGACTGCATTTCTTGACCAAGAGAGGCTTGATTGATCTCGGTTCAAACCCAGATATCACCTTGTCCCCTCCTACCTCACCTCACTTCTCTCCTTCAACAACCCAGCCCACACACTTTGCTCTTCTAGTACTAACCTTCTCACTGTGCCCAGATCTTGCCTGTCTCGCCGCCAACCATTGGCCCATGTCCTACCTCTGGCCTGGAATGCCCTCCCTCCTCAAATCCAACAAACGGTGACTCTCCCCCACTTCAAAGCCTTATTGAAGGCACATCTCCTCCAAGAGCCCTTCTCAGACTAAGCCCCACTTTTCCTCATCTCTCACTCTCTTCTGCGTAGTCCACACTTGCTCCCTTTTCTCTTCCCTCCCCATCCCAGGCCCAGAGCCCTTATGTATAAATCTGTAATTTTATTTATTTGTTTTGATGTCTGTCTCCCCTACTCTATACTGTGAGCTCGTTGTGGGCAGGGAATGTTAATTGTTAATTGTTTTATTGTACTTTCCCAAGTGCTTAGTACAGTGCTCTGCACACAGAAAGTGCTTAATAAATACGATTGATTGAATGAATGAATGGAAAAAATAGCTCCAGAAACTCATTTGCCTTGGTCACATAGGTTCTACTGGTTCTTTCAAAGCATAATAATCTGATGATCTAAAGGTCAGCCAAAGTTTCACAGTGTGAACCTGACAGAATTTTTAACATGGCAACAGGGTAGTTTCATGAAGCCAAACTCCAACCTGGTTCACTCACACCTGTGGGGCCTGGGGGATTGAGTCTACATGGGACTTGTCTGCTGTGTGACCTTGGGCAAGTCACTTCACTTTTCAGTGCCTCAGTCTACAAAATGGAGATTAAGACTGTGAGCCCCCCATGAGACAGGGACTGTGTCCAATCTAATTCACTTGTACCCACCTCAGTGCTTAGTACAGTGCCTGGCACATAGTAAGTGCTTAACAAATGCCATAATAATAATAATGGGACTGAGTTATGTGCCCTACGTCCATGGATGACCAGTGAAACAGTAGGTGTCATCAAAATATGACCAAGCGCTCAATAAATATGATTGAATGAATGAATGAACCCTCCCCTTCTGAGCTAAGAGCGATTAGCCAATCAGGAAGACACTCTAACTGCAGAAGAGTCAGTCTCCCACCCTCACCTGTAGGGAGAATGAGAATCAAATTCAATGTTACATGCATTTAAAGTAGAGCCAAGAGTTAAGTTCCACAGATAGCTCTATTTCATTATGCCAAATTGGAAAATATTCTTATTTATTACTCTCCTTAGTAGGATTTCTTTGTCTTTAAATATGGTGTCAGCATTAACCATGAAAATGCTTTCTAGAAGGTGAGTAGCATTCCACCTAGGGAAAAGTGTAATTAATTCTTTAATTACTAAAGAACAGAAAAACTTCTGGGGTATATCTTACTGAAATCTCATACAAAACCTCAAACGTCTCTGGCATCCAGGAGTGAAGTCATTTATAGCAGATCTGAAAGATGTCTTCAAAAACTGTCAGTTATTGAAGTGGATGTTTTTCCCCACTGTGGGGTTAATAATACAGCTTCCTCGCTTCCTATTTTTTAATGATAATTCGTTCAATCATATTTATTGAATGCTGTATGCAAAACACTGTACTAACTGCTTGAGAGACTATAATTCAGCAACAAACAGACACATTCCCTGCCCACAGTGAGCTTGCTAAACACTTACTATATGTCAAGCACTGTTCTAAGCGCTGGGGTAAATACAAATTAATCAGGTGGGACACAATACCAGTCCCACACGGGCCTCACAGTCAAGTAGGAAGGAGAATAGGCACTGAATCTCCATTTTGCAGTTGAGGAAACAGAGTAGTTAAGTGATTTACCCAAGGTCACAAATCAGACAGATGGCAGAGCTGAGATTAGAACCCAGGTTCTCTGCCTCCCATGTCTGAGTTTTATCCACTAGGCCATGCTGCTTCCCCAAGGTACATACTGCCTATTTGAGGCAGTATGGAGATTTTGCATGAGATTTTGCATGTATAGAGATTTTGCAAGAGATTCAAGTGGTCTCATAGTTGCATATTGATCTAAGTATTGATTAAGGCTCTACATATACCCCACTATAATTTCAACACTATTCATTGATTGGATGATTGACAATGAAGAGTTCATGCAAGGGGATTAGCTTGATCCTCTTGCTAATTGTGGGGTGATTTCAAAGACATGTAAAGCTATCCTGACTTCTCCTCCCCTCTACCAAAGGACCTCTAACTACTCTTCAGGAAGGCCCCTGTGGGTGTCTAGACTTTACAGCCCTCAGGAGGATAAGATGGAACCCAGGTTGGTGTGAGGAAGAACGCTTCCAAGGATAAAGTGCAGACCCACTTTTCCCAGTTGTCTTGGTCTGATGTGGCAGAAAAGTGGAGAAGGAAGAGCAGTCAGCTACTAGCTGGGAATCTCCCCTCAGTAGAGACAGTCTGGAGCAGGGGCGGGGATGGACACAGTCCCTGTCCCACATAGGGCACACATTATTAACTTCCATTTTAAAGATGAGGTAACTGAAGCCCAGAGAAGTTAAGTGACTTGCCTAAGGTCACACAGCAGGCATGTGGCAGAGCTGGGATTAGAACCCAGGTTCTTCTAACTCCCAGGCCAATGCTCTACCCACTAAGCCACCCTGCTTCTACTAATATTACTACATACAATATCTCTCAGATTCTGCGAGCATCCATTTCCTGCTGTTGCTAATATAGTTTCAGAATGTGGACCAAAATCACTGGCATAATAAATGATTCAATACACTGAATGCTATTAAATTCTTCCTCTGGGTGACATTCCTCTACTTCTTTATAGCATCTGTTGATGAAGGTATCATTGTTTTACACAATATATAAATCCAGTCCATTGACAGTAACTAGATTTAGAGGGGTGAACTGCTGATCATATTTTCTCTACCAGAAAGACTGGAGAATTGGCTGCTGCTTCTTATTCGGTAAAAATTCAGCATGTAGAATATTCTGATCCCATTTTAAGGCCTCATCCGGACATCTTAGACTTGAATGAGGTTTCTGCGGGAAGAAAAAATCAGAAAAATGCATTCTTTACTATTCAAGCTGAACCTTCGCAAATATAGGACCAGAGAGGACCAACTTCCATAAGCTAAATCTTTCTTTTTCCTCCCCCTTGCAGGGAGCAAATGCAGGGAGCTCCATTTTCTTGTCTGGATCAGAATTATGAACAAGGGTGAAGTTGAAGAAAGTCAGTTGCCGATATTCTTGCTTGTTTAAAATGTCCACATTTGTACTAACCATATACCTTCATCCACAGATGGTGCAGGCTGTGAAGAGTGAATTTTTTGTAGAGGTAATGTATGACAAATCAACTCCCTTAAAAAATAGAAATGCATGCATGCACATATACTGACAAGTCTATAGCTCCTGCATCAAGCATCATTACTATTTTATGTATCCAATGGAAACACCAAACTAAGAGGAGGAATTGAAGACTAGGTCCACAAGCAGCAACAAGAGGAGAAAAATGCATCCAGGAAACTGGGTTATGCGATAGAGGAACCCAAGAAATCCCCTGCTTGATTGTAGATTCTCCTCTCTGAAGTTTCATGGAGACTGTCAGATTTACCATTGATTTACATTCTGGAGCTGCCTAATGTCAAGGTTACATGTTAACTTTGCCAATATTTTACCACTTTACATTTGGTATAGAATCTCTTTTAACTCTCAATTTATTTAGTGGGATAACAAGACTCATAAGTGACTTTATGGAGAGACATGACACTTGCCATATTAGGTATTTCCAGAGACCACAAATCTTTACAAATTCCCTCTGATGTTGGTGCACATTCCCCTTTCTCCTATTTCCCTCTTCCCTGGGAATATTTCATAAACTTATTCTAAAGGGGATTTTCAAGCGTGATGGTTCTGTGACTTTAAAAAACCGAAGCCCTTTCTGCTCAAGGTGAGAGAAGAAGACAACGAAAATGGAACTGCAAAATGGCACACGGTCCGAAGACAGAAAAGGGAATGGATAAAATTTGCGGCAGCTTGTCGAGAAGGAGAAGACAACTCAAAGAGGAATCCCATTGCTAGGGTAAGTGATGAAACCAGTAAAACTTCCTCATCTTGGGTGTGAGATGGATCTTCCCTAATCACTGGGAAGGATTTGGGAAGGATTTGGAAAGGACAACCATCCCACTGTTGCTTCAAGCATCCTGTTGCCACTGTTGATGGCAGAATCCTGGGCAAAATGCACATTGATCTGACCCAAGAATAAAATTTCTCACAATCTTGGGATAAGAAGAGAAGGGCTAATAAGGTTCTGTAAATAACATGTTCAACTTTCCTTCTGCAAAAGTATGAGTTCAGAGAATGCAAAGCAAGCTGTTGTATGACCACAGTCCAAATCAGGGTTTAGCAGTTGTATGATAGCTAGTGTATTTTGAATCCTCAATATCCCCAGTAATAATCCCAATTTCTCTCTCTCCTATTCCCATTTCCCCTCACTCCTGAAATTTTATACTATTCTGATAATGCAGGCAAAAAGGGCTTTTTCTCACCCCCTTACAGTCAGAAACAGTGGATGACAATTCCTTAAAAGGTCCAGGCACCAAGGAGAATTCAGGAGAAGGGTAGGAACAGGATTTTCTCCCTTGGATCAGATCTTTCTGAGCTTGAAGAGGAGGAACAGGCCCATTAGTTAATGAGGAGGAGGAGAAGGGGTTGTGGTGAGAAGGGTGGTGATGATTTTAGGAATTGTTGAGGTCAAATGAGATTGAGCATTCAACAAAAGCAGAGAGCCCCATTTTACACAGTAAAAGGTGATTTGGGTTTCATACCAAATTGTTCCTTGGGGGGGGGGGGAATGTATGTAAAGAATCAGTGATCAAAGTTTTACCATACCACAATTCTCCTCAACTGACTGAAGTCCATCACCGAAATTACTGGGGTTTGGATGAGGATGGGGTCAAGGACAGAACGAAAGCATCATTGGTGTTACTGATTGTATGATATTTTCTTGTAGATCCGATCGGACTGTGAAGTAAACCAGAAAATTACGTATCGCATCTCTGGGGTGGGGATTGACAGGCCTCCTTTCGGTGTCTTCACCGTCGACTCTAGAACCGGAGAGATTAACATAACCTCGGTGGTCGATCGAGAAATAACACCAATGTTCTTGGTAAGTCATATCACTGGGCTCAGATGATCCCAATTTTTCCTTGTCCTTTGGTTTCTAAAGGACAATGCCAAGGAAGAAGATTTATTGTCTGGTACAAATCAATAATGTGTGCAAGTGCTCAATAAATACCACTGATTGAATGAATGAAACCAGGACTGGAAATGCACTGAATAGGAAATATAGGTTTTCCATTGATTCCACTGGTCCTGGGAAGCAGCATGGCCTAGTCGATAAAGCATGGGCCTGGAAGCCAGAGGACCTGGGTTCTAATTCTGGGCTGCCACTTGTCTGCTATGTCACCTTGGCAAAGTCATTCAACTTCCCTCTGCCTCAGTGGCCTCAAATACAAAATGGGGATTGAATATCTGTTCTCCCTCCTACTTGAATATGAGCCCTAAGTGAGACAGGGACTGTATCCAGCCTGATGAACTTGTATCTATCCCAGCTCCTAGAACAGGGCTTGACTAAGCTCACTGTGGGCAGGTAATGTGTCTACCAACTCTGATATATTATGCTCTTCAAAGCTCTGCACACAGTAAGCACTCAATAAATGTGATTTATTGATTGACACATAGCACTTAACAAATGCCATAAAATAATGTTCACAGTGACCCAGTCAGGGTCCCCAGAGAAAGATATCTATCTATTTCCAACCCTAATCATAATTTCTGAGATTTTAGCTGCAAATGGCACTCTTCTTCCTCTCTTTGCAGATCTATTGTCGAGCTCTGAATTCAAGGGGAGAAGATCTAGAGAGTCCTCTGGAGCTTAGAGTGAAAGTAATGGATATAAACGATAACCCTCCAGTGTTTACACAGAATGTGTACACTGCTGGTATAGAAGAAAACAGTCCTGCAAGTAAGTAGAGTCACAGAATCACCCTCTTGGGCATTTCATTTTCTCTTGGTCTATGGTTTTTGAACAGTGGCACACCACCGAGGTCCTAAGGCACACCTGTATTGTCACCTGGGAAATTTCCAGGTGTCCCTAGCCCTCCTGTTCACCTCTATATCTCTCTGTGTAGCCCATGCAGAATGTGGTTCTGAGCATGTTTGCTAATGTGCAGGGTGAATCCAGGATCTTTTTTGTCCCCATCATGGTGAAATCACAGGCCTCCTTCTCTCCCCCTTCCTGTCTCCATTTGCCCACCCTCCCCTAGCTCCCATGGGCATGTGAAGCCTACATCCTACTCCTCAAGCCTTTGGTGGGCACTGCTGTAGAGGACTCTGCTCTCTTCATCTTCAAGGTTAAAATGATCTTCTGGAAATTAGAGCAGTGCAGACATGACCAGTTTTGAACCTGGGGAAAGGGCATCAGTTGATTGATTCGTTTTGTCAATCCCCAAGTATATTTTCTGTCTCCTCTTGACTGCAAACTCGTTGTGGGCAGGGAATGTGTCTGCTATATTGTTATACTACTTTCTTACTACTATTTACTATTGTTAACTATTTTCTCTTTGAGAGATAGGAAAGATATTGCCAAATAACTCATAAACTTTCTAGAATCAATCCTTCAATATATGTTAAAAAGGGATAGTGTCAACAAAGTTAACAAAATTAAGTAAAGAAGGAATTCCAATCAATTCAAGGATCCATCAAAAAAATTTCCTGAGAACCTACTGGGTGCAGAGCACAATATTAAGCCTAAGAGTGTACAAAAGAGTTAGTAGCCATGATCCCTGCCCTCAGATAGTATACAATCTAGCAGGGGAGACCAACATTAAATTACAGGTAGGAGGAAGAAATAAAATATAAAGTTTTTTTTCTTAAGTGCTGTTGGGGGTTGGAGGGGTCTGAATATATCAGTATTTTGAAGTAACTAAATGCAGTCCGGAAAAAGCAAAATTCAACCCATTTATCTTAATTCCTAGACACGCTGGTGGTAAAGCTAAGTGCCACAGATGCAGATGAGGAAAATAATTTGAATTCTAAAATCGCCTTCAAGATAATCTCTCAGGAGCCTGCAGGTGCACCAATGTTTATTCTGAACAGATATACCGGAGAAATTCGCACAATGACTAATTTTCTTGACAGAGAGGTAAAGCCTTCTACAAATGAATGGTCAGTGGCAAAGAATTTGCTTTAGAAAAGACAGGTGATGATGTATCGCATTCGTGTTCTTACCCAAGCATAAAGGGAAGATGAAAAAGCAAAAGAGGGTGTTTTTGACTGAAAATAGAATCCTTAGATAAGTTTTCTCCCCTGTGTTATGTGTCTAAGTAAAGAAGTGGACAGCATTTATCATTTTTAAATCTAGTCTGAGATTTGAGCCTATTCACACATATTTCTATTTTATTTTCTAGCAACACAGCTCCTATAATCTTCTTGTGAGAGGGTCAGATCGGGATGGGGCTCCTGATGGAATGTCAACCCAATGTGACTGTAGAATTAAAGTCATCGACATCAATGATAACTTCCCAACACTTGAAGAGACATCAGTAAGTTATTTCTCCTGAATACAATGTTATCATATGGCCAGCAGTAATTAAGTGAGTTTTTCTGCTAATCTGACAGCAGAATTCTGATTTTGTATATGTATTGAAGGTCCTCCATCTGAATGTATTTTAGAAATCCTTGTATACAAATGTATCATCTTTATAGATTTCTACATGTTAATTGAAGTTGTTCTACAGGCAAGCAAACATAACCCCTATTACAGTAATGCTTCTGGTAATTGATATTCACTCTCTATTTTACAACATATGGAATGATATATCTTTCAGTAGTTGTCTCCTCTATTTAAAACTAACCTTTCAGCACTGAGAAAGTGGGCATCTGTCATTTCAGTATTCAGCAAGTATTGAAGAAAACTGTCTCAATTCAGAATTGTTGCGGTTTCGAGCAATTGATCTTGATGAAGAATACACAGACAACTGGTTGGCTGACTTTTTCTTCGTCTCCGGAAATGAAGGAAATTGGTTTGAAATCGATACAGATCCAAGAACAAATGAGGGGATTTTGAGGGTTGTTAAGGTACGATGTGGCTGCAGCAGTATTTTGTCTCCGAGATCATTGACATGTAATTATTCACCAAGTTACAAGAACCAGGAAGGTCATTTATCGCAGAACCAAACATGAGGAGAATAGTTAGTTGTTGAAAGAACTAAGGTTAATTTTATCTTGTGTTCCTACTTAGACGGTGGATCCCATGTGGGACAGGGGCTGTGTCCAACCTGGTTAACTTATATCTAACCCAGTGCTTAGAGCAGTACTTGACACAATAAATACTTAATAAGTACTAGAATTAATTAATTAGATTATCAGCTCTTTTAGTGCCAGTATCACACAATTTCATCACTTATGCTCTCCCGAATACTTAGTGTGGTTGCCCTTCATATTTGAAAACCCCACTGATGCTGAAGTTCACCTGTGAGCATGTATTTGGCTGAAAAGGCCAATGTGGGACCCATAATTCTCACTGCACTGGGCACACAAAAACGTTATCCCTTTTAGTGTTGGACCTAATGTTTGCAGCATACCTGGTGCTATTTTCTCTTGGGCCTCCTTGTCTCTCTTTCCATGTGAGACTTTTATTCAAAGAGAGCCATTCTCTTCTTAAGGACAGTGTACGACTCAGGTCTGCCCTTAGAAACTGACTTCCAGTTTTCAACTAGGATGCAGCATGACCTGAGGCATTGTTTTATTGTGTCTTCAAGAAGCTGCCTCATACAGAGAGATTTTCTGTTTCTTGGCTTAATACAGGCTTTGCACATAGCAGCTTGACTTAATGGGAAAATCACAGGACTGGGAGTCAAGAGATTGGGTATCTAATCCAGTTCAACCACTTGCCAGCTGTGTGGCCTTGGACAAGTCATTTAACTCGGAGAAGCAGCGTGGCTCAGTGGAAAGAGCACGGGCTTTGGAGTCAGGGCTCATGAGTTCGAATCCCAGCTCTGCCACTTGTCAGCTGTGTGACTGTGAGCAAGTCACTTAACTTCTCTGTGCCTCAGTTCCCTCATCTGTAAAATGGGGATTAAGACTGTGAGCCCCACGTGGGACAACCTGATTCCCCTATGTCTACCCCAGTGCTTAGAACAGTGCTCGGCACATAGTAAGCGCTTAACAAATACCAACATTAACATTAACTTCTCTGTGACTCACTTCTGCCCACTCTCAAATTTGGGACCTGATCCTAAATGGAAGGGGTACTATGGAGACAGTAGTGTGGAGGAATGTGTCTGTTTATTGTTATTTTGTACTCACTCAAGTGCTAATACAATGTTCTGCACACAGTAAGCACTCAATAAATAAGACTGAATGAATGAATGGCCACCAAACTGGCCATGGGCATCTGAACCCCAGCTTGGACAGAAGCTGAAGTGCCAGGCAAAATGTCATAGCTTTCCATACTTAAACCTGAGCTAAAGATTGACTGATGGTGTAGTTTGGCGCAAAAACTACACAACAATGTCACAAGGTTCATTTTGTCCGGAGTAGATGTATTCAGTGCCCACTAGAGCTAAATCTGTCCCAGCCTTCCTTAGGAGGAAGTTCCTTTGAAACAAAAATTATAGAATTCCACCTATGCATTGAAAGTTAAATATGGGGCATCAGTATATCAACCAGACAGAAGCCCAAATTCAAGCCAGTTTTTCTGAATATCTCAGTCTATAGTCAGTCCTTTAGCAGAAATTCCCCTGATGGAGCAAACATTTAAATTAACAATTTAACAAGATATGCTCCCCAGGAATTTCTATGGGAGAAAGTGTCCTTCTGCTAAAGTTGCAAAAAGCCCTGTCTTCATACTTTCTTTAATAGTTACAGTGTTATTTGTTAAGTACTTACTATGTACCAAACACTGTACTAAATCCTGGGGTAGATACAAGAAAATCAAATTGGACACAGTCCATGTTCCACATGGGGTTCACAGTCTAAGTTGGGAGAAGAGCAAGTATTGAATCCCCTGTTGTTGCAAATGAGGAAACAGAGGCACAGTGAAGTAAAATGACTTGTCCAAGATCACTCATCAGCCAAGTGGTGGAGTTGGGATTATAACTCAGATCCTCTCTCTCAGACTCTTGCTCTTTCTTCCAGACCATACAGCTTCACTCTAAATTTTTGTTATAAACCCACTGCAACTGGACCTAAAGTAGCCCCTTCTCAATCTAAGCCTCCAATCAGTGTTCTACTAGTTTTTCCCTTTTTTTTTGCTTGTCCACCTGATCACCAGGGGAAGTTGATGAAACCACGCCACTAGTCTTTTGTCATATGAATCTGTTCCACAGCCAGCTTCTCCTGAGCCCACACATTGGCCCGGAGGCTGGCCGCCATTTAATTACAGTTTTGCCTTCATCTGAAGGATGGCAATGTCACCTTTGTAGTTTGCTTCAGTGTTGGAATGACAGGCATGTTCTAAAACTACCTGACAATGTTTATTTATAGATTCCCTCATTTGAGAGATAGCATGGGCCCATGGCATTATTCATTTCCTATTTCACTGGGTGAGGGAAAAGAGGGGGTGTGTGTGTGTGTGTGTGTGTGTTTGTGTGTGTGTGTGTTGCGGTGTTGGGTGTTTTTAAAAATGTGTCTAATCTATACATGATTGCTCCTCTTTGAAATATAAAAAAGCAGTGAGCTAGGAAAGTCTGCCCAATACTAAAATACTAAAATATCCCAAGAGGTTGATCAATATCATCCTTCCAAATATGTAATTCCCATCATATAAATTGATTGCACCAACAAGAGCCTATGGAAAATGAATGCTTCTCTAGAGGAGATCATCTTAGATTTTATTCTTTGAAGTTTTTATTTGAAATGTAAATAAGTTTAAAGTTAGGTTTTCAGTAAAGCCCCCTGGACTGACCAGCTATTTCCCAAGAGGGAAAGTGTAGGTGTGGGAAATTACCCAATGCCAGAACAAGTTCAGCAGGTGAATGAATTGGCCTCTGGAGTATCCAGTTCATAACCCGGGCTTTATCCCTGTGCCTTAATTAGAGAATATGGTTTCAAACAGAATATTCCAGTTCTTCCTGAAATGGGGCCCTATTTGTTGCTTCAGAAAATTTCTGAGGAGAAACAACACATCCTAGTGGAAAGAGCACAGTGCTGGGAGTCAGAGGACCTGGATCCTAATCTCAGCTCCGCCACTTACCTGCTGGGTGACCTCGGGAAGGTCATTTAACTTATCTGTGCGTCAGTTTCCTCATCTGTAAAAGGGGAATTAAATCCTCCTCCTTTTGACTTAGACTGTGAGCTCCATGTGGGACAGGGACTGTGTCTAACCAGATTATCTTGTATCTACCCCAGCATTTAGTACAGTATCTGACATATAGTGAGTGCTTAACAAGTACCACTAAGTGCAAGTACCATATATATCTTTCTTTTCCCCCTTGCAGATGCTGGATTATGAACAGATGCCAAATATGTTCGTCAGCATCGGAGTGAAAAACAAAGCCGAGTTTCACCCTTCAGTTGCTTCCCAGTACCGGATTCAGTCAACGCCTGTGAGAATACGAGTTATTAATGTGAGAGAAGGAGCCATATTTAATCCAAATTCCATGAGCTTCAGCATTCGAGATGGCATAAGAGGAGACGCCTTGTTAAATTATGTGCTTGGGACATACACCGCCACTGATCTAGACACTGGGATTGCTGCAAAGAATGTCAGGTAAAACAAGTTTTTATTGGGTCTGATGAATGTTGAGGTATAATAATTTGGACTAATATCCATTTCCCTGGAGAAAATGTTTTCCAGAAAACCAACTTGACCTTGGGAGCCTTTCCTGAACTGTACCCAAGTCAGGTGATGGTCTGTAAACAGCACCATTCTGAGGTGGGGAAAGGGAACGGTGAGTTGTTCAGGCAGGGATCTAGTTTGGAGAGAAAGAGAGAAGATCAAAGTAGCCCACAGTTATTCCCCAGAAAGCCCTTGATCTCCTCAGGGCATCTGCCCTATACATACCAGGGGATGCCATAAACTTGGAGCTGCCCTGATCTTTGACTGGTTATTCTGGGTGCCCGAAGCCTCCATGCAGTTAAGTTAGGAAAAGACAAGGGAGAACCAGTTCTGGAGAGTTTGTAACCCAGAATGAACTATACAGGGCCAGAAAGTGGCAAGGGATAAAGCAGAAGGAGCTGAGGGAGGGAGCCGCTAGCAGGAACTGGGTTCTATTACGGTTCCCCAGGTCTTCTCAGATGTAACCAAACAAAACTGCAGCCCATTCCTCTGCTGCCTCCTGTCTTGCCACCTTCCTCCTCACCCGCCTCCCAATCTCTCTGCTTCTCCACCACAAAGAAAGATCTTCTTTTTGATTTTAAAATTGTTGAACTAAAGGAGACAGCGTTTCAGGTCTAGAGATGAGATTTGATCATATTTAAAGGGGTAGAAAATGGATCCTTTGGGGAAAGGTTTAGGGAATTGGGGCTGCTAAACCTGGAAAAGAGAAGGCTGAGCGGTGGTTAATAATTAGTGTCAGGTTTAAGAAATATTTAGGTGAGGACACTGGTGAGTGGCACTCCATGCCCCCAGAGGACAGAAAAAGAGGAAGTGAACTTAAATTGAGGATGGAGAGATCAGTTAGACAATAGCAGGCTACCAAGGAAGGTTCAAAAGATTCCATTCATTCATTCATTTATTGAGCACTTACTATGCACAGAGCACTCTACTAAGCACTTGGAAGAGTGCAATACAATAATAAATTGACACATTCCCTGCATACAACAAGCTTCCTGGAGACCTCCTTGAAAAATAGACTAATATCTGTCCCTAGTGGGATATTTGCCTGCCTTTGGTCTGAGCCAGATGACATCTTAGAGTCTTTTCTAGTTCTTGGATTTTGATTCCTACTTAAGGACAGCCTTTAAATGGTTTTATGAGTAATTCAAGAACTTTGGAAGGTATGAATCAAATGAAAGTGGGGAGAAATGTCACAAGGCAAAAGCACAATGCCTTCACCTACACTGTCCCTTTGTAGACATGGAACTGATTTTCCTTAGACCCAGAAGTTATCCCTACCTTCTATGTCCACATGTGCCAGCCCATAACCATCAACTCCATCTGGAAACACAAGACGGAAGTCTATGGGAATACCCAGAACTCAGCCTTCCTCTGTATATTGCTGTTTTAAAACACCTAGAGTCAAGGGAAGCACTAATGATTAAGCATATTAGAGTTAGTTCTTCTTCCCCCTACTTGATGATTGAAAACGCACCCCCTCTTTAATTCATAGCTGACAGGGGAAGGAGTGAGTTTTTAAAATGTCAACCATACCGTGGTTGTGATCCATCAATAGAACTGACTACTGTAATAAGTGCTTGGAAGAGTGCAATAGAATTAGTAGACCCCATCCTATCCTCAGAGATTTAACAATCTAGCTGGAGAAATAGGTACTCAGTAAAAATCAAATCTGAGAGAGTTCCAGGCAGGAGAAAGGATTTGAGCAAGATATTAGGGGTGGGAGAGATGATAATAATAATAATAATAATAATGTTGGTATTTGTTAAGTGCTTACTATGTGCAGAGCACTGTTCTAAGCGCTGGGGTAGACACAGGGGAATCAGGTTGTCCCACGTGGGGCTCACAGTCTTCATCCCCATTTTACAGATGAGGGAACTGAGGCACAGAGAAGTTAAGTGACTTGCCCACAGTCACACAGCTGACAAGTGGCAGAGCTGGGATTCAAACTCATGACCTCTGGCTCCAAAGCCCAGGCTCTTTCCACTGAGCCACGCCGCTTAGATGAGAACTAAACAGATTGAGTAGATTGGATCGAGGGATCAGTTTAAACAATCAAACCAATCATAATGTCTACCACTCTACAACATGCCAGTTTGGACTTCCACAACACTTAGGGGCAACTCATAAGTTCAAGATCAACTTCTTCCAAGAGGCCTTCCCCGACCAAACCCTCATTTCTTCTACCCTCTCTCCCTTCTGGGTCACCTTTCCACTTGGATTTATTCCATTTATTCACCCCACCCTCAGCCCCACAGCACTTCTGTAGGTAGCTGTAATTTACTTATTCATATCAATGTCGTTCTCCCCCTCTAGACTGTAAGCTCCTTGGGTCTACCGACTCTTTCATACTTTACTCTCCCAAGCCTTTAACACAATAAGCACTCAATAAATATGACTGATTGATTGATCATCCAGATTTGAACTGAAACTTCACTGTGGCTAACTTCCTTCACTAGGGCTCTATTGAATGTTGAGGCAGATAAACTGATGAGTTAAGTCATCCAAAATATAATAAAAATAGCATAGTAAAACTATAGGACATCATAGTGGCCTAGTGGGTAGAGCACAGGCCTGGGAGTCAGAAGAACCTGGGTTCTGATCTCAGCTCCGCCACTTATCTGTTGTGTGACCTTGGGCAAGTCACTTTGCTGTAAAACGGGGATTAAGATTGTGAGCTCCAATCCATGATGAACAGGGAACTTGATTACCTTCTATCTACCCCAGTGCTTAGAACAGTGCCTGACACATAGTAAGCACTTAACAAATACTATAAAAAATGCAGAGTTGTAAAATGTTTTGCTTTTTCTATGGTTAAAACTTGCATTTCTTTTATCCCCAAATAACATTATTTTTAATGCCATTAAGCATTGGAAAAAAGGACCACACCATGGGTTTAATATGTCATTTTTGTGTATTTTTTTATTGAAAACAGGTATGTCATGGGACACGATGCAGGAAGCTGGCTAAAGGTTGACTCAAGAACGGGTGAGATTCGATTTTCCAAGGAGTTTGATCGGAAATCAAAATACATTCACAATGGGATCTATACAGCAGAGCTTCTGGCTATAGAGGGTAAGAGAATTGGTTTTTCAGTAGTTTTTAATAGACTTTTCTAGTGTGACATTCCTATGGGGTTATTCAAATAATGGCCACCCCGCTCCTAGCCAAGGAAATTTCAAAATAAGATGTCATTTATGGTCTCGCCAGGATGAATTATGGGGGCTTTAGGGCAGGAAGGACATTAGGTGGTGCATAGAAGAACGTATCAGGAGTCAAAAGTGTTTGTTTTTCCACACACAGTAAGTGCTCAGTATATCATTAAAAACAGGAAATAGCGTTTTTCAACTGACACCATGTGCAACTTCTGGCCCAGTTTCTTCAATGAGACATAACCACTTAATTTCCAGATCACCAGTAATAAATTAGAGAAGCAGGCATTAATATTACAGATATAATCCATAATTTATATTTGTAGGAAGCAGCATGGCCTAGTAGATAGAGCATAGGCATGGGAGTCAGAAGGACCTGGATTCTAACCCCAGCTCCGCTGCATGTCTGCTGTGTGATCTTGGGCAAGTCATTTCACTTCTCTGGGTCTCATTTATCTCATATGTAAAATGGGGATTAAGAATGTGAGCCCCATGTGGGACAGGGACTGTGTCTAACCTGATTAGTTTATATCTACCCCAACGCTTAGAACAGTGCTTGATATCTAGTAAGTACTTAACAAATATCATCATCATCATAAGTTCTGTGAGGCTGAGGGTGGGGTAAATAAAGGGTGCATTGCAAGGCCAATGCAGAAGGGAATGGGAGAGGAGGACTTAGGGTAACTGAGGTACAAGGGACAGGAAAGTGAAGTGACTAGTCCAAGGTCTTGCAGCAGACAAATAGTGGAACTGGGACTGGAACCCAGATTTTCTGCCTCCCAGGCCTGTGCTCTTTCTACCCAGGCCAAGCTGCTTCCCATCTTAGACCCTTTTGCTGGTGAAAGATAGATGGACAATTGGAGAGACCCAGATTGGGATTCTGGACGTTCTTATAGTCCTGTAGCCTCTTGTATGTGTGGATGTGTCCTGGTCAATAGAGGGGAGTGGGGAAAAGAGAGAAGTTGCCTCTTCTGTCATGTCTCTTCATTATTTCAGATGGCTCCGGGAGAACTGCCACTGGCACCATCTGTGTGGAAGTTCCAGACATCAGTGACTACTGCCCAGTCATTTTCTCTGACAGTCGGAGTGTTTGTGGAGCTTCTCCATCGGCTATTATCTCCATCAGAGATGTTAACGACTATTCCTTTGGTTCACCCTTTACATACTGTGTGGCTGATCAGCCCCAAGGAACAGCCACTTTATGGGAAATCAGATCAATAAATGGTGAGTATCGTAGAGCAGCCCCCTTGCAGGATGGCACCGGGAGAGTTGCCAGTACTCTACCAGTCTCAACTATGGGAGGGAGAGTCAAGCAGAGGCATACCCATTCCATTCCTAGCTTGAGCAGTGGCTAGAGAGTGGAAGGCAATCTGCCACAAGTCAAAACTCACCTATACTGGGCAGCAGAGGCACGGAGAGAGTCGAGGGTGGAGACTCAAGTTTACTGCGCAAAAGAAGGCAATTGGTAAACCACTTCTGTATATTTACCAAGAAAACTCTATGGATATGCTACCAAAACGATTGCAGATGGAGGTGGGGCATTCTGGGAGAGATGTGTCCATGGAGACGCTATGGGTCGGAGACGACTTGACAGCGTAAAACAAGACACAGTGGAGAAGCAGCATGGCCTCATGGAAAGAGCACGGTCCTAGGAGTCAGAGAGGTCCTAACCCCAGCTCTGCCACCTGTCTGCTATGTGACCTTGGGCAAGTCAGTTCACTTCTCTGAGCCTCCATTTCCTCATTTGTAAAATGGACATTTAGTGCCTGTCCTCCCTCCTACTTAGATTGTGAGTTCCATGTGGAACAGAGACTATGTCCAATGTGATTAACTTGCATCTACTCCTGTGCTTAGAACAGTGCTTGACAGAGAGTAAATCCTTTAAAAGTATTATAATCATCATTATTGCTATTATTATTATTACAGGGCAAGCTTCCTGTTGCTGGGAGGCCAAAGAGTAAGTTATGACTCCTCTGACGCTTCAGAGATGAGGCAGATTAATTTCTAGTCCTTTGATTAGTCCTATTCTATGGTTCATTTGGAATAATGGCACCTTCATGTCAACAAGAATACTAGCTGTGCTATTTGTGAAGGTATCTGTTACTATGCTCCAAATACTGAAGTAGACACAGCACAATCAGACAGGATGCAATCCTTGTCCCACATGTGGCTCACATTCTAAGGGGGAGGGAGAACAGGTACTTAATCCCTTTTTTTTTACAGGTGAGGAAACTGAGGCACAGAGAAATTAAATGACTTGCCCAAGGTCATCCAACTGGCAAGTGGTAGATCCGGGACTAGAACCCAAATCTCTTGATTCCCAGCCACATTATCTTTCCACCAGGCCACACTGCTTCTTAAATCAGAAGAAACATCCCTGTTTTAAATAGAAAACCCAAAGGATTTTTCTATAAAGTCCATCAGTAAACTGTGTAGAGATACAAGTTTTGCTTGATTATTGTATGATAAATTAATTACAATGAGGAAAAGGTAAAAATGGTGCCAAGACCTGCCAGCAACAAACATGATAGCATAACATGATACGCTTTGTGTATGTCATATGTCCAGAACTGTGGGTCCTACATTTGGTCTTTTCAGTTACACAAGCACCGACGGGTGAATTTCCTCATCAGTGACTTCTTCTTCAAGCATTAAATATCATCATCATCATCATCATCATTATATTTACTAAGCGCCTACTATGTGTCAAGCAGTGTTCCAAGCCCTAGAGTAGATGCAAGTCAGACACAGTCCCTGTTCCACATAGGGCTCATAGCCTACGTAGGCGGGAGAACAGGTATTGAATCCCCATTTTATAGATGAGGAAATTGAGGCACAGTGCAGTTAAGTGACTTGCCCTGGGTCACAGAGCAGACAAGTGGTGGAGCCAGGAGTAAAACCCAGGTCTTCTGACTCCCATGCTCATGCTCTTTCTATTAGGCCACACTGCGGAAAATTGTATAACCAGCCTACTGACAGAACATAAAAAGATGAATTATGATTCGTACAGATTTGGAATGTGTCTGTTATATTGTTATATTGTACTCTCTCAAGAGCTCACTACAGTGCTCTGCACACAATAAGCATTCAATAAGATTAATTGATTGGATAAATGTTTCCCACACTCATCCCCTTAGTTTCCAGTCCATCAAAGAGAAAAGTTCCTTTTTTTCTTTCGTAGTATTTAAGTGCTTACTATATACCAGGCACTGTATTAAGTCCTGGGATAGGCACAAAATAATCGGTTAGACACAGTCCCTGTCCCACACAGGACTCACAGTCTTAATCCCCATTTTACATTTGAGGTAACTAAAGCAGAGAGATGTTTAGTGACTTGCCCATCATCACAAGGCAGGTAAGTGAGGAGCTGAGATTAGAACCTCTGACTCCCAGGCTCGTTCTCTTTCCACTAGGCCACACTGTACCTCTGATAATAGGTGGGAATGTGCAGTAATCTCTTCTCAATGGAAATTCTTCTCCTGATGATGTCAACAGTACTGAATCCCCCCCTTTTTTTGACAGAATGTGGGAACATTTTCCTAGAAAGATCTTTGTTTTTGATGCCTTTATTCCTGAACCTTCTCCTTGATCAATTCAGGAGGTGACAAGATAACTTGCCCTGGAGAGATCTGGGCTCAGTGCGGATATCTTGCTGCTATGATTCTGGACCACTGGTAACAGTAATTTCCTCTTTTGTTCTTTTTTCACAGCTACAGCGGCAATACTCTCTACTGGCCAACTCTTATCGTCCGGCTCTTACCAAATTCCCATCCTTGTCAAAGACAGCCTGGACCGAACTTGTGAAATGCCCCAGATTCTGCAGTTAGATGTTTGTGAGTGTGACGTCAACCAGATGTGCCTTTTCTATAGCACCACGGGCATATACGCCGGTGGTACTGGCATTACGATGATCACAGATGATGGTTACGGGACCATAACTGATGACAGAGTTGGGGAGTCCAACAGTGGACTTGGACCTGCTGGCATTGGTCTGATCGCCCTCGGCCTCTTATTATTGCTCTGTGAGTATTTGGTTAAGTCCTTCTGTTAGGTTTCCAAAACAAGCACGATAGCCTGTATTGTGTTGGCATACCAATTCATAGGATTTATTGAGAATGAACTGTGTGCAGAACACTATACTAAGGTTATCAATCATATTCATTGAATGCTTATCATGTGCAGAGCACCATACTGAGCGTTTGGGAGAGTACAACATAACAGAGTCGGTAGACATGCTCCCCGCCTAGAGGGAGCTTACCATCTAGAGGGATTCATTTTAGAACAGAGCATAACAAACAAGGTTATCAGCCACCTTTCCATATATAGCAGGTGAAATTGGTCTCAAGACTATGACTCTAAAAATGAAAGTCATTATCTCTCCTTTCCGCTAAACGTACTGACCCTTAATAGATAAGAAGGTCAAAACCTCTGCTCCATATCTTGCTCATTCTAGGGAATGATATAGTTCACAATATAGACTAGAATTCCAAGCCCACTTAGCTTGAAATAACTGACCAGCCCCACAAGCCACCATGGAAATATTTGGGTCATCACCAATGTCACTGCTGGGTCAGATCAAAGAGCACGGGCTTGGAAGTCAGAGATCTCAGGTTCTAATCCCAGCTCTGCCACTTCTCAGCTGTGTGACTTTGGGCAAGTCACTTAACTTCTCCATGCCTCAGTTACCTCATCTGTAAAATGGGGATTAAGACTGAGCCCCATGTGGGACAACCTAATTACCCAGTGCTTAGAACAGTGCTTGACACATAGTAAGTGCTTAACAAATACCATTATTATTATCAATGATTCCTCTAGCCCAGTATTCTATCTCTGATTGGGGGAACATGATAGTTTGAGGGGTTCATGTCAGGGGTGCAATTTGCACAAGAGAAGTAATGAAATCCTCTTCTCTATGCTCTTAATTTTCCCTCTAGTAGCCCTGTTGGATTATTCATCCATGAATTTATTTAATCTCCCCTTGAACCTTATGGACTGTTCAAATTCCCCTGGCAATAGATTCATATATTTGCCATCTACAGCCATAGAGAAGCAGTGTGGCCTAGGGGAAAAAGTACAGCTCTAGGAACCAGAGGACCTGGATTCTATTACTGTCTCTGACAATTGCTCGCTGGGCAAGTCATTTAACTTCTCATCTATGAAATGGAGATTCAATACCTGTTCTCCCACCTACTTGACTATGAACCCCATATGGAACTGGGATTGTAACCCAACTGATAAACTTGTACCTACCTTAGTGCTTAAAATCAGTGCTTGACACATAGTTAGCATTTAAAATACAATAATTATAATAATAATAATAATAAAGCTGCCAGCCAGGAGTTAAAAAAAACTTAGAAAAGACAAAATCATAGACTTCCAATTATTTTATGAATCTCAATAGTTATGTCTTGTTTTTCCTTAACCAGAGAAGGTCACTGATGTAATCACAACACTGAAATGTGCACATAGTTCTCATTTAGACTGTGAGCCCCATGTGAGACAGGAACTGCACCCAACCTGATTATCTTGCATCTATCCCAGCACTTAGTACAGTGCTCGGCACCAAGTAAGCACCTAACAAGAACCATAGTTGTTATTAATTATCTGTCAACTCCTTGGGGCCTGATTAGAGTCTCTATTATGCTAAGTGGTTGAGGTTTCCTTATATTTTCAATTTCCCCTTGGGTTTCAGACTGTGACAGTGAAAATCAGCACCATTACTGGTTTTGAAAAAGGATATTTCTAAGTACATCATCTAGGCTGTAAGCTCACTGTGGCCAGGGAATGTGTATGTTTACTGTTAGTATTGTTCTCTCCCAAGTGCTCAGTACAGTGCTCTGCACACAGTAAGCACTCAATAAAGAAGATTGAATGAAAGAACAAATGAATGCTAACTCTCCCCATCCCTTTCTGGTAGTGTCCCCTCTTCTTCTGCTGATCTGCTGCTGCAAACGAAGAACTCCAGCAGACATGGGGACCAGATTCGCTCCTGTACCCGAAGGAGGTGAAGGTGTCATTCAGTCGTGGGGAATAGAGGGGGCACAACCAGAGGATCAGGTGAGTCCAGAGTTTGCAGGCGGCTTCTCCTCATGTCTAAAGTGTGATAGGAGTCTAAATTGGTTCCAAGAGCTTCTTTGCTAACTTCCTCCTGCCACACACCTCAAAAAAGGCCACTAAAATTAGCAGCATCGAGACATTGCTTTTCAAGGTACTAAATCTTTTTCTTCTTCTTAGGATGTCTCTAATATCTGTGTCCCCATGACAGCCTCCAATACCCAGGAACGGATGGATTCCTCTGGTCAGTAAATGGCAAGGGTCGTTTTGCCTTTAACAGTTGATCTGCAATGTTAAATGCCTAACTGATTAAATAGCTGCTCTCCCTCTTTCTTAGACTGTGAGCCCCATGTGGGACAGGAACTGTGTCTGATCTGATTGTCTTGTACAGAGTAAGTATTTGGTACAGTGCTTGGTACATCGTAAGTACTTCACAAATACCATTATTATCATCATTATTATTATTATTACTGCTTCCTCCCTGTTCTGCTGGTTATAGGATAAAGATGGGTGGGGCAGAGGAAGACCTCAGTGGAAAGTTTAACTTGCTGGCTGTTTTTGTCCTAGTTTTCAAATGATTGTGGATTTTAACAATTGTAGTATTTGTTAAGCACTTTCTATGTGCCAAGCACTATTCTAAGCACAAGAGCAGATACAGACTAATCAGATCCCACTTTGGGGGTTCTCAGAATAAGTAGGAGGGAGAACCAATATTGAATCCCCATTTTGCAGATGAGGGAACCGAGGCACAGACTTGCCCTAGGTCACACAGCCAGTGATAGAGCTGGGATTAGAACCCAGGTCCTCTGACTCCTAGTCCAGTGCAGTTTCCACTAGACCACACTGCTTATCTACTGCTTGATATATGTTTCTCACTTAGGAGAAAAAGTATCTGACCTGTAAAGGTGTATAATAATAATGGGACATCTCTCCAACACTATAACTTACCAGTGTTCCTTTTTTTCGGTTATTTCTTCAGAAATATATACAAACACATATGCAGGTGGGGGAATCGTGGAAGGAGGAATTTCAGGAATTGAACTGAACACGGGAGCCGGAGAAGCAATGGGTCTTGGAGCGGCTGGATATTCAGGAACCACGAGAAGGAGAAGTTCCACAATGGGAACATTCCGGGAATTTGCAGAGACAGGAGTGAACATGGCCTTCTTGGACAGTTACTTCTCTGAGGTAAATGTTTTCACCAAATTGTCTCTGGGGAAATGTTTGTGGACTCTATGCTGGAGCTGAAAAGGCCTACTTCTACAGCATCATAAAGAGCAGGTTAATATTTGTGGAAAGGTCAGATGCCAGGAGAAGGTAAATCTTGTACTTGGACACTGGATGGATCCTACAGTGGATATGAATTTCCAAACATCTTCCTACTCCTTCTTATAGTAACTGTTGTATTTGTTAAACACTTACTATATGCCAAGCAGTGTACCTTATAAGTGCTGGGATAGATAAAAGTTAATCAGGTCCACATGGGCACACAGCCTAAATAGGAGGGAAGACAAGTATTGAATCCCCCTTTTGCAGATGAAGGAACTGTGACACAGTGAAGTTAAGTGACTTGCCCCAAGGTCACATAGCTGCCTAGTGGCAGAGCTAGTATTAGAACCCAGGTCCCCTGACTCCAAGGCCCTTGCTCTTTCCACTAGTCCACACTGCTTTCCCGTGTAGTCTCTTTCCTACCCCTGTCCTTCCCAGCTAAGGCCTCACCTTAACACTCAATCAATCAGTCAATCAATAGTATTTATTTAGCACTTAGTACAGAGCTCTGCACTAACCGCTTGGGGAAGAATAATATAATAGAGTTAGTAGACATGATCCCTACCCACAAGGAGCTTACAGTCTAGGAGAGCTTTAAGATACTCTCTACTGATCCTTCTTCTCCCTCCAGCTATGATAGGTGAAGATATAGGCAGGCTGGGTGCCCATTCCGACAGGGATTCCTGACCAAAACCAGGGCAGCTACCCAACAAAAGAGGAAAAGAGACAGGGCAGAGTTATATTGTCTCAAGGATCAACTGGAAGGTGGTGGATTGTACATTCCAAGTGCTTAGTACTCAATAAATACTCAGTAAGTGCTCAATAAATACGAATGAATGAATGAATGAATGAATGAATGAATGAATGAAAACAGGAATGTCAGTAATAATAAACTCCTCACTCTAGGCTTCAAGGCTCTCCATCACCTTGCCCCTTCCTACCTCTCCTCCCTTCTCTCTTTCTACCGCCCACCCCGCACGCTCCGCTCCTCTGCCGCCCACCTCCTCGCCGTCCCTCGGTCTCGCCTATCCCGCCGTCGACCCCTGGGTCACGTCCTCCCGCAGTCCTGGAACGCCCTCCCTCCTCACCTCCGCCAAACTGATTCTCTTTCCCTCTTCAAAACCTTACTTAAAAATCACCTCCTCCAAGAGGCGTTCCCAGACTGAGCTCCTCTTCCCCCTCTACTCCCTCTGCCATCCCCCCTTTACCTCTCCGCAGCTAAAGCCTCATTTTCCCCTTTTCCCTCTGCTCCTCCACCTCTCCCTTCCCTTCCCCACAGCACTGTACTCGTCTGCTCAACTGTATATATTTTCGTTACCCTATTTATTTTGTTAATGAATTGTACATCGCCTTGATTCTATTTAGTTGCCATTGTTTTTACGAGATGTTCTTCCCCTTGACGCTGTTTAGTGCCATTGTTCTTGTCTGTCCATCTCCCCCGATTAGACTGTAAGCCCGTCAAACGGCAGGGACTGTCTCTATCTGTTGCCGACTTGTTCATCCCAAGCGCTTAGTACAGTGCTCTGCACATAGTAAGCGCTCAATAAATACTATTGAATGAATGAATGAATGAATGAATGAATAACATTTGTTAAGTGCTTACTATGTCTCAAGCACTGGGGTAGATACAAGATCATCAACTGCTACAAGGGGTTCACAGTCTAAATAGGAGGAAGAACAAGTATTAAATCCCTATTTTGCAGATGATGGAACTGAGGTCCAGAGAAGTTAATTTGCTTGCTCAAAGTCACACAGCAGGCAAATGGCTGAACCAGGATTAGAACCCAGGTCCTCCGACTCCCAGGCCCGTGCTCCTTCTACTAGGCAATGCTGCTGTCCCCGTGACTAAGGACAGGAAGAGAATGTGACTGGGCTTTAGAGAGTGGAAGTTCCACTGTTAAATCTCTTTTTTTCACTTTCCCCTGCCAGACCAACTTTCAGATCTCTGGCCCTGCTCCCTGCACCCCTCCTGGCTCTTGCGAATCTAGCAACCTGCCACCACCAAAAGCATCAAGTCAGAAGGGCCAGTTGTCCAGGGGTGCTGGGAGCAAGCCCAACTGTCCCTGCCCCTTTTTCCCTATGCCCCATATGACAACAGCTCCCCATAATTCCAGTCATATAGACATGCCCGGGAGCTGGCAAGGTTGAGGGCCCCCCCCATAGCACTCAAAAGATAAGATAAGACAGGTAAGTGAAGTGCCTGATGCCCTTCAAAAAGGACAGCGGAATTAAGAATTTCATTAACTGTAAAGGGAAGCTTCCTCCATCTGCTCTGGGATGGGACTAGAGGGGAATACTTTTGGAAAGTTGGATGGTACCATAAAGGTTTTCACATATAAGCCATTTTCCTAGAATCTGTGGTTCCAGCAGCCCATGACACCGACCACCATAAGGTATGGCAGAGAAGCAGTATGCTGTGGCAAAGAAGCAGCATAAAGTAGTGAAGTCAGCACGGGCCTGGGAGTCAGAAGGTCATGGATTCACGCGTTCTAATCCCAGCTCTGCCACTCATCTGCTGTGTGACATGGGCAAGTCACTTTTCTTCTCTGTGCCTCAGTTGCCTCATCTGTAAAATGGGGATTGAGACTGTGAGTCCCATGTGGGACAGGAACTGTGTCCAACCAGATAAACTTGTATCTATCCCTAGGTTTAGTACACTGTCTGGCACCTAGTAAGCACTTAACAAATACCACAGTTATTATTACTGTTATCTAGAGAAGCCAGTCACAGAAAGCATAAGTGTATGGTATAAATAGGAGACCACTGGTCAATCAATCAATCAGTCAGCCAGTCAGCCAATCGTATTTATCCAGTGCTTAGTCTATGCAGAGCACTGTACTAAGTGCTTGGAAGAGTATAACAATATAACAGACACATTCCCTGCCCAAGCAATGGTATTTATTGAGCACTTACTGTGTGCAGAGCACTGTACTAAGTGCTTGGGAGAGTACAGTATAACAGAGTTGTAGACATGTAGTCTATTCCCCACTATAGGGAGACAGCAAAGTAGCCTGGAAAGAAGAACAAATGACTCAGGAGACTAAAGGTTGATTAGCTCTTCAACTGTCTACTCATCAAATGGAGGATGATATAATAATAAGAATAATAATGGTATTTGTTAAGCCCTTATGTGTCGAGCACTGTTCTAAGCACAGGGGTAGATACAAGCTAATCAGGTTAGTCATAGTTCCTGTCCCACATGGGGCTCACAGTTTTCATCCCCTTTTTGCAGATGAGTTAACTGAGACACAGAGAAATTAAGTGACTTGCCCAAGGTCCCACCACAGACAAGTGGCAGAGCCAGGATTAGAACCCAAATCCTTCAGAGCCCCAGGCTCGTGCTCAATCCACTAGGCCATGTTGCTTGCCTGTCTGGCCCAGGCCACTTCGCAGAGACTCGGTGACTAGAAAAGAGATAATTAATGTGCAGGGCTTTGAGGTCTTTGGAAGAAAGCCCCATATAAACTCATGGTATCATTATCATCCTCTTCATTGTTGTTATTACCTCCCTCAGTCTAAACAGCACTATTACCCTCCTTTAACAGACACTTTAGAGATTCACTTCTCCTGCCACTGTTCAGAAATATCCCAATCTAAGGCTTCAGGAGTTTCAGCCTATTAAAGAACATGGGAATCTGGCCTCTTCCAAGTTCAGTTCCTTCCTTTCACTGCCAAACCACTTAAGGGAAAATATTTCTTTCAACTCACATGAGTGAGGTGCTTTAATTGGCGTCCCTGTTCACTTTACCTTTAGAAGAACACTTTGCCAGCTGAGATCTGAAGGGGCAAGTCAGGACACAGGGAGGAGGAGAAAAAGGAAGAGGTGGGATGGACACACACACTACAGAGAAGAAAGCCTTATAGAAAAGATCTGAGCCCAATATAGCAAAAAACTGAGCTGACTTCTCCTATACTATTAATGGCTCGGGATTTCAGCTCGGAAGTATCATTTGGAGAAAATGAACTTGAAAACACCCCCACATCACTACATTACAGCATCTTTATAAGAATAGGCACTGTGATCTACTTGATCAAGCAATCAATCGTATTTATTGAGGACTTACTGTGTGAAGAGCACTGTACTAAGCTGTTGGAAGAGTATAATAAAACAGAGTTGGTAAACATAATAATGTTGGTATTTGTTAAGCGCTTACTATGTGCAGAGCACTGTTCTAAGCGCTGGGGTAGATGCAGGGTAATCAGGTTGTCCCACGTGAGGCTCACAGTTAATCCCCATTTTACAGATGAGGTAACTGAGGCACAGAGAAGTGAAGTGACTTGTCCACAGTCACACACCCAGCTGACAAGTGGCAAAGCCAGGATTCAAACTCATGACCTCTGACTCTGACTCCGAAGCCCAGGCTCTTTCCACTGAGCCACGCTGCTTCCCAGCATATTCCCTATCCACTAGTTGCTTACAATATGAAGGGGGAGACAGCCATTACAATAAATTATGGATAGGCACATAAGGGCAAAGGGTGGAGTGAATAAAGAAATAAATCCAGTTGAAAAGGTCTGAGAGTCAGGGAACCCAGATACTAGTCCCAGCCCTGTCAGTGTCCTGTTCTATGATTCTTAACTCTCTGGGCTTTACTCACCCTTCTCTAGGTCTCAGTTTTTCCCATCTGTAAAATGGGAATCAGCCCAGATACAGCTATGTGAGCATGGATGTTGTGAAAATAAATGGAGATAAGTAAATGAGTGAGTTTTAAAACTAAACCTGCTACACAAATTCAACAAGGAGAACTTACATGTCTTTCTCCGATTTTTTTCCCTAAGTCAAAGCCCAGCTAAATCTATTGCAATTCATTACAGCTCTTTCACTAGTTGGCTTGGCGTTTTCTTCTTAATGATGACATATGAGGTAGGCTGATGAATGCATCTCATTTGTGCATTTTACAATTAATGGCTCACCTGCCCTTAGTGGATATTTTTGCAAGATGTATATGGTAATTCTCATAGTATATGTAGTAGTTATGGATCTCTAAATGAAGCAGAACAAAACTACCTGAAAGCAGCATTTTGTTATTTCAGTGAGTGAAAGTGGTCACTGATGGTAATTCAATAATATGAGAGCAAATGTATGCGTTAGATCCTTTCACAAAATTGCCATTTAGCAAAAGTAAGAATTTTACCCCAAAGGTCAAAACTAGAATTTAGCATGAGGGATTCCCAAAGTAACTGAAATGCCATTTTTTTCTTCTGCAACCATCAGAAAAGCTCTTGAATCCAAAAAGCATTGGAAAGTCTTTTGACTACTTCTGGTGTTTTGAAATACTTTGTCCTTCCCATCTAGAGACGTCATAGGTCTATAGCTTGTCTCTTCCTTGGGAACCCTCAAGACTTTAACTAATCATCTCTATTGATTCTCATCTGAAACACTGGGGCAGAAATTCCAAAAGGTCAGAATCCCAATCAGATTGGAAATCTGATCTGGATGTAGTAATTTAGAATTTTTCCAAAGGAGATAGTAATGTTCTTCTTTAATGCACACCTGATAGACCTTTCTCTGTCCAAACGGGAGCAGCAGTTCTAATTTCCAATTTCGGGAACATAGGAATATAAGCCAGACTAAACTGTGTTGGACCGTGATCCATCTAGCCCGCAACAGTAGTGACAAGATCCTCTCATCCTCTAGACTATAAGCTCGTTGTAGGGAGGGAATGTGTTTATTGTTATATCGTACCCTCCCACGTGCTTATTACAGGACTCTACATACAGTAAGCGCTCAATTAATACAATTGAATGAATATTGGTCTTTGGCCAAATAAGTGGTGTACCATCTAACATCCTTAACTTTGTTCCCTAATTTTTCTTATGAACCACTTATTTATGGATTCATCCAGCTCCCTAGTTGAGCCTGTGACTGGTTTTGGCCTGCCCAACTTCCTATGGGAATGAATTTCCTCTGCTTCCCAACCCCTCAGTGAAGAAGCCTTTGAATTCAACCTCCCCTCTCCTCCCAGTTTCTCCTCATCCAATCCTTCTAGGATATGGTAAACCACCTGGGCTTTCCCCATCAGTAGCTGTCATGATTTTATAGACCTCAATTGCATCTCCTCTCAGCGTTCATCGCTCAGTAAAGTTCCTGTGAAAAATGAAATCTTCAAAAATGTAAGAGCCACTGCCCTTCGACATTTTAAAGTTAAAATGAATGTAACTGGGTTTCCTCTCCCTCTTCAGAAAGCTTACGCTTATGCAGATGAAGATGAAGGTCGGCCCGCCAATGACTGCATTCTTATCTATGATCACGAAGGGGTGGGATCCCCAGTGGGCTCCATTGGCTGCTGCAGCTGGATTGCTGACGACCTGGATGACGACTACCTGGAGACCCTGGGCCCCAAATTTAGGACTCTGGCCGAAATCACCCTGGACACTGAGATTGAGCCGTTCCCATCCCCGCACCAGGCCTGGATGCCCATCAGCACGGACCTGCCCCTGCTGGGATCTCATTACGTGAACGTTAGCGAATCTTCAGCTATGTCTCTGACGGAGGCGGGCTTGCGGGCCGAAATGGCTATGCCCGAGTCCATGTTCCACGGGGATATCATAGTGACGGAATCCTACACCACTTCGGACCAGTGCCTCCAACCCACCACCATTGTTTTCGACCCTCATCTGGCTTCCAATGTGGTGGTGACGGAGACGATGCTGGCGCCCGCATATGGGGTGCAGGGGAACCTATGCGTGCCAGTGGAGGCGAACAACACGCACAATGTCATCTACACAGAGAGGGTGGATCACGTGGCTGGAATGAGTAGTAGCAGCATGACGGGGGGAGGGACCGGAGACTGCGAGGTGATAGGCCCCGAGATCCACGTGAATCAAATGGTGGATCCTGATCTCCACGTGGTGGTCCCTGATATTCACATAAGCCACATGGTGAGCCCTGACATCCACGTCAGCCAGACCATTGGGCCAGGCTCCCCGTTGGCAACCCACCGCAGAATAACCCAATACAGTACCATTCAGTATGCACAGTAGTGAGGCCTCTGCTACTGTGACTTTAGCCGTATTTGTTGTCAGAGTCACCCGGTTATCATTAATGGCTAGAGCATCATTCTCAAGGATCAGTTTTGAGGGAATAAGTTTTGTTTTTTTTCCGACCCTTTTCTTTTTGTTGATTTTAATGGAGCACTGAATGCGGGTTAGACAATCAGGGAAAATGAGGCAGCCACCAATACATGAGTGGGAGCCATATTCTTGACCACTGGAAGACAGAGAAGCCCCGGTGCATGGAGCTGGTCACGGGAACACTTGTCTGCCACTTGACCGTCAGGGAGAGTGGTTAGCGTGGCCTTATGGAACGATCACAGTCCTGGTAGTCAGAGAGCCTGGGTTGTAATCCCAGCTTCTCCACTTACCTGCTGTGTACCTTTGGGCAAGTCACTTAACTTCTCTTGCCTCACAGCCCTCATCTGCTAAATGTTCCCCCTCCTACTTAAACAGTGAGCCTCACATGGGACCTGATTATCTACCCCAGTGCTTAGTACAGTGTTTGATCAACTATATGTATTTATTGAGTGTTTTCCGTGTGCAGAGCACTGTGCTAAATGCTTAGAGTACAATAAAACAATACTGATGTATAGCAGGCGCTTAAGAAATACATTATTATCCTTATTAGCTGGTTCTATAACGTGAAGTACTGCTCTGGAAATAGAAGCAGGAAACTGCACTAGGCAAGCTCCGAAGTACGTAACAAGAATGTCATAGTGAACAGTTTTATAGATGATTCGCAGAAAACATACATTTCGGGAGAGGGGCCAGAGTCTATCCGGAGAGATCATTTTAAGATTGAATGTTCTCTCTAAGCATTTCTCAATAGCGGCAGAAGGTAGGGGAAACTTAAAATAATTCTGAAAGAGAGGCTTACTTTTGGAATGTATCCATGGAAAAGGCTTACTAGCTGAAGGCATAGTAGAGGGGAGTCCTTAGGGGGCAATGCGTATAAGTCAACAGGGATGATGTTAAGACGGACCTTTGTCAGCTTTATCATTTTCTGGACACTCGAGCAGTTGGTTGAAAGGGCTTAGCACCAGCAGTAGAAGCAGAAGCAATTCATCAGAAGAAATGATGCTCAGAGAAAGACACGTTTTCTTCCCTTCAAGAAAATGAGAGAGGGGGTTAACTTTATTGGAAGATTGCACCGGTTCGAAGGGACGGGATGAGGTTTGAACCAAATCTTGGCTCTCACGACAGCATCACATAGCTCTTCATCTTCCTCCAACCACCCACTCTGCCACAATGATTCCTAGCCAAATTATGAAACAAGGAAGCTGCTATCGAAGACTTCCAGTTGGGATGCCAAGGGTTGAGGGACGTGGGAAAACCGGGTGACTTGGGCCGCCTATTGGTTTCCTGTACACCCAAAGCTGTTAACAGCATGCTAAAAACAAGGTGATGGTTTCCTTTTGTTTTGTAAAATATGTAAACTATGTGTTAGTGACTAGAGTGTGTAAGATGCTACAGTTGTAAATACAATAAACTTATTTTCAGGGGCCTCGTTTCTCCCTTCCCTGTGATTATCAAGGTTCCTTGCTCCTCGTACTCTGATTCGTCATTGTTACCAAGGAATGTAGAGATTTGGGCTTGAGCTACTTTTGGGACCTAAATGGGTTTCTTGGCCTAGAAACTGCTCTAGAGGGCTGCGCAGCCAGAAAGGCAGAGTCGAGCCTAAGGTGAAGAAGTGACTAGGCGCCACCCTGGTCTAACTCCCATGAAGGGCTTGAATGGCCATGGCATTCATTAGTTGGGAAGCAGCATGGCCAAGTGGGAAGAGCACAGGCCTGGGAGCCAAAGGACCTGGCTTGTAATCCTGGCTCTGTCCCTTGTCTGTTGGGTGACCATGGACAAGTCATATAACTTCTCTCTGCCTTGGTTAAGATGGGGATTAAATCCTTCTCCCCCTACTTGGGCTGTGAACCCCCCCGGGGACAAGGACTGTGTTCATTCTGATTATCCTCTATCTACCACAGTGCTTGGCACATATTAAGCTCTTAACAAGTACCATTATAATAATAAATAATTCATTAACCTCCTGCAGGGTCCTTACTTAAAATCTTCACCTCTATCACTTTCAGAGTCCTTCCGGGTCCTTACTTAAAATCTTCACCTCTATCACTTTCAGAGTCCTTCCTAACAGCTCAGCTTTTTAAAATGGAGTCTCTATCCAAAGCCCAGTAAAAAGCTATTTTGTGAATGGTTCCAACTTGTTTTTCCTACCTTGAAGTCTCCGTGATGTCTACTTGGACCCTTCAGAGATTATAAGCAAAGTTTTCACCTTTAACCCATCAAGGAGGAGGTGGGTAAAAGCTGCCTGATCCCTACATATCAGTGCTTAAAGAGGTTTGGCTGGTTGAGTTAGTGCAGACCTCATTCTTAGTGTTCTAACTTTCTGGTATGTGGAGATTTCCCATGGAAATTAGTGGCATACAACAGAAACCAGGCCAGCTGTTTTCTCAAAGCTTCATGCAAAAGTTGAGTTCAGACTGAAAACTAATGGAATTTCCCTCTAAGTATGATGACAACAATAATAATAATAATTGTGGCATTTGTTAAATACTTACTATGTGCCAACCACTGTATAAGCACTGGGCTAGATACAGGGTAGTCAGATCAAATACAGTCCCTACCCCCACAGGGCTCCCAGTTCCTGGGAAAGGGAGAACAAAAATCGAATCCCCATTTTACCAATGAGGAAACTGAGGAATGGAGAAGTAAGGTGACTTGCCCAAGGTCACACAGCAGGCAGGTGGCAAAACCAGGATTAGAACCAAGGAGTCTAATCCTAGCTCTTCCACTAAGATGTGATTATAGGACAACACTTCAATTTCATCCTTCAGAGCAGGAGACCATTTGTTTGATTTTATACCAGACCATCCATTTTCAGTTCACCTATCCCTGTTAGAGTATCCCTGTATACCGTGAACGGTCGCCAGTTTCCGTAACGTGGAGTGATTCCTGAATTTAAAGGGGAAAGTAATAGTTCTGGAGCTAGGAAGGGTGATCAGAGGTTCCTCCCAGGACATACTTTACTTTTTGCAGATTTACACACACAAAAAAAAAAAAAACCTATCCATGTGTCCATATGATGCAATTGTATTTCATTACATCACTTATGTTCCACTGAGAAGCAGCATTGCCCAGTTGAAAGAGCACAGAGCAGAGACTTAGAGAAACCTGGGTTCTAATACCACCTCTGCCACTTACCTGCTGGGTGACCTCAGGCAAATCACTTAACTTCTCTGCACTTCAGTTTCCTCTTCTGTAAAACGGAGATTCTATTCTTGTTCTTCTTCCTACTTAGACTGTAGGCCTTAGGTGGGACAGGGCCTGTGTCTTGTTCTTGTGCTCTTGTTCTCTTGTTCTCCCCTAGGGCATCAAACAGTTTTTGGAATGGTGCTTGGCTCATCCAAAGTGCTTAACAATTATTAATTTTTACTGTTATTAGTGATTTTAAAAAATATGAAACGCAACCTACATCTACTGCATATGGGTCAGTGAGAAGACATGTGGAATTTTCAAGTACTGTCAGAGTACAAGGCAAGACTTTGCCCTGACTGCAGGGAATATGGACATCCAGTGTTGTGGGAAATACAGAATTATGTTCAGTTAACTCTGAGCCTCTATTGTACATGCAGCCTGGATCCCAATCAGAAAAGTAGCATATGATCTGATTCATGTCTCCCCCTCACTCCCTTGGGGAATATCATTAAATTAAAGAAATGATGTGTCACCCTCAAAATAGCTTCATTGAGGGGAGGGAAAAGTATTCCACACATGCAAGGAGCAACAGGAATTTGTACATTCTGCCAAGACACCTACTTTTTGAACTACATATTTCAAGTTGAAATTCATAGCATGATTTAAATTGCTTCCTTCTGCGTATTATTCCAATAATAAAGCATATATTGACACAAACAAGGAGAAAAACAATACTTTATCTTGTCCTGGCTATGTGTACTATATTGTAAAAAGCTAGGCACTATAAATTCTTTTACAGCTGTCTTTCTTAAAATAAAGAATTGTGGCACTAAAAGAGTACTTCCCTATCATTTCTCCCCCTCTAGACTGTAAATCCATCGTGGGCAGGAACATATCTACCATCTCTATGGTATTGTATTCTCTCAGGTGCTCAATAAATACCATTGTTGATGGTGATGATGATGACGATAATGGTATTTGTTAAGTGTTTACTATGTGCCGAGCACTGTTCTAAGCACTGGGGTAATAATAATAATAATGTTGGTATTTAAGCGCTTACTATGTGCAGAGCACTGTTCTAAGCACTGGGGTAGATACAAGGTAATCAGGTTGTCCCATGTGAGGCTCACAGTCTTAATCCCCATTTTACAGATGAGGGAACTGAGCCAAAGAGATGTTAACTGAGTTGCCCAAAGTCACACAGCTGATGAGGCAGAGCGGGGATTAGAACCCACAACCTCGGACTCCCAAACCCATGCTCGTTCCACTAAGCCATGCTGCTTCTCTGATTACTTTCAGAGCGGTTGATTAGTTGTAACTGACCACCACCTAATCTAGTTCCTGCTTTCTGATATGATTCTATTTTGCATTAAATATTAAATGTTAGCAACAATGAATTCATTTAATATGTTGCAAAAACGTGGGCTTGCCAGTTCAAAATATACAATTGGCCACAATCCGTCCCCAAAGGGTTAGATACTAAATCTTAAGAGGAGCAGTGGAGACCAGTAGAAAGACCACGGAGTTGGCAGTCAGGAGACCCGGATTCTAATACTGACTCTGTCATGGGCCTGCTCTGTGATCTTGGGTTAATCACTTGACCTTCCTGTGCCTTTGTTTCTTCATCTGTAAAGTGAGAATGAAATTCCTGTTCTCCTGCCCTCCCCTTATACTGAGAGCCCCATCATTAAGTCAATCAATCGTATTTATTGAGTGTTTACTAAGTGCAGAGCACTGTACTAAATGCTTGGGAGCATGATACAACAATAAACACATTCCCTGCCCACATCGAGGACGTTGTCCAAGCCAATTGCTTTGTACACAAATGATGGGGATTTGGGGTTAGGGTTAGAATTAAGGTTAGAGTAATATGTTTCAAGCAGAAAGGAAGGTGGAAGCAAGAGATGAGTGGTTAGAGAAAGATGAGAATGAGGCACAGTGAGTAGGTTGACTTGCTTTTCGCCTGGATAGGTGGGATGTCTAAGGACTTTCCCATTTATTTGATAATGAAATGGTCATATTTTTGTTGTCAATCCTTCAAAATTGGAGGAGAGGTGTTGCCTTATTTTCTTTTGATTCATTCTAATTGTTGATTTTTTTTTCCCTTTAGGTCTATCATCTTCTCCACTCCCTTTAGTATGAACCTCCTGTAAGTCAAGGACTTCTCAAGGCAATGGGAGAAAAGATAGTGAGAAGGGGGAAGGGATGCAAACAACTGGGGCAAGGTAGTGAAACCATGAGAGTGAAGAGAGGTGCTCACTAAGAAAGAGCAAATGAGTGTGAAGTTAGGATGTGGCTATGATGGCTATGATGAATGTGGCTCAAATAGAGAAGCAGCAAGGCCTAAGGGAAAGAGCAAGGGTCTGGGAGTCAAAGGACCTGGGTTCTAATCCCATTTGTCTGCCACTTCTCTGCTGTGTGACCTTGGGCAAGTCACTTCTCTGGGCCTTGGTTTCCTCCCCTTTAAAATGGGGATTAAATCCTATTCCCTTCTAGCTGGACTGTGAGTCCCATGTGGGGCTGTGGATTGGGTCTGACCTGATTATCTTGTATCTCACCTAGTGTTGTGTAGTGTTTGGCACGTAATAACTGTTTAATAGGTACCATCATTTTTAAGGGGGCCATTTAACTATGGAACAAACTCGGTGGCTTGAATATCCTCCACAAATACCATACTTTTTCCATCGTCTCTTTCTCCTCCCCGAGAGGGAGAACTGAGCAAAGCAGCCTCTTCCAGCAGAGGGCAGGGCAGGGTTTCTTAGAGTTGAGAAAGATGGTGCTTCAAGATCGTGCTCTGAGTTTAGAGGGGTGTGTCACCAGGAAATCAGAAGGCCCCGCCCCAGGCCTGCTGAGTGAAGAGGCGGGGCTGGGGTTGGGTGTATGTGTGTTTGTGGGGGATACGGTTAGCAAGTAGGTCCTCATTATCTGGGGGAGATGGAAGTGTGGTTGTTATGGGAGGGACATGGATCCCTGGGAATTGAGAAGTTTCTGCCCTATGGGATTGTAGTCCGTAAATTTAGTGTGGGCAGCGAATGTATCTACCAACTCTGTTGCATTGCACTTTTCCAAGCACTTAGAAGAGTGCTCAGCACACGGTAAGGGCTTAATAAATACCACTGTTTGATTGATTATGGGAGTTCACCTTTCACCAGAATGAGCATAATGGAAGGCTGAATTCCACACCAAATCCCACAATCAGCTTATTGCCCATCTTCAAATTCTGATCTAAGGAAACTGTGTTTCTCTTCAGTACAACAGATAACAGAGAAAGACCAACACATTCCAGCATCAGATTTTTTGCTTGGTCAATTCCATGGCAGTTGTCGGGGCCACAAACTGCTGAGCCCAGGGGCTGACTGGTGTAGCCAATGGTTGTATCAAAAGCAGACTGCTGTAGCCAGTGGTTGTGTCAGGAACTGACTGATACAGCCAATGGTCTTGTCAAGTTAACACCAGTACTGCAAAGAGAGAAATCCAGGCTTGTAGAATGTCCTTGTATTTTTAAGGTCATAACCCAGTATGCCTCACTGGGCTAAGACATCCTTGAAGGCAAGGACCATGTCAAATTATCTCCATATATCCCCCAAGAGCCTAGAACGGTGGGAGTGGGAGAAGAGGAAAGGGGGACCTAGTTAGGGAAGGCCTCTTGGAGGAGATGTGCCTCCAATAAGGCTTTAAAGGGGGAGAGTAAGTATATTCCAGCTCTGCTCCCCGATCCGAGAGGGGCCAGTGGATGTGGGGATTGTTCATCATCTCCCCAGAAATCTCCCAGGGGCACGGAGCAGAATTCTGATAGCCAAGCTTTTCCTGGGCCTCCACATCCATATCAGTAGTCCCAGTTTGGGTGAGGGGATTGAGGAGGGGCAGTGGGGTGACACACTCCATCCAGAAATCCAGGAATTCAGGCTCCTGGAAGGATCCCTCCCACCCCCAGCATTGTCAGAAATCCCCTTCCACCCTGGCCGGGCCCCAGGCGATGGTTGGAACCCGGTTTCATGGGTTCTGACAAGGGGGAATTTTCCTTGTGATGCCGGAACAGGCTGCCAACCTGTAAAGCACTAGAACAAACAGAGAATTGCTCAAGACTTTGGCAGGACCCATAATCACTTTGGCCGGATGGTAAAAACAAATCAGTGGGACAGGAAGGAGCACTGGCCATTTTTGAAGCCTCAACCCACTGGTGAAAGTGATCGTGGACTGGCTTTTAGAGTTCAAGTTCCCAAATGAGTTTCTACGCAGAGAGAGTGCTGCTGCTTGAAATGACGGTCATGATATTTGTTGAGTGTGTATCAACCACTGATCTACGCAATGGGGTAAAGTTAATCAGGTCAGACATAGTGAGGAGAATGGTCTAGTGGATAGAGCACTGGCCTGGGATTCAGAGGACTGGGGTTCTAATCCTGACTCTGCCACTTGCGTGTTGACCTTGGGCAAGTTACTTCACTTCTCTGTGCCTCATCTGTAAAATGGGGATTAAGATTGTGAACCCCATGTAGGACAGGGACTGTGTCCAACCAGATTTGCTTGTATACACAACAGCATTTACTGTAGTACCTGGACCTTAGTAAGCCCTTAACAAATACTACAATTATTATTAGCCATTGTCCCATATGGGGATTACAGTATAAGTAGGAAGGAGGACAGGTATTCAATCCCCACTGGACAGTTGAGGAAACAGAAGTGAAGTACCAGCCCAAGGTCACACAACAGGCAATTGGCGGAGCTGGAATTAGAACCTGAGTCCTCTAATTCCCAGGCCTATGCTCTTTCCACTAGGCCATGCTTTGGGTATTGGAATCAAACCTGGTCAATGAAGCATGGGACTGAGAACTTGCCTGCTATATGACCTTGGGTGAGTCACTTAACCTCTCTGAGCTTTGTTTCGTCATCTGAGAAATAGGGATGAGGGTACCTATTTTCCCTCCCCCTGTGTGGAACAAGGACTGTGACTGATCCAATTAACCTGAACCTACCAAGGCACTTAGCAAAGTGCTTGGCACAAAATAAGTGCTTAATGAATATTACAAATTATTATTAATAATGATGGATTGACTTCTGGAGACTTGAAAGGTGGGTTCTCGGGGAGCACAACCCCTTACAAACCTTCTCCCGCACCTTTATTTCAGGGAATGTCTAAATAGTGCTCAGGAGTAGCCCAAAAGAGTGCTGTTGAGATGATACATCTGTTGTTGACATCTGTTGTTCCTGGGTTTTTCCGGAAGACAATAACAATAATAATAACAATGGTACTTGTTGAGCACTTACTATGTGCCAAGCACTGTTCTAAGCACTGGAGTAGACACAAGACAATCAGGGTGGACACAGTCTCTGTCCCACGTGGGCCTCCCACTCTTAATCCCCATTTTTACGGGTGAGGTAACTAAGGCACAGAGAAGTGAAGTGACTTGCCCAAGGTCACACAGCAGACAGGTGACAGAGACAGGATTATAACCCAGGTCTTGTGACTCTCGGCTCTGCCACTTGTCAGCTGTGTGACTGTGGGCAAGTCACTTAACTTCTCTGTGCCTCAGTTACCTCATCTGTAAAATGGGGATTAACTGTGAGCCTCACGTGGGACAACCTGATTACCCTGTATCTACCCCAGCGCTTAGAACAGTGCTCTGCACATAGTAAGTGCTTAACAAATACCAACATTATTACTCTCAGGCCCAAGCTCTATCTACAAAGGAAGATGGTTTCTAAGTGGATGGGCCAGGTTTGGGGGTTTTCTTTCCATTCACTGCAACTATACAGTGGGCCTACTCTCCAATTCTGTTATATTTTACTCTCCCAAGTGCTTAATACAGTGTTCTGCTCACTATAAGTGCTTAATAAATATGATTGTTTCCAGCCCTATCTTATTAAGTCTACCTAAGTCTTTTAAGCCGATATGAATTTATATTAATTGCCAGGATGGGAAAAAAGGGCCCACAGCCTAGCATCTTTGCCCATTTTCCTCCAGTGACTCACACAATTCCAGAATATGCTGTTTCCCTGAAAAGCAGAGTGCCTAATTGAAATGCATTCACATGTTCAACCCTTTCTCTAGACGTCTGAATGGGCTTCATTTGTTAGCAGATACACACCCCCTAAAACAATAACCATATCCATCTTCACCACTCCCGCCCTTCTGTGTGCCTTCCAAGTGCATTCGAATGTCAGAAATAAAATAGTGCTGCACTGTGAGAGAAGCAACATAGAAAATAATGAGTAGTGGTTACATGGAAGTCTTCTAGCTAAGAGCTTTATTTAATTAGTTTGCATTAATGACTAGAAATGAAAACATTTGCCAACTGCAAGTTGTCTCATCAGTCTCAAAACTCTTGCCACAGAGATGGACAAGCCCAAGTTACAGTTCAGATCCTCTTTCTCCTCTTTCCTAGTACTGTGTCACCGGAGTCATCTAAATCGCATCCTCCACGGAAAGAATGGAAGGTTTAAGCCATTGTTCATCTTGCCACATCACACCCCACACACTGGAAGATTACTGCTAAAGCTCTGGCTCACTAAAGTTAATTATTATTTTTAAGTGTTTGTAAAATAAACTTCCGTGGATGACGCAGTTCCAAGAGAAACTTGGTAGAGCTGTTGGGTTTGGCAGGCAGGGAGTGGGCTGGGGTTTTTATTCCCTTTTATAGGATTATGAAACTTAAAACCATATCGGTTGGTTCCATACTGAGAAAGAAGGTCCACAATCCAGCAGTGCATGATGAGTCTGGGGTCAGAAAATGATTCCAATATTCCTCTTCCTGTCTCCCCCCACTAAAAAACAGGTAAAATGGCAAACTCATACTCCATGTCTGCATTTTTTAGTCAACTGATGAACACTAATAAAGCTGGGGAGATGAAGCAGTTCGATGAGAGGAAAAGTTCCAATGAGGTGATGATTGGATTCCAGACCTGTGGGATCAAACTAGGTCATACACAACTAATAAAGGGGCTGTAAGCCAGGGGAGCAATTCTACCTGCCCAAAAATGCAGAGGACAGGTTCTTGTTTCCTAAAATGAAAGGACTGTGTTGGCTTGTAGCACTATCTAGACCCTGAAAAAGCCCATTTGAAATTATCAGTGACCCGCTGGTCCTGAGAAACATTGGCACAAAATTCTGTTTTCTGGCACTCCCAGGACTTTCCGTTCATCATTCTAAAAAGGTTGTAAAGCTCCTAGTTTTAACAACAAAGCTCACAGGTATTAGACCTGTGCAAGTTTTACAGGTTTGTCAGAGACCTGGTTAATCATCGCAGTACCATCCCATCCTATTTCTTTATTAGTCGGAAAGGTATTAAATCTAGGCAGCTTTAGATGGGGAAGATATGAATGGTTGGTCATCGAAAGCAAAATAAATAGTGACAGGCTGTTCACTGGTAGATATTTACCGTTGCTGAGGTCGGCAGTTCTGAAAGGTTGTATCGCCCAAAACTGTAGCGACTCTCTTGCATGGTAACCGATGACTGTGGTGTGCCATTATTCAGACCCACCCTCTGTCAGTTTGACAGGATTTCTGGCCCACTGCTCCCTGATTTACAGAAGACTCCACCACCTTCCATTCTTTGCGTTCTGTTCTCTGAGTCCTCGTCAAAGTCTTTGTCAAGGTTGGGAAATTTAGCCCCACACCCAAGGTGAACAAGGTGGGAAGTGTCTTTAAACCAAATGAGAATTTAAAGGTGTGACCAGAGATAATATTGCTCAAAACTAGTGATCCAGAAAATTGAAAGTTAAGGTGGTTTTTGCCCTTTACTTCCATCAACCCCAATAGTATTTTTTTACAGTATTTGTTAAATGATTACTATGTATCTAGCATTGTTCTAAGCACTGGGGTTAATTAGGTTGCACACAGTCCCTGTCCTTCATGGGGCTCACAGTCTAAGAGGGAAGAACAGGAGAACTCTAGTCTGTAAACTTGATGTGGGTAGGGAGTGTGTCTGTTTATTGTTGCATTGTATTCTCTCAAGCACTTAGTACAGTGTTCTGCACACAGTAAGTGCTCAATAAACACGACTGAATGAACTGAAATAGAAAAAGTAAGTGACTGGCCCAAGGTTACAGAACAAGCATTTGGCAGAAATGGCATTAGAACCCAGGTCCATTGACTCCCTGCCTCGTGCTCTTTTCACTAGGTCATGCTGCTTTTTGAGCATATACTGGGTTCAGGGCACATAATGAGGCACAAGGGAATATACAATAGGAATAAAGGAATCCAGAAATGGTCCCTGGTACTCAGTAATGATAACAATAATAATATTTATGGTATTTGTTAAGCACTTACTACGTGACAAGCACTGCTCTAAGCACTGGTGTAGATACAAGGTAATCAGGTTGTCTCAAGGGGGGCTCACAGTTTTAATCTCCATTTTACAGATGAAGGAACTGAGGCACAGGGAAGTTAAGCAGCTTGCCCAAGATCACACAGCAGACAAATGGCGGAGCCGGGAGTAGAACCCACGGCCTCTGATGCCCAAGCCCATGCTCTTTCCACTGAGCCATGGGGATGCAAATGGCCAAATATTCCATGGGTAAAAGAGCAAGAATACAGATAATAATTATGATAATTGTGGTATGTTAAGTCCTTGCTATGTGCCAAGCACTGAACTGAGCACTGAGGTAGATACAAAATAATCACATCACACATGAGGCTCACATTCTAAGTAGGAGGGAGCACTGGAATTGAAACCCCATTCTGCAGGTGACGGAACTGAAGCACAAAAAAGTAAAGTGAATTGTCCAAGGTCACACAGCAGGGAAGTGAAGGAGCTGAGATTAGAATGCAAATCAATCAACCAATTGTATTTATTGAGTGCTTACTATATGCAGAGCACTATACTAAGCACTAAAGAGAGTACAATACAAGAAAATTATCAGATACATTCCCTGCTCGTAACAAGCTTACCATCTGGAGGGGGAGACAGACTCTACATTAATAAATAATTTATAATATATAATTTAAAGTTATGTACATAAGTGGGACTGTGGGGTTGTGGGTGGGGCAAATATCAAATATCCAAAGGTCACAGATCAAAGTGCGTAGATAACACGGAAGGGAGATCGAGCCGGGAAAAAGAGGGCTTAATCTGGGAAGGCCTCTTGGAGGAGATAATGTTGGTATTTGTTAAGCGCTTACTATGTGCAGAGCACTGTTCTAAGCGCTGGGTAGATACAGGGTAATCAGGTTGTCCCACGTGGGGCTCACAGTCTTCATCCCCATTTTATAGATGAGGTAACTGAGGCGCAGAGAAGTTAAGTGACTTGCCCACAGTCACACAGCTTACAAGTGGCAGAGCCGGGATTCGAACTCATGACCTCCGACTCCCAAGTCCGGGCTCTTTCCACTGAGCCACGCTGCCTCCCTAATGCTTTGAAGGTTGAGAGTGGTGGTTTGGCATATACAGAGGGGGAGGGAGTTTCAGGCTAGGGGGAGGATGTGGGAAAGCGGTCGGCAGCGAGATAGATGAGATCGGAGCACAGTGAGTTAAGCTGGAGGTAGAGGAGCAAAGTGCACTGTAGTAGATTAGTGAGGTGAAGTTGGATGGAGCAAACTGATGGAATCATTTACAGCCAATGATAAGGAGTTTCCATTTGATGCAAAGGTGGGTGAGCAGCCACTGGAGGTTCTTGAGGAGTGGGAAGCATGGACTCCTAGGGCCCATGCTCTTTCTACTAAACCATGCTGTTTCTCGATACACACAATGCATCAATCAAGCAGTGTAATTTATGAAGTACCTTCTGTGTGTGGAGCACTGGACCGTAGAACTAAAAGCAAAACACACATTCCCTGTCCTCAAGTGGCTTAAAATTTAATTTGGGGAAAGTAAGTGGCTGATGAAGACAAAAGGAAGCAATCAAATTATTATTATGGTTGTTATTACTATGGCAATTGTTAAGTCCTCACTATGTGTCAAGCACTAGTCTAAGTGCTGGTTTAGATTCAAGTTAAACAGGTTGGACACAGACTCTGTCTCACACTGTGGCTCCCTGTCTAAGTAGGAGGGAGAGCAGGTTTTAATCCCCATTTTACAGTTAAGGAAACTGAGGCACTGATAAATTAAGTGACTTGCTCAAGGTCACACAGCAAGCAACTGGCAGATCTGGGATTAGAATCCAGGTCCTCTGACTCCCTGGCCTGTGCTCTTTCCACTAGTTCATGCTGCTTCTCAAATCAGATAAATGAATAAATGGAAAGGTCAATTAGATAGCTGGATGGAGGGATGGATAGATGGATCAATAAGTAGGATGGACAGATAAAGTGCGAGCATCTGGGTCCTAATCCCAAATCCACCACTTGTCAGCTATGTGACCTTGGGTAAGTCACTTAACTTCTCTCTGCTTCAGTTCCCTCCTCTGCAAAATGGGGATTCAAATATCTATTCTCCTTCCCACCTAGACTGCAAGACCCTTGTGGAACCTGGTTATCTTGCATCTACCCCAGTGCTTAGTAGCACTTGACACATGGTAATCACTTAGCAATTATTATTATTATTATTACCAATGCTTCACTACCTGATTGTGTAGGATGACTGGGAACTGGGAAATTACTCAGAGAGGCTTTTAGGAGTTGGCCCTTTATGGGGGCTTTGGCAATGGAAAAATATATATGGTTAGGGAAACTAAAGTGGGGAGAGAATTCCAGGCAGGAAGAACTCTATTCGCAATGAGTCGTAGATGGGATGGCTTTGGGGAATGATTTGTAGACTAGTTTCATTTAGATAAGGTATTATGTGATCTGTCTTCCCCTCTAGACTGTAGAGGGTAGGAAATGTGCCTACCAACTTTTATATATACTTCCCCAAGCACTTAATACAATGCTCTGCACACAGTAAGCACTCATAAATACCATTAATGATAATGTTGATAAATACCATTGATTGATTGTATTGCACTTTCCCAAGCACTCAGTACAGTGCTCTGCACACACTAGGTGCTCAATTAATATGATTGATTGATTAATTGACTGATAGTAATTACCAAATTCAGTTAGGTAAATCAGTGGGTCAGTAATAAAAGAAGAATTCTTCTCAGTCTGTTGGGATATGCTGTTGTCCCACTTGAAGACCTTCTGCCTGGCTTTGAGAGTGATTTTCTGTCTGACTGTTCCATTTCCTGTTTGTCTCTTTTCCCAACTACCTGCACCGACCTCCAGCCATGCTCATGGCATTTTCCTTCGAACCTACAAAGCCGGGTCTTTAAGGAAACATAAATCAGGAGGGGAAAAATCTATCCTGGAAAAAAAGGGTACCAAGGATGGCCTGTTATCAAAATCCACTGGAAGCTTCCTTAGGATCTTGTTCTTGTAATGCCAAAGGGGGAAAAAGTCAGGAAAATTCAAACTCACACCCTCAAGTGGTTTAATTTTTTTATGGTATTTGATAAGTTTTTTGGCTTCTGAAGAGAGAGAGGATGAAGTTGATTTTTTGCTAAAGGGGAAGGGAGGCAGCATAACCTCGTGGCTAGAGCATGGGCCTGGGAATCAGAAGGAACTGGGTTCTAATCCAACTCTGCCGCTTGTCTGTAGTGTGACCTTGGACAAGTCACTTAACTACTCTGTGCCTCAGTTACCTCATCTGTACAATGGGGATTAAGACTGTGAGCCCCATGAGGAACAGGGACTGGGTCTATCCCGGTAACCCTCTATCTACACCAACGCTTAGTAGAGTGCCAGTCACATAGTAAGCACCTAACAAATACCTCTAAAAAAGGCAGAGACGGGGAGAGAGGAATGGCCAGGGCTACCAGGAAGTTGGCAAATGATTTAGGGACACCAAACATGTTGCTGCTCAACAAAATTCAGGTTGAGAATAAACTCCTGGCATCCCTTTGAAAATTACATAGTGTACAGAAGAGAACTTATTTCAGCCTGACACGTTTATAGATCTCATTTTCCACAGCCTATACAGAGAATTAATTAACATAAGTGTAAGTGTCTACTAACTCCAGTGTACTGTACTCGCCTAAGTGCTTAGGACCATGCTCTGCACACAGTAAGCACTCAATAAAGACCTTTGTTTTGATTGATTGCGGGTGCCCCAAGTAGATCGGTTGGCCTTAATTTCTACGAGTAGTTGTTCTGCCTACCATTTGTAAACTCAGTCCTCTGTTCTCTCACAGTAATTTCAGCAGAGGTTCTTCGGGGTGGAAGATGGGTGTGGTTTCCTGGAGTCTGAATGAGGCAGAGCACGTCTTGCACAAGCCAGGAATTCCATTTCTTTTGTTCTTTGAAGTCTGACCCTGAAGAGGAATATACCGACTCTTCTCTCCAGAGCTTGCCTTATCAGTCTGTATCTGTGGAGGTGATCAAGAGCAAGTAAACACCCAAAGGTGTAGGGATGGTAAGGTAAATGTTGTATTTTCCTTTTTTTAGCCTTTGGCAGCAAAGTCTATAATTGTAGGGGATGACAGGAACCTTGTGTCATTCCTTCAGTGTTTCCTGAACATAAGGCCAGCACAAACTGTAAGCATCAGAAATCCTTAAGTGGAACACATGGCCGGTCCTCGTTTGAAAAACCCAACACATTTATTTCTTAATACGCATTCACCAAGGAGAGATCATAGTAAGACCTTGTTGTGGGCAGGGAATGTGTCTGTTTATTGTTTTACTGTATTCGCCCAAACACTTAGTAGAGTGCTCCAGCACACAGTGCTCAATAAATACGATTGAATAAATGAATAATATATAACAGTAAACAGCCACACTCCCTTCCCACAGTGAGAAGCCACCATTCTCTAGTGATCCCTGAAGGGATGGCTCTTTTTTAATAAATTCAGCAGGCAACAAGAAGCAGAAAGGAAGAACCTCACTAGGAACTTCAGACTGAGGTTTCAGCCACACGTCAATATTTTTCTGGATGAAGTGTCTGGATTGTACCAGACTGTATTCAGTTATATTGGGGGGGAGGGGTGTGTGTGTGTTTGTGTATGAAATCAAGCGTCTAGTACAGTGCTCTGCACACTGTAAGCACTCAATAAATACAATTGATTGATTGATTGATCGATTGATTATCAAGCATGTCTGCCCCAGTTACACAGGTCAAAAACCAGCAGCAGCATGGATAACAAAAGACAATACCTTACAAATATCATGGTTCATTGACTGGAGCTTTTGAGTAGCCTGATGTCCCCTGTTCCAATTTTGCTTTCTTCTCCCTCCTTAATTCTGAATGCCTAGTTCAATGCATCACACCAAGTGGACACTGAATAAATACTACTATTTCTATTACTACAAATGTAACCTCCATCCAGTCCAGCAAAAAAACTTCTCTCTCACCTTCTTCCTGTCATTGTACGCCTCCCACCCCAACACACACCCGGATGTTCTTGCTCATATCTGGTAGATTGAGGCATGTGGTGCCTTCCTGCTCCCTGTTCCTCAAGGGCTTAGTACAGTGCTTTGCACACAGTAAATATTATTGAATAAATGAATGAATGAATGGTCTCCCACCCACGGCACTCAACAGAAGGTGGCCTTTGCAAACCGAATCATGTTTCCTTTGACAGAGGCTTTGAGCACCTGCTATAGGAATGGCTCTTACTATCCTTACTCATCTTACCATTTTCCGCCTCCCCTTTCTACTTGGCAAGTCTCTTCCGTCCATGCAGGAAACTGTTCCAAGCATCTACTGGGAGCGGTTCAAACAACGCCCCTCCTTCCTTCCCACAATCTTGGCCCAGCCCAGATTATCCAAACCCAAACTTCCGCCCGAAGCAATGGGGTCCCCAACGCCTTACCTCAGTCTCCTCGCACCTCCCTCTCATCAGGCCTCTCCCCAGCTCTTTGAGGTCCTTCCATCTTCCCTGTTTACCCATCCGTTCTTTTCCTCTAGTATTTCATCATGAGTAACTCCAGCCAACCCTCCATTAATTTCTTGCTCATTTCTGAGTTGTCTTTAGTTTGTCTGTGGCTTTCTAACACTGAGGTTCATGGAAAAAACCCAGAGAGTATTCAAATGCGATTTGACCTTGTAACATAGGAATCATTTAATGTCCCCTCCCTTGCCTAAATTGGGGTAGCCAAGCATTTGTGACCCAGCCGGCTTGCGAAAGCTGCTGAATGTGGCACCTTCATCAGAGCTATGCGAAATTGACTGAACTCTCTGAAGCAAGCACAAAATGGCAGTGTAACTGATACCTACGTAACAACCAAATGGTCATCGATAAGGCCATCCATTAGGAAGCCTATGAAAAAAAGAGCCAATCTTGTGAATGACTCCAAGATGAACTTTTGAGGGTTCCAGTGTTTTTGTGTCTTAGGGTGGTTATTTGTTATTTGTCCAGTTTCATATAAGCTGTTCCAGTTTTCAGCTAGTCTGTCCTCTGCCACACACAGATTTGGGACTGAATGTTTTTTGTTCCAATAATTTTCAGATCCTAGCAACCCTACACCTCAACTCTTCCCCTGAGTTCCGCATCTTACATATGAAGTCCATGCTCACACAGTCCTGGGACAAGAATCGATCGATCAAACATATTTACTGAGCATTTTCTGTGTAAAGAGCACTGTATTAAGCGCTTGGGAATGTACAATATAGCAGAGTTGATAGTCATGCTCCCTACCCACAAGAAGCTTACAGTCTGGCTCTTGAGCAAGTCAGGAGGCCAGGGGTCCCCCAGAAAAACACTTTAGGTTCAGGAGGGTTCAGTATTCTTCCATAAAATGGTAGGTGTGATGTTATCACCTTAACTGTATGCCCAACAGAATGTCCGGAATGTTGCATTTGTCTCAATGTCCGGTATGCCCGAATGCGGTCAGTGACACCCTAAGGATCTGCCACCAGCATGAACCGCTCCGAGGCAGGACATCTGATGAAAATGGAGACTTTCCCAGCAACAAAATCAAATGTCCCACCTCCCATGAACCTGCCGCTTCCTGGGCCCTGACTGGAATGTTCTGGCTTCTCACCATCCTTGCAGTACTCAGTTTCACATCAAAATTTTTCCTTTACTAGGAAAAGTGTCAATTTACATCCTGGTCACTTCTTTGGAAGCAGCATGGTGCAGTGGAGAGAGCATGGGCCTGGGAGTCAGAAGGTCACGGGTTCTAATCCCGGTTCTGCCGTTTGTCTGCTGCGTGAACTTGGGCAAGTCATTTCACTTCTCTGTGTCTCAGCTACCTCAACTGTAAAATGGGGATCCAGACTAAGCCCCACATAAGGATCTGTGTCTGACCCAATTTGACTGTATCCATCCCAGTGCTTATTACAGTGCCGAACATAGTAAGTGCTTAACAAATACCATAATTAATGTTATTGTTATTATTATTTAGAGACCAGGCATCCCACTCTGTTGTTCCTACATCAGTTCTCTCTAATTCATTTGAAAACTGAAGTAAATGTATCATTTTGAATACTTTAGCCCTACCCTGGGTTTGGGTCCCTTTCTTCCTAGAGAACTAGCTACTTAACATTGTATTGGAAAAGTAATTACAGTAGAAACTCAACAAAGGAACTGCACCTTCTGCCTTTCCTTTTCTTGACCCGCCATAGTCAGGTTTATCTCCCTTCATTCCACTGAGACCACATTCTCCAAGAACTCCAAATACCTCTTCAATCAATCAATGACATCTAGTGAGCAGTTACTGTGTGCAGAGCAAATGTTCAAAGTGTTTGGGAGGGTACAATACAATATTCATTTGATCATCTTTATTGAGTGCTTACTGTGAGCAGAGCACTGTTCTAAGCACTTGGGAGAGTACACTGCTACAATAATAAACAGATGCATTCCCTGCCCACAATGAGTTTACAGTCTATTAGGTTGGTAGACATGATTCCTGGTTCAAGGAGCTTAACAGTTTAGCCCGAGAGACAGGCATTAAGTGGCACTTGTTCTGTCCCCATCTTTCTGGACTTCTTGGATGCTTTTGATAATGTGAGTCTCCCCCAAGGGACAGGGACCATGTCTAATTCCCAACTGTCTTTCTTTCCCAGGGCTTAGTACAGTGCTCTGCACATAGTAAGGGCTTAATAAATACTATGATACTATTACTACTATTCCTTATTCCTGGAACCACTCACTTTGATTTCAATCAATCAAGCATTGGTATTTATTAAGTACTTACTGTGTGCAGAGTACTGTTTTAAGCACTTGGAAGAGTACAATATAACAGTTGGTAGGCAGGTTCCCTGCCCAGAAAGAGCTTAAGAAACAGAGTACCCACCTGGTTCTGCTCCTACCTCTTTGACCACTCCTCTCAGTCTCATCTGCTGGCTCTTCCACCTTCCATCCCCTAAATGGATGTCTCTTAAGGCTCAGTTCTGAATCTCCTACTTTTCTTACTTTCTAGTCACTCTATCTGGAAGCTCATCTGCTCCAGTGCCTTCAGCTATACTTCTATGCAAATGACTCTCAAATCTACCTCACCATCTCCAACCTCTCTTTCAGGCGATGCAAATCTCAATTTCCCTCTTGCCTCCAGAGCAACTCCACATAGTTGTTAAAATAAACTCCTCATCTTCCCACCTCAGCCCACTCTTCCTCCTAATTTCGGGAAGCAGTGTGGCCTAGTGGATAAAGCATGATCCTGGAAACAGAAGACCTGGGTTCTGATCACTTGCCTGCTGTGTGACCTTGGGCAAGTCATTTGACCTCTCTATGCCTCAGTTTCCTCATCTTTAAAATGGGGATTCCATCCCATTTTCCCACTTTCTTAAACTGTTAGACCAATATGGGACAGGTAGTGTATCCGGCATGATTAACTTATATCTACCCCAGCACTTACAACACAGCTTGACATACAGTGAGGGCTTAACGAATGCCATTTCAAAAAAAATTCCCACCTCTTTCAACACCACCATCTTTCTGGCACCATGACATCATCTATGATGCCTCACTATCATTTAAGTCTCACATTCACTCTGGTGCTAACTCCCGTCAGTTCTCTCTTCACAGTATTAATAATAATAATAATAATAATAATAATGTTGGTATTTGTTAAGCACTTACTATGTGCAGAGCATTGCTCTAAGCACTGGGGTAGATACAGGGTAATCAGATTGTCCCACATGAGGCTCACGGTCTTCATCCCCATTTTACAGATGAGGTAACTGAGGCACAGAGAAGTTGAGTGACTTGCCCAAAGTCACACAGCTGACAAGTGGCAGACTTGGGATTCAAACCCATGACCTCTGACTCCCAAGCCCGTGCTCTTTCCACTGAGCCATGCTGCTTCCTATTTCCAGATTCATCCCTCCCTTTCCACCCAATTAGTCGTCACCTTAGTTCAAGCTCTTGTCATCTAATTACAATACTGGATCTGCCTCCTCACTGTTTTCACTACCTCCAACTTCTCCCTTCTTCAGTCTACACTAAAATCTGCCACCAAGATCATTTTCTCAGAACAAGGATCTGCTCACATCTTTCCCTTCTTCAACAACTTCAAGGGGCTACATTGGGCTCCAGCCCCTTACTCATACTTTCCCTTGCCTAGAACTCCCTTCTACTTCAATTCCACTACACCACAGATCTCCCCATCTTGAAAGCCCTCCTGAAATTCCACCTCCTCTAGGAGGCCTTTCCCCATTCATTTTTCTCTTCCCCGGTCTTATCTGCCCAGCTACCACTTCAGGACGTATGGACTTCTCACAGTCACCAGTAGCACTTAGTAATATATTGATATACTCTTCTACCATTCACACACAATTTTTTACTGGCCACCTTTCCATTCCCTTTTTCCTCCAAACTGTAAATCACTTTTTTAGCTGTTTCCACTAGTGAGGAGGGCAAGTATTGTGTCTTTACCTCTATCATACTCTCCCCAGGTCTTGATCAAACCTGTTGATTGATTGACTGATAGAAGCAGAGCATGACTGATGATCAGGATAAAGAAAGAATCAATAATACCTTCTGAAATGTAAAAATTCTAAACGAGGCTGGGATAAAAGCCCTTTGGAAACATGAATAAAATGCTACAGGCCTAGACAAGAAGAACTATCATCCTTAAAAAATAGTGAAATTCAATCAATCAATGGTGTTTATTGCACACTTACTGTGTGCATTGCACTGTAGTAAGCTTTTGCACTAGTACAATATAATAGAGTTGGTAGATACAATCCCTGCCCTCAAGGATTTCACAAACTGGTGGGGGATACAGAAGAATAAGGGCAAATTAGTACACCAAAGAACAAAAAGCAATACAACCTGATGAAGATAGCTTCTCCTCTAGAGTATTTCCGTGAGGGCAGGGAACATATCTACTAATTTTATCATACTGTACTCTCCTAAATACTTAGTACAGTGCTCTGCACATAGTAAGCCATCAATAAAAACCACTGATTGGTTGATCGACTGATAACCTGGCTACAGGAAAGACTATAACACTCTACAGGTACCCACAGGCACAAATATAGGCACATGTAAGCACATCCCCATCCTCAAGTGTTTTAAGTGAGAGATATTAAAATGTCTTTCTTCCACTGGAGACGTGGTTTAATTCCCAGCACCGACGCACCGACTGAACCTCTAAAAGACCCACAAAGAACTTTCCAAACTTTCTAAGCATTCTGTGTGACACATGGCAGAAAAGAGAACGCCACCCCCTGCATTCCGAAGAGATCAACTCTTTTACAGTTTTTGGAAAGTATAGGAAGCAATTCAGTCCTGGGACTCAAACCCACTATGGTGACAATATCGAGCAGGTACAGACACGTGTTCACTTCCTGGTTCTGACCAAGAAGAAGCAAAATTGCTGATGTCCCAGGAAAAACATGCAGATAAAATCAGGCTTGGACTTGGGCCATTTCCAAACCCATTTTGCTGACATAAAAAAAATCACCAGCAAGGCTACCCTCGGATTAACATCAGGCCTGGTCAGGCAAGCTCCTGTCTTGAGGACTCCAGGTGGGTTGAGAACTGGGAGGAGAAAATAAATCTGATGAGTGTGGCTTAGTGGAAAGAGCATAGGTTGGGGAGTCAGAGAATGCGGTCCTAATCCCAGCTCTGCTGCTTGTCTGCTGTGTGACCTTGGGCAAGCCACTTAACTTCTCTGTGCCTCAGTTAACTCATCTGTAAGAGTATGAGCCCCATGTGGGACAACCTGATTACCTTGTATCTACCCCAGTGCTTAGAACAGTGCTTGGCACATAGTAAGTGGTTAACAAATACCATAATCATTATTATTATTATTACTGACCCAGAAGGGGGGAAGTTTGAGTGATCCAGATCATTAATTCATTCAATTGCATTTATTGAGCACTTACTCTGTGACGAGCACTGTACTGAGCACTTGGGAGAGTGCAGCATAACAATTAACAGACACATTCCCTGCCCACAGAGAGTTTACAGAATAAAGGGGGAGATTATAGACACATCTGTTGTAAAAAGGGCATGCAGGGAATGAAGCCAAGCGCTTAGCACAGTACTCTGCACACAGAAAGCCTTCATTAAATACTATTGATTGAGGTTAGATGTCCTCCTCTAGCAGTTAAAAATGAAAGAAGCCTGAGGAATTTGGTAACAATCTGGCAAAATCCTCCTCTCCCAGTATTCTCATTCATTCAGTAGTATTTATTGAGCACTTCCTGTGTGCAAAGTACTGTACTAAGCACTTATTCTCCTCTTTCCGTGCCACCTAGGTAATAATGTTGGTATTTGTTAAGCGCTTACTATGTGCCGAGCACTGTTCTAAGCGCTGGGATAGACACAGGGGGAATCAGGTCATCCCACGTGGGGCTCACAGTCTTAATCCCCATTTTACAGATGAGGTAACTGAGGCCCCAAGAAGTTAAGTGACTTGCCCAAAGTCACACGGCTGACAAGTGGCTGAGTGGGGATTCGAACCCATGACCTCTGACTCCAAAGCCCATGCTCTTTCCACTGAGCCACGCTATGAGGTAGGAATGTTTGGAGTGGACAGAGGAAGGGGATGCATGGGTCAGCAGAGAGACTCCTCACATTTCCCACTGCCCCCGAGGTACAGATCTCATAGTAAGCGCTCAATAAATACGATTGAATGAATGAATCTCTAGGAAATCACACGGAGCCACTAGCAAGGAAATAAACAGAAGTAGCAAGGAGAGAGCTTCAGAGACAAGCCACATTATCTCTAGACTGGAAGCTCGTTGTGGGCAGAGAATATGTCTCTTTATTGTTGTATTGTACTTTCCCAAGGGCTTAGTAGAGTCAATAAATATGATTGAATGAATGAATGAAGTACTTCATCTATCAGTCAAGCAACCAATCGGTGGTATTTATTGAGTGTTTACTATGTGGCGAACGCTGTGCTAAGTGCTTGGAAGGGCACAATACACTAGATTTTTTAGACAGGATCCCTGCCCACAAGGAGCTTATAATCTAGTCAGGGAGTCAGACATTAAAATAAGTTACAGATCCAGGAAGTAGCAGGGTATAAGTACGTAAGTACTGGGTGGCTTGGGGTAGAGTGAATAGGAAAGTGTTTTAGAGGTACAGACCCACATGTATAGGTGAAGCAAAAAGGAAGGCAAATAGGGTGTGGAAATGAGATGTTAGTCAGGGAAGGTTTCTTGGAGGAGATGTGAGCCCCATGAAGGACAGGGACTGCATCTAACCTGATTAACTTTTATCTACCCCAGAGCTTAGCAGAGTGGCACAAAGCGCTACACAAGTACTGTAATTATTATTATGTGATTTTAGTAAGGCTTTGAAGAAAGCCGTGTGCCTAATGGTTAGAGCATAGGTCTGGGAGACAGAAGGACCTGGATTCTAATTCCGGCTCTGCCACTTGTCTGCTGTGTGACCTTGCCCAAGTAGCTTCTCTGTGTCTTAGTTACCTCGTCTGGAAAATGGGGATTAAGACTGTGAGCCCAATGTGGGTCTCTGATATCCAACCTGATAACCTTGAATCACCCCAGCACTTAGAACAGTGCCTGACACATAGTAAGCGCTTAACAAAGGAATGAATGAACAATTACCACAAAAACAAAAAAGCAAAATGGAAAGGGTGGATGTTCCAGGAGAAAGGGAGGATATGACCAAGGAATTGGTTTAGTTGATCTTGAGGTTTGGAAGCCCCCGACAAAGCCTCAAGGGAGACAGCAGATAGTCCTACCACCTCAGGGGTGACAGAAGCAGGGAAGAACATTGGCTCATGCTCATGTGCATGGGTCTATTTCAGTTCCAGGGACCCAGGGACATCCAGGCTTTGGGCACTAGAGCTGACCCTGTGATATTCCCGCCGCCCCCCCCCCCCCCCCCCCACCAATTCCAATGTCCTCTGTGGGAACAGTTCTTGTCTAGAGGGTCGTTACCAGCTAACTGTTCTGTCTTTTCTGACACTAAAACCTGAGGAAATGAACCTTGGCTGCATCAAGGGGGGAGTAAACTGGAGATAAGGAAGAATTTCATGTAAGTGAGAATGTAAAATAATGGAATGTACTAAGTGAGGAAGCTTGCTTGTGGCCAACAGCCCTCCACCCTGTGGGCCCTTGATAAATGTGTTTATGATTAGTGTGATGGCCATGGAAGGGCCTTCCCAGAGGCAGACTGGATGACTTCTCAATTCCCCTTCCAGCCTTGGAATTGTATTAGTAAACAGTTATCCAGCCACTTGGAAGGCTACAGAGATCTGCCTTTGGGTAATAAAGAGGACAGTAAAATGTATACAATGTGCAAATGTTCTCCTGCCTGGGAATTGTATCTGGGGGTTGCTTTAATGAAATATGTTTTTACAAGTGAACAGTTGACACCCCTTAACCAATAATCCAAGTTTCTATTCTACTGGTAAAAACAGGAGCAGGGAGAACCGCCAGTGTTGAGCACTGCTGACCCCACAATCAATCCATCAATCAATTGTATTCACTGAGCACTTTACTGTGTGCAGAGCACTGTATAGGACTTGGGAGAGTATAATTTAACACAGTGGGTAGATACGTTCCCTGCCCACGAAGAACAGCATGACCTAGTAAAAAAACATGGGCCTGGGAGTCAGAGGACCTGGGTTCTAATCCCGGCCCCACCACTTGTCTGCTGTGTGACCTTGGGCAAGTCACTTAACTTCTCGGGGTCTCAGTTACCTCATCTATAAAATGGGGATTAAGACTGAGCCCTGTGAGGGTTAAGGACTATGTTCAACCTGATTATCTTGTAACCCAAGCTTTTCGTACAGGTCCTGGCACATAGTAAGCATTTAGCAAATACCATTTTTTTAAAAAAGGAATCTATAGTCTGGAAAGGAGCAGCACACAGACTCCAGTAGCCAAAACAAGACAAAAGGAGGCAAGAGCTTCCACTGAGACAACCCTTTCAATTCCATTTTTGAGAAATAGACTCCTCCACTAAAAGACATAGACTATGAGAAGAGCTACCTATAATACTAAATAGAGTTTCCAATAAACCATTTTGAGCTGAATATTTGAAATCTTTCTCCCAGAGACTAGGCAACATTCATTCCATTTCCACATTATTTCAAATACTTTCAGCCAAAATCTAAGTCTAGATTAATTTTATCCCATTAAAAGACTTGCTCTGGGGGTGTATTTTCCTCAAAGCTAGCAGCCTGAACGACTGTATTTAGATTTGTACACCTCTTCCCACAGACTCATAATTGTGCTTCTGAGAGTATTACATGCAGTTTTCCTTTTTAATCCAAGCAATTAAAATGATCCCTCTGCATTCTTTTTAAGGGTGGTCAGTGATAGCCTTTTAATATCCATGTTGTGAGCAATTTATTATGCATTTGGCATCTTCCTTGCACATTGACTGTGAAATCTTCTTCTCGGAGCCTTACAAAAGATTTCAGCGCACCAGGAATTGAGGTGTGTCTAACTTTTCTAGCTGCGAGCCATCATGATGCAAGTGTTTCAGGTGAGACCAACCCATGGTTTTAGGGTGGAGAAAAAGGCACATTACAAAGCATCCACAGTCTCCTTCATCGGCAGGCAGAGACACACCTGAAGTGAATTTTCCCCTAGACACTAAGCAGAGGGTTGTTGGAACGGGACTAACAGTTCAATTCACTTGGATTTGTTTGGAAGAGTAATCAGAAGCAATGGACTGGCTCTCTTCTAGAGTAGTTGGTGTTCTGCTCATCTTAACAGTGAGTATTTAAAAGAATCTAACAGTTATTACAACTTTTCTCTTGCAAGGTAATAGCTGTTGCTTTCTAGAAGTTACCATGAAGCTCCTTCTTTGCTGAAATGATTCTTAAATCAGATTGCCGCTGAGGAGCATTTTAGAATTAGCCGTTTAAGCCCTGTAGTAAGAATTTACTAACCTGCTTGTTTATTTGAATTCTGTACTTCAGTCTTTTCACAGAGAGGTGTGAGTGGGTTGGAAATTCTATGTATGCTTTCATTACTACTCTAAAGATCTCTGTGTGGTTTTTCAGGAGAATCCTTTGTAATCTCGGAATTTATGTAGTGAGAGAGCATTATCCTTTAGCATTTTGCCTGACTTTACCTTTCAAGTTTAGCAGTTGAAACACTTCGATCTTTAAAACATATAAACCTGGCCCCTGGAAAATCGTCATTCCTTTCCTATCAAGCTGTCCTAATGCATTATTTAGGTTAACCAGAGCTCTGAGAAATACGACTAAATCCTGCATGTCTGTTCTCGATACTCCTGGAATCTGCAAGGGTTTGTGGAAGGTTGTTGAGTTTCTGAAAAGGAATGTTGAGCTTTGATAAAACCAAGAGCACGGTAGCTTGACAGTTGTCTGTTGGGTAAAGAAACCTTTGTAAGAACAGTCGTGTTTTTCTAACAGATGAGTGTACTCGTGTTTGGGTTAAGACAGACTTTGCAAACTTGAGTCAGCTTTTTGTAAAAAGTAACCGATCACCGTTTCTGACCTCTTTCTTCCTGGCTTGTTTTTCTTTTAAAAATATCTAAAGATAAAGGGCCACACCATTTAATAAGAAGCCTGTCAGGTGGATGATTGGATTTATTTTTCTGTTTTAAAATGGGCTTTTGGCCTTGTGCAACCTGAGTGCACCAGTATGGTCAGACAAACCAGGAATGAAAATCTCTGTAATTATCAGCGGCTCACTGACATGACTTTTCAGTTAAGTCACCTAACCCCTTTTGCCTGTTTGCCCACCTAAAAAATCAGAATAATAATACCTGTGTCCTGCTTACCTCCAGCAGCTGCAAAGATAACAAAGATCTTTGGGGACCTCTTTGGAAAACGATCAGTGCTTTGAGTGTTCTAAGGAAAGAGTCAAAAGTAAATTCTGAAGGATATTTGTTTTCAGTGTATTGGCTGACTTTATTCCACTGTCGCTCCATAGCAGACACTGAATAAAGGATTTTTCACTTTTTGAAAATATTCTACTTGACTTCCCTGGCCCTGGACAATGTGGTTTATTTTTATATAAGGGGAAAAAAAAGCTACAGAGTGATAGTGCTACTTCAACTAAGAGCTCATCAAAATTGGCAGCTGTAATGAGGTTGAGACTTGGCAGAAGAAAAATGTATGATGGAAATGTGGGGTGGGGGGGCGGTGCTGTGGCATGTTGCCATTTTGGGAATCATTAACTTCTTTCTTTTACTGCTTAAGCTCATATGTTCCTGGGGGACTGAGGGGAGAATATTTCAAAAATGGAATAGCAGAAAGTTTTTGGTGGGACTATTTTCATGCTTCAAGTGGAAGGTAATGTGTGAATTAAGAATTATCAAACTATGATAGTGAATGATTAGTACTCCAAATAATTTATTACTGTGTGTCTGCATTTACCCAACTTCTGAGATCAATCAATAAAATTTATTGCATGCTTACTGTGTGCAGAACTTACAACCTATGGCGAAAGACAGACACTAAAATAACAGTTGGGAGGAAGCAACAGAGTATTAGATATGTGTGCACATAAATGCTTTGGGGAGGGGACAGTGCCCAAATTGTGGCAGTAGAGAGTGAAATAAGGGTGGGGCATTGAGAGGTTAATCAGGGAGGGTTTTCTGGAGAAGATATGATTTCATAAGGGTTTTAAAGAGCAAGGGTCTGCCAGAAGTGAAGGAGGAGGAAGTTCCAGGTAAAAGGGAGAGTGTGAAGAAGAGGTAAGTGGTAAGAGAACTGATAGCAAAGTGTAGTGTATTGGTTGGTTTGAGAGGAGCAGAGAAGCAAGAATAAGTAGCAGAGGAGAGCTGATTAGCCTTAAAGTCAGTGGTCAGGAGTTTCAGCTTGATACAGACTGTGAGCCCCATGTGGGACATGGACTATGTCCAACCTGACTTGCTTGTGCCTACTCCAGCGCTTAGTAAAGTGCCTGGCACAGAGTGAACACTTAAATATCGTAAGATAACTTCAATTCACTCAGGTATTGTTCAGAAGGTCTCTTTATGACTGTGGTTTTAGGAGCCTTTCTAATAAATGACCTTCCATAGCTGCTTCTATTGAAGGTTTGGAAGAATTTGTGGACCACAAAGCCAGAGGCCCTAACCAAAGGGTTCCCTTTCTAACTTTAGAAATAAATAGAATCAGTTGGCGGTGGCAGACAGGGAGAAATCCCATGGAATTTGATCTCTGCTGACAGAGAGAAGCAGCATTGCCTATTGGAAGAGCGTTGGCCCAGGAGTCAGAAAGACCTGAGTTCTAATCCCCAGCCTCTGCCACTTATCTACTACCACCTTGGGCAAGCCACATCACTTCTCTGTGCCTCAGTTACCTTATCTGTTATCAGTCAGTGGTATTGATTGTGCAGAACACTATACTAAGTGCTAGAAAGAGTACAATGCAACAGAATTAGCAGACATATTTCCTGCCCCTAACGAGTTTACAGTCTGTAAAATGGAGATTAAGAGAGTGAGCCTCATTTGGGATGTGGACTGTTTCCAACCTGACTTGCTGTGTCTACTCCAGCACTTAGTACAGTGCCTGGCACAGCATAAGCATTTAACAAATACCATAAAAAGGCAATTTGATTTTGAAAATCTTAAATCACCATCTTTCTATTATCTTTTTGATTAACTCAGGTATTGTTCAGAAGGAGCTCTCTTTATGACTGTGATTTCTTAAGAGCCTTTCCAATAAATGATCTCCCATAGCTGCTTGCCTGCCTTAGAAAATAAATTGGGAGAAGTTGATTGGCATTGCCAAATTCTCCCCACTTTAAGAAGTGTTCAACATTTACTGCAGCAAGCTTGCCTGGGCTTGAATTTATGAGGCGAGAAGTGGTTTAGCCAGAACTTTGCTAGGTTTTATGAAAACCTTACTTGGAGCCTTTTGGTAATTCCATAAGCAACCCTCTTTCCCATGTAAACTGGACTTTTCCAAGACGCTCCCTCATCTGAGAAAGCATCAATCAGGTCGCAGGCCTAGAGACAGGAGTATCAAATGTGAGATTGTGAGATCCTGTCTGACAAATCTAAATAAGAAAGGATTTAGTCATCTCCCCAATTTTGTTCCTACTTGTCTCTTCCTGGTGAGGAATGTTCTGGGTGTGGTGGAGGAATCATTTTGGCCTTAGGCTAATCCTTTCCAGTAACATCATCAAAGTAGTTGCCCAAAGTAACTCTCCTTTGCTCAGAATCCAGAAGCTGATTATAATAATAAAGTGTGGTGTTTGTAAGCATTTACTCTGAGCTAAACACTGGGGTAGACTGTAAATTCCTTGTGACAAGGATTGTGTACCAAGTCTATTGTAATGTACTCTCCCAAGCAGCACAGTGCTCTGCACACATCAAATGCTCAATAAATGTCACTGATTGATCAGATACATCCAGTGGGTCAATTAATCAGGTTCTTTGATCTCCTTTTACTTACCCATGGGAGAGATAGGGAAGAGAAACAGAAATTCAAATCGATCAATTTTTGTTACTTGAACAGGTCTGGTAAAAGAAGAGTGAGTCAGGGAAATGGAGAAGATGACTCGCCTGATGAATTGTGGTTTTCTATGGCTCCTCTCCCTCCTGACTCCCATTACCTTGATTAAATCTTCACTTTGGCCAGGTCTTTGCCATAGAAAACTGAGGTAATTTAGTTGGAACTGTACAGATCAAGAAACAGGAACAGTGCAAGCAATGTTTCTGCTTAACTTGGGCAGGGCATCAGCCAGCTAGAAAAGCTGCATAACCAGAGCACTAAAATGACCAGGGGCATGGAGCAGTTTTTGCAAGGACAGAGTAGGGGGGAGGTATAGGAGTGTGTGACAGAGGCCAGAGAAATGGGGAGAGAGAGACTGAGAGAGTACATAATTGAAGACCATAAAGGGTGTGTGGAAAGGCTAGGGCAGCAAACCTAGCTTTGTTGACTAAATCCCACCCATGGGAACTAGGATCTTATAGGTGATAAGAATAAGAGGAGAGAACCAGTATGTTCTAATGAAAAGAGCATAGGTTTGAGAGTCACTGGACTTAGGTTCCAATTTTGGCTCCTCCATTTACCTATTGGGTGACCTTGGACAAGGAACTCAATTTATCAACACACCCGCTTCCTAACCTGTACAAGAGAGATGAAGTACCTGTTCTCCCTCCTCTTTAGACTGACTTGATTAACTTGTTTCTACCGTAGTGCTTAGTGCAGTGCTTGGCACGGAGTAAGTGCTTAAAGAAAACCACAATTTTTGGTTTATCATCATTCTTATTATGAATGATAGAGCAATACTTTTTCACTCAGTTGTTGGTGAGCTAGACTGTAAGATCACTGTGGGTGGGGAATGTGTTTATTGTTATATTGTCCTCTCCCAAGTGCTTATTACAGTGCTCTGTGCACAGTAAGTGCTCAAATACTACATAATGAATTAATATGGAATTTGTTGTCATAAAGGAGCCGAAGTAGATATTGATAAAATCATTGGTGCTAGATCCATAATGGATTATCTGAGGAAATAGGAATGTTAAATTGTATAAATATTAACAATAGTTACATCACTGTCCATGGCCCAGCCTGCAATATGACACTACTGTCAAGAAGAGCAACTATCCCATGATTGCTCCAGGAAGCTTTTGAAACCTCTGACAGAATTGAATACTTGACTGGGTGGAACATTGGTTTGCACCTGTATAGCATTTTTTTGTCTTATCTAGATAAGTTCCTTAATTCTCCATTTTCCTTTGCAAGAGTGCACTTCATTATAAACCACCAAATATTTAAAATTCAATGATGTGGAATGAAATCATCATTGCCTCTACATTTCAGACAAATTTCTTTTGGCTTTTTTATGTTTGTGGGATTTTTTTTTTTAATATCAGACACCGTACTAAGTTCTGGGGTAGATACAGGCTAATCAGGTTGGATACATGGGGCTCACAGCCTTAATCTCCATTACACAGATGAGATAACTGAAGCACAAAGAAGTTGTGACTTGCCCAACGTTACAAAGCAGACAAGTGTCAGAGCTGGGATTAGAACCCAGTTCCTTGTGACTCCCAAGCCCATGTTTATCCACTAGGCCATGCCGCTTCTTTTGTTTGCCATGAAGTGTGAAGAAATGAATGTGTCCTTTTAGATAACTATAAGGATCAAGCATAAAAAAAATTTAAAAAGTTGCAATAAACTATGAAATATGCCATTGTTAATTCCATCCCCTAACATTTTTAAAGTCACCTTTCTCCAAGGGACCCAACAGACTTCATAAAAATTCACTAGCATTTCTTTTACTTATCCTAATTTTCATAGCATTTGCCCTCATATGACTGTAAGCTCCTTTTGGGCAGAGAACGTGTCTACCAACTCTCTAATATTATATTCTCCAAAACACTTAGAGCACATAGCCCTCAATAAATTTGACTGACGTATTGATAACATTCCTGTTGGCCTTCTAAAGGGTACTGCTATTATGCCCATTTGGAAGATGAAGGAAGTAAAGTTCGAAAGTAAATTGTCCCATCTTTCAGATGGCAGTCCTGGAATTAAAGCTTCTATTTTCCAATTTCCTTTCCTGCCCTCTATCAGTGGTATTGTACTGAGCACTTTGTGCAGAGTACTGTACTAAGCAATTGGGAGTGTACAGTACAAGAGGCTTGGTAGACATGATCCCTGACCACAAGGGGTTTACAGTCTTCTCTATGTGGCAGATCATTTCTTGGGAGTTTGTCGCTAGCCACTATTCTTTTGTTCCTTTGGAATGTAACATGCTACTTGTGATTTTTATTTACCTGAAAATGATCTGGACCGTAAACTGTGGTCAGGGAATATGTTTATTGTTGGATTCTACTCTCCCAAGCGCTTAGTAAAGTGCTCTGCACACAGTAAGTGCTCAATACAATTGAATGAATGAATGATCATGCTGATTTTCTTCAATGAGATGAGTAACCAATGCTTTATCAAGTGCTTTAAAAACATAGATATTTAAATGCTCAGTGTTAGCAAGTAGGACCCAAAGGTGTCAGAATTATATGCCATTTTGCAGTTTGTAAATCTGATTTCATTTTATGAATATATTGCAAAAAGATGTTATGCCTTTTGAAATGACCCAAAGGAAAGATTCCCAACCCTTTGAAGTTAAAACCTGGTCCAGTGAGTTCTGTTGATCAATCTCCTACCTGTAATTAATTTTAGTGACTGCTAGATTTGTGAGTTCCTTGAGGACAGAATCATTTCTATTGTACCGAAGTACTTGTATAATGCTCTAAACACTAAGCACTCAAATATCACTGATTGGCAGTATTTGAGTACTTACTGTTTACAGATCATTAGGTGCTTGGGAAAACCCAAGAAATGTAAAACACAATCCTGACCTCAAGGAATTTATGCTGCAATAGGAGAGGCACAAAAGTGTTTATAGCTAGGATGAAAAAGAACCTGGAAAGATAGGTAAGTGTTCAAATGGTAGAATACATAAAGTGATGCATAGATATATGCTACAGGTGGCTATAAGTACAAAATTTGGGATGATATGACCAGGAAGAAGAAAATTAATCTGATTTTAATTACCAGGGGAGTTTTCATATTCCACTTGTCAGGGAAGAATTAGGCTTAAAACTGGGGGCGAGGGGGAAATAGGTTAACTTTAAAAATTGCTAAACTCCTTATCGTTCTGTTGCTCTTTGGAGGAAAATGCATAGGAAGAGGTTCCTGAAAAAGCAGTGTGTGGTTTTTAAATAGATTTTTTTTAGTTTCAACAGACCCACCCCAGAGGTGCCCATGACTCCTTAACCAGCACAGCCCCCCGCAGGAAACTGAGGAAAAGGCAAGGTGATAGCTGTTAATCTCTGTGAGGCCCAGACTATGATGCACCAGTCATAGGTCACCAACTTCGCCTCTCATTTAGATGCTGTTGGCTTCTGCTTGCTCCCCAAATCCCTGTATACTATGCTTCATATCTGATCCTCTGGATGGCACTGCTATGATATGGTGTTTCACCACACCTGTTGATTTCCGGGTCTTGACTACCGTCCTTTTCCTCCCGCAAGGGAATGGTGTGAGGGATGGGTGCACTGTTCCTGCCCCAGTGCCCGACCCATTGATTCATTGCCCCACCCCGCCCAGGAAAAGACTTTGCCCCTCACTTCCTTCTCAGCTGCGCCCAGAACCAGTTTGTCTTGAGCTACCTTGCCCAGACCAAAAGTGTGAAGCAAAAGCACCACCAGGCCGATTGCACCAGTCTTCAGACAAAAGTCCTTTAAAACAAGCTTCACCTAATTGCCCCTGAAAGGCAGGTTGGGGAACTTAAGCCAGGTTGGTGCCCGCCCCACTGAGGGTTCCGACCAGTGGCGATCGGGCTCTGCCATGACCTTGTTGCTTCAATCAATCGATCATATTTATTGAACTCTTCCAGACACATTCCCTGCCACAACAAGCTTCATAACCTAAAGAGCCCTTTTCTGTCATATAAGGGAAGCAGCTTGGCCTAATGAAAAGAGCCCAGGCTTAGGAGTCCGAAGGACTCCCGTATCTTCCTTTTGTCTGCTAGGGAGAGTCACTTTTAGTTCTCTGTGCCTCAGTTAACCTCATCTATAAAATGGGGATGAAGACCATGAGCCCCACATGGGACAGGGACTGTGTTTGACCAGATTAGCTTGTATCTACCCCAGTGCTTAATATGCTGCCTGGCACATAGTAAGCGCTTAAAAAATATCACTTAAAAAAACTGTCGATAGCCTCTTCCCCTCCACCTCTCCAAGATTCTTGATTCTCTGTAACCTAAAATTAATCATAATGATAATTGTGGCATTTAAATAGTCACTATGTACCAAGCACTTTACTAAATGCTGGATTGGTTACAATACACACAGATCAGATCCAATACCTGTTCCATACAAGGTGTGAGGTCTAAGGGGTAGAGAAAACAACTTTTGAATCCCCATTTTACGGATGAGGAAACTGAGCCACTGGAAAGTTAACTGATTTGCCCACGGTCACATAGCAAAGTGGAATGGACCACAGTGCAACCTCTCCCCACATTGCCTTAGTGTCTCAGTTTTTTTTTTATTATTAGTATGCTGTTTGTTAAGCCCCTACTATATGTCAAGCACTGTTCTAAGTGCTGGGGCAGATACCCATTAATGATCTCAGACAGTTCCTCTCCCAAGGGGAACTCACAGTCTAAACTGGAGGAATAACAGGTATTGAATCTCCATTTTAAAAATGAGGAAACTGAAGCACAGATAAGATAAGGGATTTGCCCAAGGTCACACAGCAGGCAATTGGAAGAGCTGGGATTAGAACCCAGGACCTCTGACTCCTAGGCATGTGTTCTTTCCCCTAGACCACACTGCTCCTAGTCCTCTGGCCCAAGTTACTCTGGGAAAAGCCACTTCAAACCTCAGGGTCTTTCCCTTCAATCAGTATTTATTGAGCACTTACTGTGTGCAGAGCACTATACTGAGTGCCTGGGAGAATCCAATACAACAGAGCCACCAGCAAGCTTTCCTTAGCATTGTTATCCATCTAATCGGAAGGAACCACAAAGCAAAATCTTACTAAGACCTTTACTTTCAAATGGTATATTAACTAATGGAGAACTCAAGAACACTACCACCTAGTTTTATGTGATGACAGATGCAGTCTACTTTTTAGTTCTCATTTCCGGAACTTGAAGTTTCTCTCCCTCCCTAAACCTGAATCCTTTCTCTCTAAAGAAGAGACATTTTCTCACTAATTACAGGAACCTCTAATACCGGATTGGCAACCTAATGTTCAGCCCTAATGACTTATGGGCATTCCTTTACACAACTATCAGCTCCCAAGTTAGGGTGGTGATAAATTTAACTAATCCCCTCTGGCATTTACTATAATGATACTCATGATCATAATGACAATCTCCTTCTGTGGCCAAAAGCAATGAGAAACTCCTGGTGGCTTCAAGGCCTACAGGATTTTTATCCATTTAAGTTAATTATTTTTTTATGGTATTTGTTAAGCACTTACTATGTGCCAGGCACTGTACTAAATGCTGGGGTAGATGGAAGAAAATCAGGTTGGACATAGTCCAAGTCCCACATGGGGCTCACTATCTTAATTCCCATTTTACAGATGAGGTAACTGACACATAGAGAAGTTCAGTGCCTTGCCCAAGGTCACACATGCAAGCAAGGGCAGAGCCAGGATTAGAACTTGGGTCTTCTGATTGCCAGTCCACTGCTCTTTCCACTGGGCCACAATGCTTCAACAGTTGGTACATCAGTGGAGAGTTGTTTCTTGAAATTATAAATTTTTTTGCTTTGCCTCTCAAGGAAAAGTGTTTATATGCTGCATGCATGGAAGTCTACCAGCTCCCTAGTAGTCTAGAAGTGGTAACTACGACATCAATACCCAGAGCTAGAGGATGGCAGCGTGGCATGAGTGGTGTATACTGTTCTTTCCAAATTTTAGGGTGTATAAAAGGACACCCTCCTCTAGCTGCTGCCATGGTGGAGGTTTTTGTTTTGTTTTTAAGGTATTTAAGTGCTTATTATGTGTCAAACACTATTCTAAGCCCTGTGGTAGATACAAGGTTATCAGCTTGTCCCACGTGGGGCTCCCAGTCTTAATCCCCATTTTACAAATGAGGTAACTGAGGCACAGAGAAGCTAAGTGACTTGCCCAAAGTCACACCTGACAAGTGACAGAACCAGGATTAGAACCCACAACCTCTGAAGCCCAACTCACTATTCCAGTTCTCTCTGGTTCTCTGGGAGGTAGTGGCTATAAGGTAGAGGGGATTGCATAATCTTTTCTCCCCCTGCTCTCTCAGATTTGTGGGATTGTGACACCAGCTGGACTTCTGACCAGAATTCTGCTAGAATATTTGTCTCCCTGGGCTGGGTGAAGAATGTGAGGGATGGAGAAGGTGGAGACCGGGAGGGAAAAATGAGCTGTGAGTGATAGGGGGAAGAAGTTGAATTAAAAAAAAACTTCCACAACTTTCATTAAAGAAAAGTTCAAAACTGTCATAGGCCCAACCCTATTTCAACAGACATGTGTTCTGGATTTGGTCTTTCTGCAAGAATTGCAGCAATTCTTAAATTGAGAAGCATTGTGGCCTAGTGGAGAGAGCATGGGCCTTGGAGTTGGAGGACCTGGATTCTAATCCTGATTTCACCACGTGTCTGCTATGTGACCTTGGGCAAGTCACTTTACTTATCTGTGCTTCAGTTACTTCCTCTATAAAATGAGGATTAAGACTGTGAGCCCCATGTGGGATATGGACTGTATCCAACCTGATTATCTGCTGTGTGATCTTGGGCCAGTCACTTAACTTCTCTGTGCCCAGTTACCTCATCTGTAAAATAGGGATAAGAATGTGTCCCCCATGTGAGATAGAAACAGTGTCCAACATGATTTGCCTGTATCCACCCCAGGCCTTAGTACAGTGTGTGGCACATAGAAAGCACTTAGTACCATGCTTTGCACACAGTAAGTGTTCAATAAATATGATTGAATTGAATGAAGCACTTAAATGCAATTGCTATTATTATCCTCTTTTATCTTCCCCAGTGCTTAGTATAGTTCTTGGCCTATAGTAAGCACTTAAATACTATTTTTAAAAAATTAATCAAGGGCAACTGATGATAACCAAATAAAGCAGTTTTTTAAGCCCAAAAAGTTATTCAGCTCATTTTTAATCTCTGATTTTTTTCAATTAAAATTCTAAACGTTCAACCACATTGTCTTCCCAGATGCAGGGAAAACCAGCCACATAAGATTTGTTTGTCTAGACCAATCTCTTCTCAAAAATTTCTATTCGTAGTTATTTAGACTCTGCCATAATATATGGCTCTTCACAAAGAACAGGACTATGTGAGGGGCTAAATCACCATATCCCAGTAACCGTGGCATTTGCTAAATTGCGCTTGCACAGAAAAACAGTGAGATCCCACAATCCACTGTGCCATTGTCCCTTTATTAGCAATGTTCAAATTGACATTTTTACTTTACTACTCATAGTTCTTTATCATGCACAAGTGATGGGAGGCTTTTCCTGTTTCATTATTAGAATCTCACTTGCTCTCTTCAGCATATCTGAAGTTTCAAAAATGCTACCTCTTCTTATTTAGTCAGACAACCCTTCAATACTTAGTAGTTACTCTGAATTTTTTTTAGATTTCAGATGTAATGTTTGCCTCTGGAAGAAATGTCTAAATGTTCTGCAGCCCTGGTGCCTTTTATACTCATACATATATTAATATCCTGAATAATGTTTCTAATGATTAAAAAGGGCATGCATCTCAAATGGCCAAAATATTTGCATTTAAATGCTCAAAGTGGGGGGAAATTGGAGTCGATTGCTGAATAGTTGAGATGAAGATTCTCAGGGCCAGGTAGGGTGTATTCAAAAAATAAAAAGTAAAATTTTATTCATCATGTTTTCATTTTATAGTGTGATCATTTGGCTACTTCTCCACCGGAAGAGTGATGTAAAATGCAGCTGGGGGTGGGGGGTACACTAATACATGCTATCTGACCTGATTAATTATTGTACCCTCCCAAGTGCTTAGTACAGTGCTCTGGAGTAAGAGCTCAATGAATACTACTGGTTGATTGATACCCCAGTGATTAGTATAGTGTTTGCATAGTGAGTGCTCAACAAATATTCTTATTTTATTATTATATAGATAGGGGTCTTCAACCTGTGGCTCAGGGATCCATATTCATTCAATTGTATTTGAGTGTTTATGCAAAGCACTGTACTAAGCACTTGAGAGAGTGCGATTTAACAATAATCAGGCACATTCCCTGCCCACAGTGAGCTTAAAGTCTTAGAACCAATGAGACTCTTGGGCTGGAGAGAAGAGCTGGGGCATTTAAAATTTCTGCCCAGGGTCTTGGGCTGAGGGGACCCCTGCTGAATATCCCAAAATGCACCATGCTACACCTCACACATGGCACTGCTACCGCGACCTCCTCAAAAGTGATGGCAAGATGAAGCCGGCCCAGTGGGCTCCATCCAGTCCGACGCTAGCAGGCATGGGGGAGGAAGGTCAAAGAGGGTCAGAAACCATCAGCACCCCTTGGAAGCACTTCTCAAAAAGGGCCTGAGAGTCAATGTTATTTATTGAGCGCTTACTGTGTGCAGAGCAGTAAAGAGAGTACAATAGAACAATAAACAGACATTCCTCTCAGGGCCTTCCAAGATGGGTGAGCACCAACCCCCAGAAGACCCCCATTCCTGGTCACGCTGCCTCAGGCCCCTCCAGGTGGGGCCGGACTCACACTGCTCGGGCCACTGACTTTGAGACTTGGAGCCACTCAGATGGAGAAATCCTCCCCTTGTTTCCCCACCAGAAGGGAATTCCTGCTGCTTGGCAGAAGGAAATCCCCACTAGATCTGGAGATTGGTTAAGCACTCTGGAGCTGGAATGGCTGCAGACAGGAACAGGAAGGGGGACTGTAAACTCATTGTGAGCAGATAGTATGTCTGTTATATACTGAACTCTCCCAAGCTCTTACTACAGTGATCTGCACACAGTAAGTGCTCAATAAATACAATTGACTTGCTGACAGAAATGACACCTTGCAGCCCTAGGAAACTCTCCCTCTGACCAGACCTGTCCCCTTGGGGGAATGTCAATATGTTAATGTGATTTATCTGTATAATTGGCTTTTTGTGCACCAACTGCTCGAAGCAAGACTTTTCTGCACACAAAAGTTGATGATTTCTGATCTGATTTAGATAAGTAGAGTGCCCTTTGGCTTGGACTATCAAGATTATCTGGAAAAGGTTGTTGTTTTTTTTTTTAGGGGGGCAGGGGAAAGCCTTAAAATGTCTGAGTCATTCAAGTCAGAGAGTGTCTTCCGCTGAACGTTCCTTGATAACCTATTAGTTCTGTTGAAAGCATGCAGGGAATATGCTATGAAGAAGACCCAACCTGAAAGGACCTACAGTACTTTTAGGGATACAAAGAAAATGTCTGTTTTCCTTTTTGATCAGCTGATCACCATACCTAATGCTTAGATAAGAGGTCTGAATCTACTAAAGACAAAGGATAACCATTCAGGTTATGAAAGGGAAATAAAGAGTGTCCATGCTTTTAAATTAGAATTGGTCTAAGAACTTGGTCGATCAAACAGTGGTATTTATTGAGCATTCTGTGCAAAGCACTCTACTAAAGATAGTGCAATACAGTAAAGTTGGTAGATGCATTACAGAAGCAGCATGGCCCCTGGGAATCTCTCTCTGTACAAATTCATCACCGTGAGTTCATCTCTAGAATATGAGCTCACTGTGGGCAGGAATGTTTGTTATAATACTCTCCCAAGAACTTAGTACAGTGCTTTGCACACAGTAAATTCTCAATAAATACAATTGAATGAATGAATGTCTAAGAATGTTTTAAAATGTCCTAACTTTGGGTTAACTTCGTGTGTTGCCTTCCAGGTGGTGTTGGAGGTTAACAGTGAATTGCATGTGAAGGTAATGTAAAAGCAGTCTATTGTGTCTTGCTTCATTTTATTTTGTTGGCTTTATGTGGTGAGGTAGCATAAAAGAAGAATGCTATACTGGGGAGGGGAGGTGATGAATATTCCCTTTTTGAATTTGAAGAAGCAAAACTGTACATCTCGGTTCCCTGGATAATCAATGAAGCTAATTCTTCCTCTAGTGGGGAAAGGAAGGGCAGTGCTCTGAGGTAACTTACAGTCTTCCCTCTTGATGATCTGCCAGAATTTGTTTGCAGTCAGACAGCTCAGTTGGACAAGGTTAGGATCTGTGGTATATGTGAGTAGAGATTCAGTTGCTACTATTATTGCCTTCTTCTCCCTGCCCCCACCTGCCTAATGGGAGTGGGTTGAGGAGGGGGGGAATGAGTGTGTTTTGGGGTTTTCGGTTGTGGTAAATTAGCAAGGATGATTAAAAGCCATTATACTGTTGTTGGACAAACAGGTTTGTGGTTTTGTTTCTGAGAGAGCCCATCCTTCTGACTGACCCATAAATCTGTCAGACCGACCCCTTGTCATCTAGAGCTATTGATTATTTCCCTCACTTGATAAGGATTTGCAAATCTATATTTGTTCTTGAGTGAACCTTTGTGGAAATAAAGAGGCAGTTTCTTTCCCCCATGGGTTCAATTCCCACAGAGTTAGCCAACTGACTGGCAGGAATTCTAAAGAATAAGGTTATTAACTAACCAGCTTTCCCTCTGAAATGTTGATCTGTTTGGGGCCTTTTTTCTGGGGCTTCCCAAAGAAGTGGGAAGTTTAGCCCCTAGATTCTAAGCAGGCGACAAAAACCTGAAATGCCATTTGCTAATGGAAGACTCTGAGATCAGATTTACTTATTGGATTTGGACTCAGGATGTAGACTCATGAATACTGGTTTTGACTGTGATCTCAGCTAAACTTGATTTGGTGTCCGATGTTAAATTGTCCGATGCCTCCTAGTCTGTCGAAAACAGAATTTTCTTTTGTAAAAATCCTTTCAAAAAGCATTCCTATCTGGACATACTTGGCCTGCTAATATGTTAAAATCGAATTCTTTCTGAAAAAGGTAAATGAAGAAAAAGACCTAGCGCCTTGGCCCTCCATCAGAAGACATAAACGAGAATGGGTTAAATTTGCAAGACCTATTCGAGAAAGAGATGACAATTCAAAGAGGAATCCAATTGCTACAGTAAGTGATATCTGCTGCAGAGTGGGATTTCTTGAGTGTAAAGATCTTGAGGGAGAAAAATAAGGAATGGGGAAGATAAGAAAGTGAGAGAGCTGAATAAGACATCCCATTGGTGAATGGAGTAGTGTACTGGGCATATTTACCTTCTTTCATCCTGAGCTTCTCATCTCACCTCCTGGAACCTTGGGCTCTGAGCCATGACGAATCATCCGTTTTCTAGGAAACCACTGAAACAAAATTCTAAACTTCCATCCCTCCACTCCACTCTCTTCTCTAGATCATGAATAATTGAAACAATATAAACATTCCTAAGGCACCTAAAAGGAGGATATGTCCACTTTTTGTGCTAAGCTCTGTTCTTGAGCAGGGCAATTGCCATGAATGAACAATCTTAGCTTCCACATACCAGTTAGGCTACATCTGATTTTCCAACTCAGTAATTCGGTTCTCAGACTAATACCAATTGACAGTGCCATACGTTTCCTGCCATTTTTAAATATTTAAGTCCTAAGCAGTTCACCCTGTTCAGTTGCATTAAAATCTGTTTTTGAGGTTGAAGTGCAATAGGGTTAAATCATTTTCATGCGTGTTAAATTTCCACATTAGCAGATTTTAAACTAGGATTTTCCACTGGTTCTGAGCTGTTTAAGACTAAAACTACCAGGGAAAACCAAGAGATCAGAATTATATATTACGTGCTTATTCTGTGTCAAACATTATTCTAAGTTCTGGGGTTGATAAAAGTTAATCATGTCAAAAGAGTCCCTGTCCTTCATGGAGTTCATAGTCTAAGTAGGAGAGAATCCACATTTTACAGTTGAGGAAACTTGGGCACAGAGAAGTTAAGTGACTTGCCTAAGGTCACACAGCAATCAACCGGCAGCTGGGACTAGGACCCAGCTCCTTTGACTCCCAGACCTAGGTTCTTTCCACTAAGTCCATGTTGCTTCCATTTAATCATACTCAGTTATTCAGAATTTGGTAGCAATTGAGTCACCAGGTGGCAGGGAGGAAATATTTTTCAAACTCTCCTTAGGAAAATAAGAGATTGTCCCTATGATATTTTTGGTTACTTTTGAGAATGGATGCCCAGTTTCTACAGTCTTTTGTATCTGGAACAATTTATGACCTTGATAGGGACTCTCTTGGGGTTCCATGTTAGTGCACCTCAAGATTTTCCCAGTATGCTGCTACCATTCCATGATTCATGGATTTGGTATCCCCAAAAGACATGAAAGTATTTGGCATTCACTTTGCGTTTCTTGCCAAAGATTCATTCAGATTTTCAAGAGAAGCAGCACATTAAATATCGCATCTCAGGAGTTGGAATTGATCGACCTCCTTATGGAGTGTTCATCATCGATGAAAACACCGGAGCAATCAACATTACAGCCATCGTTGATCGGGAGGAGATTGACACCTATTTGGTAAGGAATGTCTCCAGGTTGATATCTACTTTTCATTCGCGGTCTTGATTCTACTTTAGGAATTTTAGCTAGCTCAATTTACCCTACTCCCCATGATGAAGACTTGGCAGGGAGGAGTTCAGTGGAGTGGGAAATCAGCCAGCCTAAGCATGTAGTGGTCTGGTAAAAACCCATAGGCCTGAGGCCTGCCCGTTTCCCCCATGAGAATGTATGCCCACTGTGGGAAGAGAACATGCCTCATGCTTTCCCAAATGTTCAGTACAGTACTTTTTTAAAAAATGGTATTTAAGCACTCACTGCGTTGGAGGCCCTGTACTAAGAGCGAGGCTCGATACAAGCTAATCAGGTTGGACACAGTGCATGTCCCACATGGGATCATAGGCTTAATCTCCTTTCACTGATGAAGTAACTGAGGCAAAGAGAAGTTAAGTGACTTGCCCAAGGGGCCACCTGGCAAGTGGTGGAGCCGGGATTAGAACCCAGGGGCTCTGACTGCCAGATCTGTGCTCTTTCCACTAAGCCATGCTGCTTCTCCACTGGTTGAGCATTGTAGCCACTGGCTCAATGAATGACATTATGGCTACTATTACTGCTACCCTCCTCCTGCCCTAGTTAACTCTTTCTTACCCTTATGCAGAGCATCTTCCAAACAATTTGTTTTTATTGAGCACTTATTGCGGGCAGGGCACCATACTGAGGGCGTGAGAGAGTACAACACAACAGTATAAGAGACACATTCCCCACCCACAGTGAGCTTATTTCTGCTCTGTTCAAGCACTCTGCTAGTTGGGCAGTGTTCAATTTACATAGCACGGAGATGCTATGAAGAGCTGGAGAAGTGGTGAAATTGGAAATGGCCAGAAGCAAGAACTTATCTATTTTCATTCAGTCAGTCATATTTACTGAGCACTTACTGGGTGCAGAGCACTGTACTAAGTGCTTGGGAGAGTACAGTATAACAATAGACATGTTCCCCACTTACAGTGAGCTTGTGCTGCTTTCCTTGCTCTGCTACCTGGGAACAGAATCTTCACACCACATTGAATGTAAGGATCAGAAAGCTGTTTTGCTAGAATTTGAGTGTGAATCCAGGAGAGGAGATTTCCATCACTCTCTCTTTGTCTAGTGGAATATATTCTTAGTTTCTTCCTGGTCAGGAGGTGGGGAGAAATGAGCTGAATACTTCCTGACTGTATCAGACAGAAAGGATACCTTGGTATTAACCAACAAGACAGTGAATATTTCCACTGGTAGGAATTACATTTTCTGTCTTTTTTCTAGATTAACTGCCGTGCTGTCAATGACTGGGGTCAAGACGTGGAAAATCTACTTGTGCTGAGAGTGAAAGTATTAGATATAAATGATAATCCACCAATATTTTCTCAAAGTGTGTTTTCAGGCCAAGTTGAAGAGAACAGTCCAACAAGTAAGCCATCTCCACGATCTACCTTTAAAATATCTCTTTCTCCTTTACTGTAGTACCTCTCACTTGCAAAGTGATGTGTGATCTTCACGTAATTAGTTGTTTTTAAGCCTAGTTCTGAAAAATAGTTAATCAGAAAATCCCCTTTGTTCAAAGTGAGCCACATGGGGCTCACAGTCTAAATAGGAGGGAGAAGAGGTATTGAATCTCCATTTTGCAGTTGAGGGAAGGGAGACACAAGAGAAGTAACTTGACCAAGGACACAGCATACAGACCATTGTTGGGCAAGGATTGTCTCTATCTGTTGCTGAATTGTACATTCCAAGTGCTTAGTACAGTGCTCTGCATGCAGTAAATGCTCAATAAATACAAATGAATGAATCCAGATCCTCTGACTCCCAGCCTTGTGCTCTTTCTACTAGGCCTTGCTGCTTCTTTAGAGATTCAGGGCTTTTTCTCCATCTGGCAGAAGAATAATGCTCCAGATAATAATAATTGTGGTATTTGTTAAGTGCATACTGTATGAAAGGCACTCTACTAAGCACTGTGAAAGAAACCCTTTCTGACAAAAGGTTGTAAATCGATTCTTCAGGAATCAGGTTCCATTTCATTAAGTACTGTGAAAATACAGTTCGGAAAAGAGAGTTTGCATGAACACAACACAGCTCTTTAACAGTTCCCTTCAATCGGTACTTTCCATTTGCAGACACCCTGATCATGGCTGTAAATGCTACCGATGCAGACGAACCAAACACTTTGAATTCTAAAATCGCCTTCAAGATAATCTCTCAGGAGCCTGCAGGGGCGCCTATGTTCATCTTAAACAGACACACGGGAGAAGTTCGGACTATGACCAACACTCTGGACAGAGAGGTAAAGTCTTCTAGGAGTGAATGACTGGGATGAAGGACTTAATTTTAGCCAAGTCAGAAGGCAGCCATCCTTACCTAAATATAAAGGGATGCAGAAATGGACCCAGGACCAATTAAATCAATCAGTGGTACTTACTGAACATTTACAATGTGAAGAGCTCTCTACTAAGCACTCGGAAGAGTACAGTATAGCAATATAACAGAAACAGAGCATCATTGGGAGATTATGTTGGAACGATATAATGGACACCGAGCACCGAATTAAGCACTTGCGAGAGTACATTATAACAGACAGAGAGCACTGTACTAAGTACTTGGGATAGTACACTGTAATAGAGTTGATAGACACGTTCCCTGCCCAGCTCTGCCACTTGTCTGCTGTGTGACTTTGGGCAAGTCACTCACATATCTGTGGCCCAGTTACTTCATCTTTAAAAGGGGGATTAAGACTGTGAGCCCCATGTGGGACATGGACTGTGTCCATTATAATTGCCTTGTATCTATTTCATTGCCGACCTCTTTCCTGCATCCTACCTCTGGCCTGGAACACCCTCCCTCCTCATATCGGCTAGAAAATTGCTCTTCCCCCTTACAAACCTTGTTGAAGGCTTATCTCCTCCAAGAAGCATTCCCTGGCTAAGCCCTCCTGTCCTCTTCTGCACTACTCTTACTCACTCCTTCATTCATCCTCCCTCTCATCCCCACAGCACATATGTATATATCTGTAATTAATCTACTTTTATTAACGTTTGTCTCCCCCTCTAGACTGTGAGCTCGTGGTGGGCAGGAATGTGTCTATTGTTGTACTCTCCCAAGTGCTTAGTACTGTGCTTTGCACACAGTAAGTACTCAGGAAATACAAGTGAATTGAATTATCTACCCCCCAACATTTAAAACAGTACCTGGCATTCAGTAAGTGCTTAAATATAAAAAACAAAGAAAGGATCTTATATTCTAGAAGGGGAGAGGGTTTTGTTTAGTAGGTTTGGGCCTTATCGACTCATTAGCTTCCAGACCGTGTGCACAAGTTTGGGAGTCAGGTTGGGGGTCTCCAGAGAGAGATGTCTGTGGGATCTCTGGAGTCTACACTCCCTGTAATAACTTGGTACCAAGATCAGGAAGTGAGAAAGTCCCAACGTAAGGAGGGAAGTATTGATCTTTGCTGTGAGGAACCAAATCTTCAGATAGGGAGGGAAAGAAGGAGCTTTGGGTTAGAGGGTAAATTCTTCTGCCTAAATTGCATGCAACATTGGGACTAAATAATAGAATAAGAATATCTGTGGTATTTGTTAAATGCTTACTATGTGCCAAGCCCTGGAGTAAAGTGCAAAATAATCAGGTCGAATGCTCACAGTCTAAGAAGGAGGGAGACCAGGTCCCCATTTGACAGTTGAAGAAACTGAGGCCCAAAAACGTGGCTTGCCCAGAGTCTAACAGAAGATAAGGGGCAGAGTCAGGATTAGAACCCAGGTCCTCTGACTCTCAGAACTGTGCTCCCTCCACAAGGCCACAATACTCCCCTATCTTCTTTAATTCTCCCTCCACCTTTGAATCCCCATTTTTCCTTCTAACAAATGATCTCCTTATCCCCAGTTAATCTCTTCTTCTTTCTCTCCAGAGAGACAACCAGCTGGAAGGATCTAGAAAGGGAGTCCCACACCCTGTCCATTTTTAAATCTTCCTGGTTTGCCTTTACTTCACAAATCCCCACCAACATCCCACCCCACCCTGAGACTGGAGAAAACCCCTCAATAGACAATGCTGAAAACGTAGAGCCTGCTAGAGTCAGAAATGCGGAGCGGCTTCAAATAACTCCCTAGCCCATGAAATTTATGTCCCATAATGGGACTGTTTCTCACCTGACCAAATTGACCCCAGTGTTTAGAACAGTGTTTGGTACCCAGCTAATAATAATATTAATAACAGTACAGACCAACTCTCTTGGTTGTGCTTCTTGGTTGAGAGGAGGTTTCTCTCTGATAAGCAGGAGCAATCAACAGATTGTTTTTGGTTTTTTTGGTTGTCTACCCCCCTGTTGGTAGCCTCAAGCTCTCCTCTGCTTTGTTATAGCAATTCAGCAGCTACAGACTCCTTGTAAGAGGTTCAGATCTTGATGGAGCTGAACATGCCCTGTCATCTGACAGTGAAATCAAAATTGAAATTAAAGATGTCAACGATAATTTCCCTTTCTTCCAACATTCAGAGGTACAGTAACTATTTTTAGATGTGTAAATATTCCCCTAGTCTGCAACCCTAATTCTGCTAATGGGAGCCTGTGTGTATCATGTTTCTTTGATTGTAAGACTCTTATCAGGAGAAGGTTTCTAGAATTTTCCTGCATTTAATAGTCTCTACTATCTTCAAGAAGTCAGCTAAGCCATTTAGGAGAGTAGAGGTGTGACGAGGAGGGGGCCCTGAAGGGAAAATGTGATAACAGAGAGTGAGGGGTGATGATCATGGAATTGTAGTCTCCCATGAGAGTGACTAGTGGGAAAGGAAGGAGAAAGTCAGCAGCTCCACCTCACTGTCAAGCTTTGAAAATCTGCATGTGTTTTAATGACCAAGTGTGACTTAGAATCCTCTAGAAAAAGATTGTATTTCATCAGAAACTCCTGGTTTTGCCTGTCACTATGCCAGTTTCTGTATCTCAGTCATCAAAGTAGCAGGAGGCAGTCCATTGAGACTTGGACACCTCTGTTTAAAGGATTGGAAAACTCGGTAAACTTCTTATTGTCCTGCCTCATCCCTTCAAAGAGATCAGAATTTGTGACAATAAATGCACATTTCATTTCAGTATTTCGCCCAGATTGAAGAAAACTCTCTGAGTTCTGAACTGATACGGCTTAAAGTAACAGACTGGGATGAAACATTTTCCGATAATTGGCTTGCAGAATTTTTCTTTACCTCTGGAAATGAAGGAAAATGGTTTGAAATACACACTGATAAAATTACTAATGAAGGAATTCTCAGTGTTGTCAAGGTATGTCACAGAAATATTTTCATTTAGAGTGTTTGAGTGACGTCTGAGTTCTTAGCTCTAAGTCATGTAGTTCCCAGTGAATGGTAAGTGATTTTAGCACATGTTTAGAAAGTGGGAAAATGGTGGGAGGCAATGTGGCTCAATAAAAAGTGTCAGTCAATCGTATCTGAGTGCTTACTGTGTGCAGAGAACTGTACTAAGCGCTTAGGAGAGTACAGAATGACAATATAACACATACATTCCCTGCCCACAATGAGCTTGCAGTCTAGTTGGGGAGACAATGTAAATAAATAAAATTACAGATGTGTACATAGTGCTGGGGGGGATGAATAAAGGAAGGAACTCAGTGGGACACAGAGGGGAGTGGAAGGAAAAGAGGGCGTAGTCAGGGACGGCTTCCTGGAGGAGATGAGCCTTCAATAAGGTTTTGAATAGGAGAAGAGTAATTGTCTGTTGGATATGAAGAGGGAGGGCACGCCAGGCCAGAGGCAGGACTCCGACTAGAGGCTGATGGCCAGATAAACGAGATGTAGGTACAGTGAGAAGGTTAACATTAGAGGAGCAAAGTGTGCAGGCTGGGTAGAAGAGTAGCGAGGTGAGGTAGAAAAGAGGTAAGGTGATTGAGGGCTATAATCTGGAGTGGGCCGCCGGAACTCTAGAATGTAAGGAGTAGTAGTAATTTTATTAGGCACTCACTGAGAAGCAGTATGACCTAGTGGCAACAGCCCAGGACTGGGAGTCAGAGGATCTGGATTATAATATTGGCTCTGCCACTTATCTGCTTTGTGACCTTGGGTAAGTCTCTGGGCCTCAGTTCCCTCATCTGCAAAATGGGGATTCAATACCTGTTTTCCCTCCTACTTAGACCATGAACTCTGTGGGACCTGATTATCTTGTATTGACCCCAGCACTTAATACGGTTCTTGACACAGAGTAAGCACTTAACAAATATCATTACTACTACTATGTGCAGAGCATTGTACTAACCACTGAGAGAGAATACCCAGATGCATAGTAGACAGGGTCTCTGGCCCTTAAAGGAGCTCACTAAGTCTAACTGAATGCTCTTAAGTGCTTAGTACAATGTTCTGCATGGAATAAGCAGTAAAGTGCTCAATAAATTCCATTAATTGATTGTTTGAGACCTGGGTACTAATTCCAACTTTACCACTGGCCTGCTGTGTGACCTTGAGCAAGTTACTTAACTTTTTGGTGCCTCCACTTCCTCATGGGTTAAATGGGACTGAGACACCTGCCCTTCCTATCTCTTAGATATAAAGCTTATAGAGGACAGAGATCGCATTTAATCTGATCAGCCTGAAACTACCCCAGTGCTTGGCCCGTAGTAAAAGCTTGATAAATACCATAACTACAGACTACCTATTTGCAGTGTCTGTCTTGTACTCATTAAAATCCATGAAAGATCTGTTTCTGAATTAAACAATCAATAAATGGTATTTATGGAGTGTTTACTATGTTCAGAACACCGTACAAAGTGCTTGGGAGAGAACAGTAAAGTAGAATTGGTAGACATCCCTGCCCTCAAGGAGCTTACACTTTAGTTAGGGATTGGAAGGGGAGCAGACATTAAATTATATAGGCAAAATGACAGTGTATAATGATATGTGCATAAGTGCTGTGGGGCTAAGCTTAGTTGCCTTAAATTGGCACATGACTTTTGGGTTTTGTTCCCTTTGGCTTTTCTTGACTGTTTTAATGGCAATTTCTTTCTCTTTGGTTTATAGACTCTGGACTATGAACAGATGCAGAATGTACAGTTGGGTATTGCTGTTAAAAATGTAGCTGAATTTCATTATTCTGTTATTCACCAATATAAAATTCAGTCCACTCCAGTCAAGATAAAGATTATAAATGTAAAAGAGGGAATCGTATTCAAGCCCCCTGTGAAGAAGTTCACCGTACAAAGAGGCATAAGTGGTCAAGCCTTCATAAATTATATTCTCGGAACATATGTGGCCATCGATGAAGATACTGGCAGAGCAGCCACAAGCATCAGGTAAGTCAGGTCATCATTCCACCTTGGATTTGTTCTTGATATATCTTTATTTTTAAAAGCACCATCAGTTTTCACGTTTTGGTGGTTAGAATATTTAACAAACTTGGTTTCCAGATGTAACACAGATTACCTCAACTGGGAGGATTAATACTCTTGGTCATTTAATCATTGGTATACATTGAGCACTAAGTGCATAACACTGTTCTAAGTGTTTGGGAGAGTAAAGTACAACAGAGATGTTAGTCAGGTTACCACCCACAAAGAGCTTACAGTCTAGATGGGGAGACAGTTATTCACATAAATTATGGACAGTTACAGAATACTAACAAGAAATGGTTATTGTTTACTTCAAAAAAAAAAATACAGCTGGTACGTGTTTTCCCTTAGTTTTTGAAAGCATTTTATAAAGGGCAGCGAGTCACCAGAAAAAAAGGCTTATTTACCTCATTCCATTTCAGAGGCTTATTTCAAGATGTCTGTGTTTAAAATGTGTAGGTGCTTATGATTGAAGACTAGTCTGTAAAACCAAAGTTCCTATCTCTCCTTGTAATGTACTTGAAATTCTGTGCATTTTAATATTTTAGCCACCAAAAAGGCAAGGAGAAATAGTGCCTTTACTCAATACAAATTTGTACATTTAAAAAAGTTTTTCAGGAGCATGTTGTTTTTTTTTAAGAGCACAGACACCTAGAGAACAAATGTAAATTGTTCATCCTGTGTAAATGGGCCCTTATTTCTGTTTCACTGCAAGGAAAGATTATTATTATGGATATAGTTCCTTTAGCATCTCTTTTGGGCAAAGAAAACTGATTTTAAAATGTCAGTACCTTATTAAACACATTTTATGTAGTTAGTCAAATGTGAAGTCTCTGAGAGCAGTCTGAAAATATTAATTATGGTACTTGTTAAGCGTTTACTATGTGCCAAGCACTGTTCTAAGCCCAGGGGTAAATCAGGTTGGACACAGTTCCTGTTACACAAGCGCTCACAGTTAATCTTATTTTACAGATGAGGTAATTGAGGCCCAGAGAAGTGAGGTGACTTGCCCATGGTCTCAGAGCAGACATGTGACGGAGTTGGGATTAGAAGCCGGGTCCTTAATAATAATAATAATAATAATAATAATAATAATGTTGGTATTTGTTAAGCGCTTACTATGTGCCGAGCACTGTTCTAAGCGCTGGGGTAGACATAGGGGAATCAGGTTGTCCCACGGGGGGCTCACAGTCTTAATCCCCATTTTACAGATGAGGGAACTGAGGCACAGAGAAGTTAAGTGACTTGCCCACGGTCACACAGCTGACAAGTGGCAGAGCTGGGATTCGAACTCATGAGCCCTGACTCCAAAGCCCGTGCTCTTTCCACTGAGCCACGCTGCTTCTCAGAATGGGGTTGGAGGTGAAGGTTAACAGGGAGTCAGTGGGTCCGTGGCCCAAGCATGGGAGGAAGGTGGGTAGGGAAGGGAAGAAAAAGGCTTGAAAGGGAGACAGAGAGGAAATCAGAAATGAAAAAGAGGATTAGGTTGCTTACAACTCCATTTCTAATACTGTTGACCCATAACTCCCCGGTCTCACTTCAGATTGTCTGATAGGTAAGACAAGAACATGTCCTTCAGACTCTAAGCCCCATGCTCTATCCACTAAGTCACGCTGCTTCTCAGAATGGGGTTGGAGGTGAAGGTTAACAGGGAGTCAGTGGGTCCGTGGCCCAAGCATGGGAGGAAGGTGGGTAGGGAAGGGAAGAAAAAGGCTTGAAAGGGAGACAGAGAGGAAATCAGAAATGAAAAAGAGGATTAGGTTGCTTACAACTCCATTTCTAATACTGTTGACCCATAACTCCCCAGTCTCACTTCAGATTGTCTGATAGGTAAGACAAGAACATGTCCACAGATGATGCTTTCATTCTCCAATGATTTTGAACTGCAGAGGGAGTCAAATCAGACTCCTCCAAGAAAATAAAGGCCACATACTTGGATACAGTCACCTAGAGCAGCTGATGATTGACAGTCTCATTTGTTTACAGAGGCATGCCAGCACACAAACATTTCCTTTCAAAACCAAATGTTATAACTTAAAAGAGAGGACCAAGTAAAATGTCCGTTTGTTGAAACCACTACTTTATTTGGAGAACATTTCCCACGGTAGGAGTAGCCAAAGGGCAAATCTAAAATAGATGTCTTCTGGATTGGTATATGCAGACAATTGGAACCAAAATGTCTACTTGATCCATATAACTTGGTAGTATAGACCTAGCTGATAGATGGCTGAGGATAATTTTAATTTATATAGCGCAGCTATACCTGTTAAAATATAAAGAATGTATAACTATACCTGTTAAAATATAAAAATGTACTTTAAAGAATTGTGAAATATTGCTTTAAAATGTTTATAGATATCCTTCCTTTTTTATGTTCGCCTACCTCAACTTTAGTGTTATTTCAAAGCCACAGTAAGTGTTATCACCATTTCACTTTTTAGATATGCAACGTGAATATTGACAAGAATTTTTTTTTAATCAAAACCAGATATATCATGGGCCGTAATGAAGGTGGTTTGTTAGCTGTTGATTCAAGAACCGCTGAGATTAGATTTGTCAAAGTGGTTGAGAGAGACTCAATTTTCATAATCAATAAGACGTTCACGGCTGAGATTCTGGCTATAGACGGTAAGAGGACCTATTTCTTTTTTTTTTATTAGAAACTGCCTAGTGCAGTTTTATCTCTTTATGGGTATTTCAATCAATCAGTTACTGAGCGCTTACGGAGTGCAGAATGTGTGTATATAATCTGATAAAGAGCTATGTCAGTCTCCTACTATAGAGGCAGTATGGTCTAATGGGAAGAGAACAGGTCTTGGAAATCAAAGCGCTTAGGTTCTAGTCAAAGCTCTGCTCCTAACCATTTAGACCCTCAGTTTTCTCAACTGTAAATAATACCTGCCTCTCCCTACCCCCTAGAGTAATATCGTGAATTGAAAATAATGTGAAGCATTTTAGGAAAATAGGGTGCTATATAAATTCAAGTTATGTATTGGACATTTATTAATCAATTGTATGTAATGAGTGCTTACTGTGTGCAGAGCACTGAACTAAGAACTTGGAAGAGTACAATTGAGTTGGTAGATATGATCCCTGGTCTCTCAAAGTTTACGATCAAATTGGGGAGATAGACGTTAAAATAAATACACACAGGGGAAACAGCAAAGTATAAGAGTATGTACATAAGTGCTCTGAGGGTGGGGTTGCTATCAAAGCACTTTGGGAATTTGGACTCAAAGGCATAGGTGATACAAATGGAAGAGACAGTAGGGTAGGGAGAGGAGAGATTAATCAGGCAAAGTTTCCTGGGTGAATTATAATTTTGGTAAGGCTTTGAAGACGGTAAGGCTTTGCACATATCTGGCGGATATGAAGTGGGAGGGAGTTCCAGGCAAGAGAGGGACATAAGCAAGGGGTGAGTGGCTGACGTAGCAGACAAGTGACGGAGCTGAGATTAGAACCCAGTTCCTTCTGATTCCCTGGCCCGTGCCCTGTCCACTAGATCATACTGCTTCCCTGTGTGTTCTGAGACTATTTCTTATCAAAGATGTTTTATTTTGCTGCTGCTTGAAAGGGAAAGGAAATGACAGCTTCTTCCCTGTCCCATCTTGAAAATACTTTTCTACAGCTTGCCATAGTTCTCCCTTACAACCACAATTCTGCTTTGCTTTCAGAAAGTGGAAAAACAGCAACAGGAACCGTATTGGTGGAGATCCCAGATTTCAGTGAAAGTTGTCCAATCATTGGCATCGACAGAAAGACTGTCTGTAGTAAGTTGCCATCCATCATTGTCACGGCCCGGGCTCCAGGAAGCAACCAAAACCAAGGTCCCTTCACATTTTCCGTGTCAAATCAGCCTCCTAGACAACTCTTATGGACCATACAAGCCCTGAATGGTGAGTCTGATGAAAGGAACTTTGCTTATGCTTCACATCCTCATACTCCATTGCTTCCTCTATCTATGTTGTATTTAATATTTGAACATCTGTCTCCCTCCCTAGATCATAAGTTCCTTGAGGGCAGGGTCCCAAGTGCTTAGCACAGTACTTTTCACAGAATAAGGGCAGGGATCGCTTCTACGAACTATATCATGTTGTACTTTCTCAAGGACTCAGGACAGTGCTCTGCATCAGTAAGTGCTCAAAAAATACCACTGATTGATAAATACCTTTGGTTGGTTGAACTTTCCCAAGGGAAGACCACTTTATCAGCTCTTCCAGAAGCCTGGGAAAGCACCTCTTTCCAATTCACAAAATCTTTAGATGAAAAAATCATCAGCAGTCTTCATGTCTGATATCCACTTGTGTAATCTCTCCTAGCACTTAATACAGTACCCTACGCGCAGTAAGCATTCATTCAATCATTCATATTTCTTGAGCACTTAAACTGTGTGCTAAGCACTGTACTAAGCTTTTGCTCACAACGAGCTCACAGCACATAATAAATGCTATTACTTCTACTATTAAACATCTACTTTGTGCAGTGCACTTACCTAGGCACTTTGGAGCCCCCCACTGAAATAGAAGACAAGATCCCTGTCCTCAAGGAGCCATACAAAAATGATTTTCTAAAGTTGATGATGATATCAATGTTTGGGAGCTAGAATATCCTGTCTCTTTGAGAGAAGTTGCACATACATTATAAATTTGTTCCACTGTTATAGTTGCCAACTGACCAATTAGTCATATTAAGTCTGTTCAATAGCAGGTCCAAAAGTAGGCTGCTTTAAAAAAAAAAAAAAAAAGGCTTCCACCATTAAATGCCAGATGTATTTTCACCCAGAACCATTTTAAACACTGGTTTAAATCCCAAAGTCTTAAAGTATTTGGACAGTGGAGGAAGATATTTAGAAATAGAAATCTTCTAGAGGACTTGTCATAGTCTAACTTCACTACAGCATCAACCTCCTCATTGATATCCCTGCCTCCAATCTCTCCCTCTTCAGTCCATACTCCACTCTGCTGCCAGGATCATTTTTCTAAAACATCATTCTACACATATCTTTGCATTACCCCCAAATATCTAGGGGTTCACCATTCCTCTTAACAAAAAGCAGAAGCTCTGGTCCATTGCCTTCAAGGCACTCAGTCAGCTCTCTCCCTCATTCTTAACCACATTTCTTCCACTAATCCCCCTGCTCCTTCTCTTTCAAACGAACCTCCTCAACTCTTGCTCAAATCCTTTCCTGTACCCTGAACTCCCTCTGCCTCCAAATTCAGCAGACCACAGATCTGTCTTCAAAGTTCTTCAGAAATCACAACCCCTCCAAGGAGGCCTTCCCCAGGGTAATTTTCAATCTTCCCAGTTTATAACCCAACTGCCTCTTTAGCTTCTCTGCACCATATAAGCACTCAAACTTCTCACAGCCCTCCCACACATAGCTTACATACCCTATCATTCCCTCTTATCTGTAATTTAAACATCTGTCTCTCCTGCTAGATGGTAATCTGCTTGGGGACATGGATCTGGTACTCTCCCAAACATTTAATGTAGCGCTCTGCACATAGTAGGTGCTACTGATGGACCAAAATTGATTTTTGAGAACCTCGGCTGACCCTGTCCTCCACTCTCTCTCCCTCCTTTCTCCTGGGTTTGTTAACAGCTACCGCTGCAGAAGTAAGAGCTCAACAGCCTCTGTCCTTGGGGACACACTCAGTTTCTCTCTTCGTGAAAGGGGGACAAGATCAGAATTGTGAAGCTTCAGAGACCTTGACACTCCTAGTGTGCGACTGTGACAGCAACCAGAGATGCATTGATCAAGGAACAACGGTTCCTACGACTTCTCTTCCTGGAGGGAAGACCTCTGACAGAAAAGGATGGAAACGGGCAAGATTGGGCCCTGCTGGCATTGGCCTGATAATCCTGGGCCTCTTGCTGCTGCTGTGTGAGTGTTTCATTCTATTTTTCTCTTTCCCTTATGAACCTAAATCAAGATTGTAGCTTCTTCAACCTTGGAAAAGAGAAGTGCATTGTTTTGGAAAGCATGTGATGGTAATGCCTGTGGTATTTGATCAGTGCTTCCTATGTGCAAGCACTGGAGTAGATACAAGATAACCAAGTCCTACACAGTGCTTGTCAACGGAGCTATGTAGAAAGGAGACCAGGTACTGAATCCCCATGTTACAGATGAGGAAACTGAGACATGAAGAAGTGATTTAATCAAGATCATATAGCAGGCAAGTGGTGGGGGTAGGATTAGAATTCAGGTCCTCTGGTTCCCAGGAGAGTGCAGTTTCTACTAGGCCAAGCTACTTCCCATCCCAGTGGAAATGTTTCCACACTGTTGTCATGTGGCAATATTTTCTTCCAATTGGCCATCAATTTTCAGAGGCAGCCACAAGCCATCTGGTCTTAGAAAAGCATTTGTCAGCAATACTAAAAGGCACTAACTAGGTCCAAGCAAATTTTCCACCAGGAACGAGAACAAGACCGAGGAAAAATGACTCTACGTGAAGTACGCTGTTTGCCTTTTACCCATGTTTTGTGTAGAATGATGGTATTTGTTAAGCACTTACTATGTGCCAAGCACTGTTCTAAGCTAAAGTTTTCCTACATATGCAGCCTTCCTCTTCTGAATGAGAAGGAATGGTCTGATTTGACTAACTCTCACTTAGTGGAAAGAGCACGGGCTTGGGAGTCAGAGGTCATAGGTTCTAATCCCGGCTCCGCCATTTGTCTGCTGTGTGACCTTGGGCAAGTCACTTAACTTATCTGTGCCTCAGTTACCTCATCTGTAGCAGGGACTGTCTCTATCTGTTGCCGACTTGTTCATTCCAAGGGCTTAGTACAGTGCTCTGCACATAGTAAGAGCTCAATAAATACTATTGAATGAATGAATAAAAATGGGGATTAAAAAATGTGAGCCCCACGTGGGACAATCTGATTACCCTGTATCTACCCCAGCGCTTAGAACAATGCTCTGCACATAGTAAACGCTTCACAAATACCATAATTATTAATACAGATCTAGAAGGTAGGAGACAAGTTATGAATGGTCCAAGTGTATAAAGACCAGGGTAACAATCTTCACACTGGAATCTGAAAAACCCATTCGACCAAACAATGAAGTGTCTCTAAAAGGATGAATTCTTACACACCTTAATAAGAAAATTGTATAGCTCCTCATAGGCTGAGCCAAAAGGAGGGATACTGGAAGTGAGATGGCTCAAGCCAAAACACTGCCCAAAGGGAGGAGAACTAAAATCTGTAGTTATTAGCATCCGTTGCTTTTAATAAGGGATCAGAGCTCATTTTGCATTTGCCCCTGCGGCCTGTGCTAATCTGTGACTAATGGACCCCTCCCAAGCAGGCACCGGGCTTGCCTTCTGCCTTTGGGCCTACTATTAGGAAGACGAGATCTGGAAGGGAGTTCCCAAATCTGAGACACTTCCTAGAAAGTTCTCCGCTTTTCCTTTCCAGAATTACTTTCAGTGGCTGCTGATGTTTCTGTTGATGTTGCAAAGAACTCTAATATAAGCTCTCCCTAAGGTTTCCTATGCCCAGTCCAAACTGCAAATTATAGATGATAAGCACTGCCTTGAGTTTTCTCCAGCCTCAATAGGGAATCCTTCTTTAAGATTTAACTCTGGATATTGGAATTAGGGTGGGATTTAGAGAGGGGTCTGGTGGTGCAGCCTATAGACAAGCATATTTTGAAGGTCCATAAGGTACATATCTGGTCACCAAACAAACAAAACACAGGAAGCATTGTGGCCTAGGGGAAAGAGCCCGAGTCAGAGAGTCAGAGGACCAGGGGTCTTTATTCATTCAAATGTATTTATTAAGTGCTTACTGTGTACAGAGCACTGTACTAAGTTCTTCGAAGAGTACAGTGCAACAATCAACAGACACATCCCCTTCCACAATGAACTTACAACCTAGAGGGTCTAATCCTGGTTCTGCTCTTGTGTGTTGTGTGTCCTTGAGCAAATCATTTAACTTCACTGTGCCTCAGTTCCCTCATCTGTAAAATGGGGACTAAGGCTGAGCCCCCATGTGGAACACGGACTGTGTCCAACCCCTCTAAACTGTAAGGTCCCCCCACCCCTTGACTGAAAAACTCATTACGGGCTGGGGATGTGTCTACCAACTCTGTTTTACTGTACTCTCCCAAGCACTTTAGTACAATGCACTGCACAGAGTGAGTGCTCAATAAGTATGACTAGAAAGGACTATCTTGTATCTACCCTAGCTCTTAGTACAGTCCCTGGCATATGGCAAGCACTTAACAAATACCATTAAAAATATTGCCAGGATTCATCTTAAGTTGAATTTTCCCTTTGTGGGGTTAAAATTCTCTATGTAGATGAAATTGTCCTTCTTACTCAAAGATGCTAAATGACCAGTGAAATAGAGAAGCAGCGTGGCTCAGTGGAAAGAGCACGGGCTTAGGAGTCTGAAGTCATGGTTCTATTCCTGGCTCCGCTGCTTGTCAGCTGTGTGACTTTGGGCAAATCACTTAACTTCTCTGTGCCTCAGTTACCTCATCTGGAAAATGGGGATTAAGACTGTGAGCCCCGCATGGGATCTGATTACCCTGTATCTACCCCAGCGCTTAGAACAGTGCTTGGCACATAGTAAGCGCTTAACAAATACCAACATTATTATTATTATTATTCACCTACATGCACCTACGGGTGCAAGTAAGACTGGAAAGGTCATTAAGTGACCTGCAACTCAAGTCATACTGAGTGTTCCCAAAAAGAGGTAATTCTTTGTTGTGCTATCAGGCTTGCTTGCAGTGCCTGGCGTAGTTTTCATTTTTGCATTGTTATTCTGACAAAGCTTCTGCTCCATCAGAGTCACTCTTTTCCTGATTCCAGTCCCCCATGCTTTTCCTCTGGGATGCAGCATCATCTGAGGCTTTGGTTAACTACATTCTTAAATGATTTCCTCTTTAATGCAGTAAAATAGCATAGTAGCCAGGGTGTAAAACATTCTGCAAGTGATAGATCTAAAACAGGGATTTGTATCCAAAAAAAAAAATCTTGTCACCCTTACATCTTCAAGCTACTATTGAGAATTGTCTTTCTCCCTGGTCATTTCTGGGGTTACCGGGCAGAAACTGTGACCTTGGTACCCGAATACTGTTTCTTTTCAAGTGCATTAAATCTCTCCTCCTGTTTTCTGCCAGTGGTCCCACTGCTGCTTCTCTTCTGTGACTGTGGAGCAGGAACATTCCCTGGTGTTGGGGCTGGCTTTATTCCTGTCCCTGAAGACCCGGATGGGGGCCTTCACAAGTGGGGCATCGAAGGAGCCCAGCCTAAAGACAAGGTGAGTTTTCATTAGAAAAAAATTGACCTTACCTATGGTGAGAACATTAGATTTCTTTTCTTGGAGGTTTTGGTTTTTTTTAAAAAAAAATGATATTTAAGTGCTTACTATGTGCCGGGCATTCTTCTAAGAGCTGGTGTAGATACAAGTTAATCAGATTGGACTGTGTCCCACATGGGACTCGCACTCTTGATCTCCATTTTACAAAGGAGGTAACTGAGGCCCAGAGAAGTTAAATGATTTGCCAATCATCATACAGCAGGCAAGTGACAGAGCCAGGACTAGAATTCAGCTCCTTCTGATTTCCAGGGCTATGCTTTATCCACTAGGACACGCTACTTATTATTTTGAAACATTTGTTAAAACCTAATGTAAGACCTCAAAGCCTTGGCTAAGTATCAAGATATTCTTGTCCTCTTATACTCAATTTGACCTCAATTATCTGAATAGTTGAAACAGAAGGCTTTTTTGGGCCAGAAATGGCCTGATAAATTAATGGCATTGACCTGATTTGTGTTGCTTTGGCAATATATTCCATACTCCTGAGGGTCTTTTGTTGTACAGAATCACAAGCATCTATAATCTTATGAGTAGTGACAATGTATTTTTTTTTAAAAAAGCTAAAATTTATTTTTATGGTTGGGTTTGCAGGAGATGGGACAGGTGTGTGGATCAACAACAATAGTTGCCAATGGGACAGAATGTGTGGAAAATTCAGGTAAGTCAAAGAAGTGTTTGGAAATGATAGTATGTGATGAAGCCCAATAACTTTTTTACTGAGAGGAAAAACTTTTCTGTCACTTGTCTGTTGTGTGATCTTTGGCAAGCTACTTAACTTCTCTGTGCCTCAGCTACCTCATCTGTGAAATGGGGATTAAGACTATGAGCGCCACGTGGGACAACCTGATTAACTTGTATCAACTGCAGTGCTTAGAACAGTGCTTGGCACAGAGTAAGCACTTAACAAGTACCATCGTCATCATTATTATTATTATTAGATGGGAAGGGACTCTATAGTAGGTACTTGCTTATGATTGTGGATTCCTTGGCATTTTGTTTCAGTTTTTATCTCCACTGCCAAGTTTGGCCATGTATTTCTTCATTATACATTGCCTTTGTTGATTTATCTGTTGACTGTTGTCAAGGTAATTAAGGAGCTGGGCGGTACTGTACAGAAAATCATAGTAGTGCACAAACGGGCCTTTGTCTTCCTGTCTTTAGGAGAAGTTTGTACAAATGCATATGCAGGAGGGGCAGTGGTGGAAGGAGCTTCAGGAATGGAAATGACCACTTGTTCAAGGCATGTAACAGCTTCCGGATTCGAAGTAACCAATGGGCTGGCTGGATTTTGTGGGACAAGATCGAGACATTCTACAGGAGGAACCCTGAGGGAGTGTGCAGAAGAATCAGTAAACATGGCTTTCCTGGATTCCTATTTCTCTCAGGTAACTTGGTGGTGATGGTGTCGGCTTGTCATTTTTAGTGTAGGGGAGAATTGGGAGCATGGTTTGGGGTGGGAGCTTTGAGGAGACAGGGCAGAAAAGGAAGTGAGGGAGAGTAGGAAAGGGAAAGAGAGGGAAGGGAGAATAGTAATGGCATTTATTGAGTGCACACAAGGTGCAAAGCAATGTGCTAGACACAAGATAATCATTGCAACCTCAGGGCTGTAGTTGTCATGCTGCTTACCAGCCTGACATCAGCCACTGTTGTCCCAAAAGCAGCTGAAATCCTGGCTTGTCTGGTGGTGGTGTCAGAAAACAAGCCTAAAAGTGTAATAGCAGCTCGACATTTTCAACGTGCACATTGTCCCTGAAACGTCCTCCTGTCTGCCTGAATAAACCAGGGATGAGATGGGTGGATAGCTTATCCTCAGTGGGGGCAGGGAGGGAGAAAGCCTCTGGCCCAGTGAGGGATAAGAAAAAATATTCCCACCTTAGCAGTGGGGAGTTCAACCTGCCTGAGAAACATTGTGGCCTAACGGATAGCGCATGGGCCCGGGAGTCAGAAGAACCTGTGTTCGTTCATTCATTCAATCAATCATATTTATTGAGCGCTTACTGTGTGCAGAGCACTGTACTAAATGTTTGGAAAGTACAATACGGCAACAAATAGAGACAATCCCTACCCAGCAACAGGCTCACAGTCTAGAAGTTCTAATCCCGGCTCTGCCACGTGTCTGCTGTATGTGACCTCGAGCAAGTCACTTCACTTCTCAGTGCCTCAGTTTCCTCACCTGTAAAATGGAGATTAAGTCTGATCCCCACGTGGGACATAGACTGTGTCCAACCTGATTAGCTTGTATCTACCCCAGGACTTAATACAATGCCTGGAACAGAATAAGCACTTAACACATGCCTTTTTTTTAAAAAAAAAAAAAGAGTGGGTAAGAAAGAGGTAGTAACAGCTCACCTCCAACTCTGGCCTTTTCAATTCCAGGAGGTGGGACAAATTAGCTATGCCCATTTGTCTTTTCCCAGAATCTGTGGTGGGTAAGCTAACAGCTTCATCTCCTTTGTGCAGAGTTAGGGTTAATAAAAATAACTGTGGTATTTGTTAAGCATTTGCTATGTGCCAGGTTCTAGGGAAGAGACAAGTTAATCAGGTTGGACATCGTCCCTTTCCCACATGGGGCTCACAGTTTAGAGGGAGAAAAGATATTGAATCCCTGTTTTACAAATGAGGAAACTGAAACACAGAGAAATTGTGAAACTGAAACACAGAGAAGTTGTAACTTGTCCAAGGTCACACAGCTGGTAAGTGGCAGAACTAGGATTAGAACTCAGGTCATCTGACTCCCAAGCTTATGCTCCTTCCTCTGGGTCATGCTGCTTCTCTGAGGCCCCTTTTCCTTCTCTGAGCCCCAATTTGGGGTAAAATCCTCCTTTAGCAGTCTGAGCCCCTTTTAGCTTCATGGCTGGATCAAACAGTTCTGTCTGCTTCACGAACTGGGCCATAAAACATAAATGAGCATTTGGAGAGCACTGGACTTGAGCCCAGTTTATGAGTTGATGAGCCCTGACTAGGGTTCTTAAAACAAAGTAAGACAGTCTCTTCTAAGCACTTGTGTGCAAAGTGTCAGCAAGAACTTTGAAAACGAATTAAAATCTCCCACCAACAATTGCAATTGATTCAACACCCTCTAGTGCTATTATACCACCAGATGTTCTCCTGAACATTGACACGTCACGATGTGGTTTAGACAAATGGAGTCCACCACCAATTTTCACTCTAATAAAGGCTAATGAATAATTTCCTAGGACTATCCAAGCAGCAAGGCTAAATAAAGTGCCTTAGGGAGACCAGAGCTGAGTGACTGGCCAAGTAAAGTTCCAGTCATGTGACGTTTGTTGCTTTGCTTTCTATGGCCTTGGCTGGCAGTGTTAATAACAGCAAGGCACACAGTGGTGTTTCGTTCAGCGTGGGTTCCCAAGCTATATATATTAATACGTATATTTATATGTGGGAAGCTGCAAGGCCTAGTGGACAGAGCAAGGGCCTGGGAGTCAGAAGGGCCTGGGAGTCAGAAGGACCTGGATTCTAATCCCGGCTCTGCCACTTATCTGCTGTGTGACCTTGGGCAAGTCACTTCACTTTTCTGTGCCTCAGTTACCTCATTTGTAAAATGGGGATTAAGACTGTGAGCCCCATGTGGGACGGGGACTGTGTCCAACTTGAATACCTTATCTACCCCAGTGCTTAGAACAGTGATTGACACAGGGTAAGTGTTTAACAAATACCATTAATAATATCATCATTAGTATTATTAAAAATCTGTTACATTCCCTCCCTTTTCCCCATGTCTAGAAGGCTCTCGCTTGCTCTGACGAAGATGACGTCCACAGGGTGAATGACTGTCTGCTGATCTACGACGACGAAGGAATAGAGGCCCCGAAGTCCCCCACGGGCTCCGTGGGCTGTTGCAGTTTCATTGCCGACGATTTGGACGACAGCTTCCTGGACGATTTAGGGCCCAAGTTTAAGAAACTGGCGGCTATCAGTCTGGGCCTCGATGATGAAAACCAGGCAACCCAGTCCAGCATGCTCACCCCCGGCTCTCAGTGCCAGGCACTGTCTCCCCATCTGCCTTGTGCCGGGTCTCCCTCCCCGACTCCTTGTGTTTCTGTGTGTGACCCGTTGCCTATGGCCCCTGTATCTGACCCCTTGCACCAAGGAAACTTCTTGGTGACTGAGACTTACACCAGTTCAGGTTCATTCTGTCAGGTCCCTGCGGGGACCATCGACTCTAGAAACATGGTGGTGACCGAGAGGGTGTTCTGCCCTGTTCCCAGCTCCAGAGGCAACTTGGGTACCTCTCCTGAGTTATCGAGATCACGAAATGTGATCTATTCGGAGGAGCCATGCTCGGTCCTAATATGACCGGGGCCAGTTGGAATCATCCAATGGGCCCAATTAGTGGCTTTCTTTTTTTCCTTGCAGACCCCTCATTAGGGGAGAAATGCCACCTGCAACACAATCGTCTAAAGAGTTAGTCACTTATTGGCTATTTTCATATGCTTTCCTCTATGGTCACTTCAAATCGTTCAACTCTTACCAAGCAAATGGGTTTTGTTTAACCAACCTCTGTTTGGCACTACTACTGGGAGCTCAAATAGCACTGAATCCAAATGTCAGGAACACTTGGGGTGGAAAAAACATTAAACCTTTTCTCTTGGGAGGCAGTGTGGCCTAGAGAAAAAAATCACAGGACTGGGATAGGAGTTCTAGTCCAAGCTCTGCTGTTACTCGTTGTGTGATGGTGGGCAAATCATTTAACTTCACTATGCTTGTTTCCTCATCAGAAAAATGAAGATAAAATACCTGATACCTGTTTTCCCTTCCTCTTAAACTGTAGTGCCGTGTTGGACAGGGACTGTGTCTGATGTGCTGATCTTGTATATGGCCTAGAGCTTGGCACATAGTAAGTGCTTAATAAATAGCATGGTTATGCCAATACCAGCTAAGCCTTGTGGACAGTGAACATGTCTACTCTGTCATTGTATTCATTCATTAAATCTTAATGAGCGCTTAGAATGAGCAAAGCACTGTACTGTCCCGAGCTCCTAGTACAGAGTACTGCACACAGTAAGCACTCAATAGATGCCATTGATTGATTGCTTAATGCTCCAAAGTGCAATTTTCTATAGTGGCCATGACACAGCCCCAGGAGTCACGACTCCTGGAGTTTTGTCTTGACTCTTTCACTGACTGTCCTTGACTTCAAATAAGTGAGTAGTGAAACTGCCCCTTTCAAAAACCAAGGTGTTAGTGCAAGAACTCATATGCAAAAGTCTGATAGGTTGGAAAAAGCAGCTGAAAAAATGCCCAGCAAAATTCTAATACTTGCCTTTCCCATGCTGTCAAGATGGGGGAGTCAGTTGAATGCTTTATTACCCAAAGCCGAAGGTACTCATTCTCTGCTCTCATACATTGAATTTGCTCAGTATTTATCTGTCCCATTCCTCTAAGAAAAAAGGTCTATCTACCAGAGACCCACTAATATATATAGACATGGTTTCAGTAACTTAACACTGTCCTATTTAGTTTTAGAAAATGATTCCTAATCCCTCAAAGGTGTCTATCCTAAGGGACCATTTAACTTTGAATGGTCACTTCAAGTACTTCTCAGCAGGGAGTTAAGAAAACAAATTAATCATTAACCTTAGAAAAGTAGATCCATATTTAAAATGCCAGTGAGAAAGTTATTTTTGCATGAGGAGTGTGTCATTTTCTGCAGTTTTTTTTTTTTAACTTTTTGGTGTTGGAACACAATGCTTTTATTTTCTTAGGGAAACGTGGCTGTGGTTGTAGCATTTCACCAAATCACTTCCAGATAAAGTCTGTGACAGTGGTAAGGTATGGACAGGGATCATTGGTTTAACCTCATCTGTCCTGAATAGCTTCTTTTCTGTCATTACAATGTAATCTTTTTTTAGCTAAATGAAGTTTACAGTTTAGACATCATATTACACAACCCTACAAATACTGAGCTAAGTCAATTCCTCAAAGCTTTTTCATTCAAGAAATTCACCAGTTGCCCTGTCAAAATTCCCCTAGTTTCCCTAGTTCAGAGTTCTGATTGACTCTGTCGCCTAGATTAGGCTGGCAGTCATTATCCCCATCCATTACACTTCTTCATGCTTGCCAGGGTCAACCAACAAGTTGCCTCCTCTCTAACTGGTCACGTTCCGATCAGTGACTGCTGCTTTTTTCCTCTAAATGCAAAATGTAAAAGAGATACTGAAACCTTGATCCATATCCACCTGTGTATAGAAAGAAATAGACGATCCTCCCTGCCTCACAATATTCCCTTCTTCCCTCTACGCTAAAAGCTCTTTGTGGGCAGGGAATGTGTCTACCATCTCTGTTGTATGCACTCTCCCAAGCGTTTAGTGCAATGCTCTGCACATAGTAAGCCCTCAATAAATACGATTGATTCTCCACTCAGAACCAAGCTTGACTTTAGAAGAGACTGACCTCAGAGTCCTTTCTCAATTTAGAGGTGCTCAGGACACAGCAAGTGCTCAGTAAATATTGTACTCTTCCAAGTGCTTAGTGCAATGCTCTGCATGTAGTAAGTGCTCAGTAAATACCATTGATTGATTGTTAATGCTTAGTTGTGGTCACATGTCAGACTGTCGATGAGGTGAATGACACCTGCCTCTGCAGAAGAGATTGTGTCCAACCTGATGAACTTGTTTTGACCCCAGTGTTTAGAACAGTATTTAACAGGTGGTAGGTGCTTAATACCTTTAAAAGAGAGAGAGAGAAAATGGCTATCTCTGCTCCAAGGTGTTCCTCTCAGCTTCTTCCTTGTGGATGACATAGACACAGGTTGGTGTGGTGTTTGGGGATAAACGGAGCGCCTTCTCACCTTTTCAAAAACCTTATCCTGGGGACCCGGACTGGGTATGATAGAATACTGTATTAAATGGACAAGTAGCAAATTCAATTTCAAATTTGGCTTTTCAGAGAATGGCTTTTTCCCTATTGAACTGTACTTTTCCAAGCACTTATTACAGTGCTCTGCACCCAGTAAGCACTCAATAAATACCACTGACTGTTAGTAACAGGTAATTTAATTCAGCAAAACTAAATGTGCTAAATTGAGAAATCAGAGAGGATTTTAAAATGTTCTCCTCTTTATGTGGGTCACAAAGGAAGAAAGTCTATGCTAGTGGAAAAAATCTTTCTTTACTGGTGGTTTTATGAAATTTTCAGCAGCATATATGAACTTTTACAGTAGAATTTCATACAATAAAACATTTTTTCAAAAATCAAACTTATGAGTATTTCCTTAAATCATTTTGCTCCACTGAGGGTCTATGTTTTATACAATGATCCAAAGAGCTAACATTTGACTAATCATAATATTGCATCCCTTTTGAATAGAGGTGAGGGTATGGAGGGGGAAGAGCAGCCTCAGGTGTGACTGAGGAGCGGCTGGTGGAGCTGTTCTACCAACAGGGCTGCCAACAAGAAAGAGGCCAGGAAAAATGGGACACCTCCAAGACTGCTGTTCTGTAATCTCCTCCCGGTTTATTCCATGTGGAAGAGATCTGGAAGTGAAGCAAAATTAGCACAGGTAATTGTCCCTAATGTAGTTGAGGGGAAAAAGTCGAGAACCTTGTGTTGTTGGGAGGAATCTGATGAGGGAACTGCTACCTATCTGTTTTTATAATAGGATCCACAGGTCGTTATGATCATTACGGCACTGATGTGCTAGATCTTGCTGTAATTAGTGAGTATGCACTCTGGCAGGCTTTAATGTGGCCTTGCTTATGAGAACAAAGGAAAATATTGATCTGCTTCCCTCTAGCATCCGCACCTGTATCTGCAGAATTTGAAATTGAGAGTATCCAAGTGGTAAATTGAGGAAAATTAACCATTTTTTTTACTACCAGACTAGAAAAGCATTAGCACTGGATTGAGTCAAGGGATCAAGGCATCTTTTAACAGTAAGGCTATTAAATTTGTTTTTGTTTTTTAAGTTAAGAACTTCCCTCCCTCCCATACAGGCTGAGGAAACATTTCTCAACTCTTTTAATCTTAAAGGATGGTTCTGGATTTGAGCTCCTGTCTAACTTGAGAACCATCACGGCCTACTAGAAAGAACACGGACCTGGGAGCCAGAGGACCTGGTTTCTGATCCCAACTCCACCACTTGTCTGCTGCATGACCCTGAGCAAGTCACTCTTCTGTGCCCGTTACCTCATCTGTACAATGGGGATTAAGACTTTGAGCCCCTTGTGGGACATGGACAGTGCCCAACCTTATTATTTTATGTCTACCCCAGGTATAGTTTCTGACACATAGTCAGTGCTTAGCAAATACCTTTTAAAAAAAATTCTACATACATATGTGAAAGACAGCAGTTTGTGAGGGCTCCAGATTAATGGACTGTAACCTCAGTCTTTTGACTTCCAGGTAAACAGAAAATGGACATCTTCTATGAAGGGTTTGGATCATTCCTCTCCTGGACTGAACAAGCCCAAATTTGCTGGGAGGGTGCACTACCTTTGGGAGTGTCCATTTGGTAAGCTATTGAGTTTTTTTTTCTTCTTTTATAGCTCCTACATTTTGATATTTGTGGTTTTAATTGCAATATCTGCCACTTGTCAGCTGTGTGACTGTGGGCAAGTCACTTAACTTCTCTATGCCTCAGTTACCTCATCTGTAAAATGGGGACTAAGACTGTGAGCCCCACGTGGGACAACCTGATTCCCCTGTGTCTACCCCAGCGCTTAGAACAGTGGTCTGCACATAGTAAGCACTTAACAAATACCAACATTACTATTATTATTATTATTATTATCTAATTGTATAGGGGCATTCAGAAATGTACAGGGTCAGATTGAAATTTGAAGAAAATGTACCAAATCTGATGATGAGTGGTTAGTTGCTAAGAGAATGGAACTCAAATTGGAAAAGTTCAAGATGAAACAATTCTGAAATGGGAAATGCCTTACTGGAAATGGGAAAGGGATTGAGGGGTCCTAATGGACCACATGCTAAGCAAAAATCAGCAATGTAGCATTTTTTTTTTGTTAGAAAAGCAAATAAGTGTGATGATATGTTTAAACCACGTATAGATTGTAAGAAACCAGAGGTCTGATCCTTAGCAGAATCATTTGTCAGGGTTTAGACTCTACAGTTTTGTTTCTCCTGACAGCTAAATAGGGGAAGTAGTTGGATAAAAGCATAATAAATGCAGGACTCAAGGCTTGCCTGGTAATCCTTTACATTTACAAGACAAATGAAGCAGCGTGCCTCAGTGGAAAGAGCCCGAGCTTGCGAATCAGAGGTCATGGGTTCGAATCCAGGCTCTGCCATTTGTCTGCTTTGTGACTGTGGGCAAGTCACTTCACTTCTCTGTGCCTCAGTTCCCTCATCTGTAAAATGGGGATTAACTGTGAGCCCCACGTGGGACAACCTGATTACCCTATATCTTCCCCAGCGCTTAGAACAGTGCTCTGCACATAGTAAGCACTTAGCAAATACCAACTTTATTAAATTAAGAAAATTTGGATTAGTTTTTCCCTTTTGTAGCAACTGTGCAACTCTACAGTCATTTTAGTTTGTCTATCTGGGTGTCTGACTTCCAGTTGGTGTCACTGGTGCTCTCCTTCCTCAGATCCTTCTGTAGTCATCACTATTACGGTTTGCACCCAATACCCTTTTCTTTTCCTTCTCATCATGCTACATTTAACAGGCCCTCCTCTGTTTCAGGCAGGGACTCAAAGTATCCTCTTTGACCATATTTTCACTATATTGTACCAAATCTAAATAAAGAGTTTGGGGCCTTTGATAGCGCTTAACAAAAGCAAGAGCTCATTTGAAAATGGCAACCTAAGCAATTGCTCTAAACTGTAAACTCACTGGGGTGGGGGTGGGGGGGGCAGGGAACATTGTATTGTACCCTCCCAAGTGCTTTTTCATTCATTCAAGTGTATTTATTGAGCGTTTACTGTGTGCAAAGCACTGTACTAAGTGCTTGGGAGAGTACAATACAAGCTTACTTCAGTGCTCCATATACAGTAAGCACTCAATAAATACGATTGATTGCTCTCGAAGCGCTTGCATTCAAATACTTCCTTCCCTTCTTCCTTTCCCCTCCTTTCACAAACAAACGTAAAGCTAAGAAGCAAAACTTAGGAGAAAAATAATTGTAGAAAAAGGCATTTGCCTCTCTCATACATTCCTGCTCCTTTCCCCCGCTGTTTCTGTGTCCACATTTTCCTCTGTCTTTGTATCTCTCCCAGGAATTCTGAAACTACAGCTCTGCAAAATTCCTAAAGGATTGAAAAGATTCCAATTCCTGGAAATTCCTGAGTAAGATTACATGACTACCTGGTGTGTCCAAACATTAAAAACCCATCATGCAATTTTGAAGTGATTCATAATTAGCTTCAGAGCAATTTGATTTCCTCCTTCTCCCTGTGGTTGCCTCGTTCCAGATTAATTTGTCAGTTTGAGAGCAGATTCATGTGACTTTAGATATGTTTTGCCCCCTAAAAATAGAGAATGAAAATTACTGTACTTCTGTAAAATGGTGTCACTTCATTCCTCTTTCTTTTGCCCATGGAAGAACTTGTCATAAGCAAGTTTTGGCTTGTTATCTTTATTGAGGCTGATTTAGAATGAATAGGTATAACTCACCCAAAAGATCATACTATAGCCTAGTAAAGTTCAGAAACTGTTTCACTGAAAATATTCCATTGGGTGTTTTTTTGCATCTGCTAGCAGAAATATGCTTCTGACAAGTTATGACAAACTACCCAGCAAATAATTTAGACTAGGTTTCATTGTTTAGAATTTATTTGCACACTCTCCTCTGACCCACAGTCACCTGGGTTTCATCTCAAAGCCCCATGCAAGAATTATTGATAATTCAATCCAGTATCAAACAGAATTCCTGATAACCTTTGGGCCTTAATGACGAATCAGATGTCTCAAATGGTTACCTCCTTAAGGCATCTACTGGGCTAAAATTTACTGTAGTTGATGTGTATGTGTGCATGTATATTTATATAGTTGGTCTTCATATTCAAAGACATTCCTAGGAGTAAAATTCACTTATCAATGTGTATGTGTGTGTGGGAGAGAGAGAGAGAGAGAGAGACTGAAAAGGCCAATGAAGGACTCACACTCCCAGTCATATTGTGCAAACATCCCTTGAGGTTTTTATCATATTTATTGAGCTTTTACTGTATGTACTGCACTGTGTATTTCCTTTTTAGCTTCTTTGCCCCTCCTTCCTTGCTTAAGAGCTGCTCCTTTTTTATGATAGTTAAATTCTTACTGTGTGTCAAGCACTGAGCCTTGAAGTAGATATGTGTTTATCAGGTCGGACACAGTTCCGTCCCACATGGGGCTCACAGTCTAAGCAATTATTCAATCCTTTCTTGATTAAGGTACTCCTTGACAGGTGACTTTCAGTTTTCGGTGTTTTTTTCTTCCCACACTGGAATCCTTGAGAAGTGAAAATCCTTTTAACCATGGCTTAAATTGGGTTATTTGTGGATTACATCATTCATTCTATTACTTCCTTTGATTCCATGAGTAAATGAATTGGAAAGCATGACTCACCTGCTTTGTGGTCATTTCTCACTCTTTCAAGGAGGAGCTGGTATGAGGTTTGTGCTCTCACCACTAAGGAAGAATTGTGCTTCACTATACTGTAATGTTGGGCTTAGTTTGTGGTACCTTCCCAGAGTAGATTTTTTAGAAGTCCAGGTCAAAACATTCTGAGCTTTCCCCACCCTCTAGTCAAGTACTAGCCTGAAGAAATTCTGCCCCGATTTGTGAACTTTATACTTCACATTCACCACTATCAGAGAGTCAGTGAAGGCGTCTGTCTGTAAAATTCCACTGATTCCTTGCCCTCTAGTTCTGCTCCTGCTATTATCTCTCTATCCCAACTTCTACAAAAGAGATCAGTAATAGATCTTTGCTGTCTACTTAGAGAAGCAGCGTGGTGCAGTGGATGGAGCATTGGCTTGGGAGTCATTCATTCATTTAATTAATCGTATTTATTAAGCACTTACTGTGTGCAGAGCACTGTACTGAGCACTTGAAAAGTACAATTCAGGTTATGGGTCCTAACCATGGCTCCCCCACTTGTCTGCTCTATGATCTTGGGCAAGTTACTTCACCTCTCTATTCCTCAGTTCCCTCATCTGTCAAATGGGGTTTGAGACTGTGAGCCCCAGTTGGGACAAGGACTGTGTCCAACCTGATTTGCTTGTATCCACCTAACGCTTAGTATAGTGCCTGGTATATTATAGGAGCGCTTAACAAAAACCACAGTTATTATTGTATTGAAGTCTTTCTCCCCTTCTAAACTGCAAGCTCGTTATGTGCAGGGAATATGCCTACCAACTCTGTTGTACTCTCCCAAGTGCTTAGTAGAGTGCTCTGCACACAATAAGCACTTAATAAATGCCATTGATTGATCAATAGGCACAAGAGGCAACCATAGTTTCACAACGGACCACCAAGAGACATGGTTGCATGCTTGATGGGGCTATTTTTTTAAAAATCGATTAATATTATTTATAAAGATTTGTAAGTAAATATGGGTTATTTGTACATGGTGTGGTCATGGAAGGGATGGAGGTGCCAGGAGTCCCAGAATCCATCCCAGTCATGGACTTTTGTGGCTCTGGCCAGATATTGCACCTCCTACTTCATTAGTATAGCTGCAAAGAGGGACTTTAAAATGAGTAGCAGTTATCTGCAGGGTTTGGTAGCACACTGATTACCAGCTCATCCAAACTACCTAGTACCAAACCCTGGAAAATGGTTGTGCTGCTTTATAAGAGGATTGCTGCCTTGAAATCATCATCATCATCGGTATTAATTGAGTGCTTACTGGGCGCTGAGCATCATACTAAGAGCACAAGAGAGTACAGTACAACAGAGTTGGTAGACAAGTTCCCTGATGACAAAAGTACCAAGGGGAGGTTTAACAACCCACTAGAAGTAAGAAAAGTTGCCTCAAACAGCCATGGCATTCAGTCAGTCGATGGTATTTGCATGGTTACTGTGTGCAGAGAGCTGTACTAAACGCTAGAATACAATACAAAAGAGGTCATAGATACTATCCCTGACCTCAAGGAGCTTCAGGGTCCCTCCTCTGTTATATGAACTGAAATTTATCTGTGTTGCTGAATAGAAATCCTGATATGGGATGTTAACCAGTTGACTAAATGTCTCAGGATGAGGAGTGCTAATCCACCAGCACTATCTCTCTTTGCCTTAAATAGAGTTCAGTGCTCATAATTTACACTCAGGGGAAGTAACGGTTTACATGGAAAAACGAAAGTTCTGTACCTCTTTGTCTTCCAACATAATTTCTAGTCAAAAAATCTGTGTAAAGTTACTGAAAGGTTATTTTGCAAAGCTTTGAGGAACTTAAAAAAAAACAAACCTTAAATTAGCCCTGCCCCTTCCTTTCTCCACACCCTGCTGGCACAGCACAGCTAGGTAGTAACCAGAAAGGGAATGTTTCCTCCTGATGATCTTACAATTCACACCCTCCAATTTTCATATTTACTGTAGCAAGAGTGATAGTTGGGTCATCAGATGCATCTGTTTATGTGCCTAGGTAGGAGTGCCCAACCAACCTTTTCCCTCTCTTAATAATTTATATATAAAATTTTAATCACTTTTGTATTCTCCCAAGCACTGGGTACAGTGATCTGCACACAGTAAATGCTCAATAAACACGATCGATTTATTTGAAATGTATGTTTATTCTTATGCATACTCATTTTTTGAAATGATGAGCAATTTCCCAAGAAATATAAATACAAGCATATCTTTTTCCTAAAATGCATTTATACCAGATTTTCATGATACATAATTTCTTTAACTCTTTACTTCCCCCATGGATGTTTTGCATTCTGAACTTTAGATACCTTAGAATAAGAAGAAATATTAACATGTATATGACTCCAGGTCTGTTTGATCAAAACATTTGGTGGTGGTGGAATGACTCATACAAATATCCCTGCTTATCTGCCCCTGAAAATTTTGCTGCTCAGTGTGTTTGATAACTTGGCGGGCAGGGGAGTGGGCTGCGCGCTGCTGGTCAGTTTTCAAATCCAAATGAAGGTGTGTTTTTTTTTAATCTGTCCTAGACCCTGATTTGGATGTTGGATCACATGTTACTTGTGCACCTCTGTGGCTTATGAGCTATTTTTAGAAACTGGAGACTAGGCATTTTGCTTGGCAGGGTTAGGTTTATAGACCATTAAAACTCACTTTCATTTTCTTCAAGTATTTGAATAACAATACCACTTATTTCCTTAGTGCTTTAAGTTCCAAAGTCTTTCCAACTGCTGCTTCAAAGTATTCATACTAATTAGCTCCTCCTATGGGAGCAAGGGCTTACTTTTATCCCCATTCTACAGATAATAAAACTAACAACTCCTTTTGTGTTAGCTAAAGAACTCAAGGCTTGTCCCTTCTAGTCCAAGTAACTTTTCACTAAATATGCAACTTTCAAGGAAATATGCAAGTTTTTTTGTTTCTATATGTGGTATCTATAATTTTTTTAATCTTTTCATAAAGTCAGGGAACTGTAATCACAAAATGAACAAAGGGATTTGCACTCCAGGAAATGAGGCAAAAATGTCACCAACCGTGTCAAGAAGTTACTTAGCTGGTTTTAACTTGTCTGGATTGAGACAGCCAAGCTAGCAAAGAGAAGTCAGCATGACAGGTTGAAGGGGGAATTCAAGAAACTGGAACTTCGTTTTTTGGAACAAGGGACTCTGCTTTGGGACTTGACAGGATTCATTCATTCATTCAATAGTATTTATTGAGCGCTTACTATGTGCAGAGCACTGTACTAAGCGCTTGGGATGAACAAGTCGGCAACAGATAGAGACAGTCCCTGCCGTTTGACGGGCTTACAGTCTAATCGGGGGAGACGGACAGACAAGAACAATGGCAATAAATAGAGTGAAGGGGAAGAACATCTCGTAAAAACAATGGCATCTAAATAGAATCAAGGCGATGTACAATTCATTAACAAAATAAATAGGGTAACAAAATATATACAGTTGAGCGGACGAGTACAGTGCTGTGGGGATGGGAAGGGAGAGGTGGAGGAGCAGAGGGAAAAGGGGAAAATGAGGGTTTAGCTGCGGAGAGGTAAAGGGGGGATGGCAGAGGGAGTAGAGGGAGAAGAGGAGCTCAGTCTGGGAACGCCTCTTGGAGGAGGTGAGTTTTAAGTAGGGTTTTGAAGAGGGAAAGAGAATCAGTTTGGCGGAGGTGAGGAGGGAGGGCGTTCCAGGACTGCGGGAGGACGTGACCCAGGGGTCGACGGCGGGATAGGCGAGACCGAGGGACGGTGAGGAGGTGGGCAGCAGAGGAGCGGAGCGTGCGGGGTGGGCGGTAGAAAGAGAGAAGGGAGGAGAGGTAGGAAGGGGCAAGGTGATGGAGAGCCTTGAAGCCTAGAGTGAGGAGTCTCTCTCTAGAAGCCTAGACAGGATCATTTCCCCCCGCTCAGAATCCTGTCAATCCGAGTTGCTGTCCAACAACTCCTTGAGCGCAGGGATCTTGCCTACTAACTCCAGCGTAGAAGCAGCGTGGCTCAGTGAAAAGAGCCCGGGGTTAGGAGTCAGAGGTCATGGGTTCGAATGGCCACTGTGGCCAAGTCACTTCACTTCTCTGTGCCTGTTACCTCATCTGTAAAATGGGGATTAACTGTGAGCCTCACATGGGACAACCTGATTACCCTGTATCTACCCCAGCGCTTAGAACAGCTCTGCACATAGTAAGCGCTTAACAAATACCAACGTTATTATTACTGAGCGCTTGAGATTCACTCCTTCATTCAGCTGTATTTATTGAGGCGGGTGGCCTCCGGGGCCAAGGTCCCCAGAAGGTCGCAGGTGTGGGAGTGACTCTGGGTGGGAGCCGATGCCCTCCCTCTTCCCCAACACACACACATTAATTATTATTGCTATTCAGTATTATCATTAGAAGTGGAACGGAGCCTGAATGCATTCAATGGTATTTATTGAGCGCTTACTCCGTGCAGGACCCTGTACTGAGCGCTTGAGATTCAGTCCTTCATTCAGCCGTATTTACCGAGCTGTGCACACTGTAGTGAGTGCTTGGAAAGTGCAGTGGGGTGAGAAATGAGACAACATTCAGCCGTATTTACTGAGCTGTGGACCCTGTAGTGAGCGCTTGGAAAGTGCAGTGGGGCGAGAAGTGAGACAACATTCAGCCGTATTTATTGAGCTGTGGACCCTGTAGTGAGCACTTGGAAAGTGCAGTGGGGCAAGAAATGAGACAACATGCAGCCGTATTGATCGAGCTGTGGACCCTGTAGTGAGCGCTTGGAAAGTGCAGTGGGGCGAGAAGTGAGACAACATTCAGCCATATTGATTGCTGTGGACCCTGTAGTGAGCGCTTGGAAAGTGCAGTGGGGCGAGAAGTGAGACAACATTCAGCCGTATTGATTGCTGTGGACCCTGTAGTGAGCGCTTGGAAAGTGCAGTGGGGCGAGAAGTGAGACAACATTCAGCCATATTGATTGCTGTGGACCCTGTAGTGAGCGCTTGGAAAGTGCAGTGGGGCGAGAAGTGAGACAACATTCAGCCGTATTGATTGCTGTGGACCCTGTAGTGAGCGCTTGGAAAGTGCAGTGGGGCGAGAAGTGAGACAACATGCAGCCGTATTTATTGAGCTGTGGACCCTGTAGTGAGCACTTGGAAAGTGCAGTGGGGCAAGAAGTGAGACAACGTTCAGCCGTATTGATTGCGCTGTGGACCCTGTAGTGAGCGCTTGGAAAGTAGAGTGGGGCGAGAAATAAGAGATAGTCCCTGCCCAGCGACGGGCTCCCAATGGAGTGGGCCGTGGCCTCCCTGGATGGGGGTGTGGCCTGCGGGGCCGAGGTCCCCAGAGGGTCGCAGGTGTGGGAGTGACTGTGGGCGGGGGCCGAGGCCCTCCCTCTTGCCCACACACACCCCCCCCTCCCGTTTAGGAGTTCGGCCCCGGGCTCCATTTTGCATTGTGCGGCCACACCTGGAGGCCACACCCGGGGCTGGGCAGGCTCCGGGGGAGGGAGGCCGTGGCCATGGAGGGGCGAGGAGCGAGGCTGGGGGCGCTGCTGCTGCTGCTGCTGCTGCTGCTGCTGGTGAGCGGGAGGGGAAGGCAGAGGGGAGGAGGAGGGGAAGGCTGAGGAGAGGAGGAGGAGGAGGGCGGCGGAGGGATCCCCGACAGGCAGCAGCCCCGGGGGGCTCGATCGCGCCCCTCGGCCCGGGGCCGCATCGCTCCCCGCTCCCCGCCGGCCGGGCCGGGGGCCGCGCTCGATCCATCCGCGGAGTTGCCTCCGCGCGCCCCCCGCCTCGCTGCCCAGCCGGGACTCGTTCGGGGCTTCGTCCTCTTTCTCCTCAGCCCCCCTCGCCTCAGCAGCCCCCGTTTTGTCCCCTTTTTTCCCTCCTTTTCCCCCTTTCCCCCCCCCTTTTTCCCTCCTTCCCCAACTTTCTCCAAGTCACCCAGATGCCCCCCCTCTCCCCCGAGGTCCCACCCGGACCTGGGAAAGAGAAACATGGAGGCGATCATTGATCCGCCTTCGGGACACCTGCATTCATTCATTCAGTAGTAGTTATTGAGCGCTTCCTAGTCATTCGATAGTATTTATTGAGCGCTTACTAGTCATTCACTCATTCAATAGTAGTTATTGAGCGCTTACTAGTCATTCATTCATCCAATAGTAGTTATTGAGCGCTTACTAGTCATTCGATAGTATTTATTGAGCGCTTACTAGTCATTCACTCATTCAATAGTAGTTATTGAGCGCTTACTAGTCATTCATTCATCCAATAGTAGTTATGGAGCGCTTACTAGTCATTCGATAGTATTTATGGAGCGCTTACTAGTCATTCATTCATCCAATAGTAGTTATTGAGCACTTACTAATAATAATAATGGTGGTATTTGTTAAGCGCCTACTATGTGCAGAGCACTGTTCGAAGCGCTGGGGTAGACATAGGGGAATCAGGTGGTCCCACGTGGGGTTCACAGTCTTAATCCCCATTTTACAGATGAGGTAACTGAGGCACAAAGAAGTGACTTGCCCACAGTCACACAGCTGACAAGTGGCAGAGCTGGGATTCGAACTCCTGACTCCTGACTTCAAAGCCCGTGCTGTTGCCATTGAGCTATGCATTCATTCGATAGTATTTATTGAGTGCTTACTAGTCATTCATTCATCCAATAGTAGTTATTGAGCGCTTACTAGTCATTCATTCGATAGTATTTATTGAGCCCTTACTAGTCATTCACTCATTCAATAGCATTTATTGAGCGCTTACTAGTCATTCCTTCGATAGTATTTATTGAGCGCTTACTATTCATTCACCCATTCAATAGTATTTATTGAGCACTTACTAGTCATTTAATAGTGTTTCTTGAGCGCTTACTATTCATTCATTCAATAGTATTTATTGGGCGCTTACTATTCATTCATTCGATAGTATGTATTGAGCGTTTATTATTCATTTACTAGTATTTATTGAGCGCTTATTATTCATTTACTAGTATTTATTGAGCGCTTACTATCATTCATTCAGTAGTATTTATTGAGCACTTACTATTCATTCATTCGTTAGTATTTATTGAGCGCCTATTATTCATTTACTAGTATTTATTGAGTGCTTACTATCCATTCATTCAGTAGTATTTATTGAGCGCTTACTATTCATTCATTCGATAGTATGTATTGAGCGCTTATTATTCATTTACTAGTATTTATTGAGCACTTATTATTCATTTACTAGTATTTATTGAGTGCTTACTATCCATTTATTCAGTAGTATTTATTGAGCACTTACTATTCATTCATTCGATAGTATTTATTGAGCGCCTATTATTCATTTACTAGTATTTATTGAGCACTTACTATCCATTCATTCAGTAGTATTTATTGAGCACTTACTATTCATTCATTTGATAGTATTTATTGAGCGCCTATTATTCATTTACTAGTATTTATTGAGCACTTACTATCATTCATTCATTAGTATTTATTGAGTGCTTACTATTCATTCATTCACTAGTATTTATTGAGCATTTACTATTCATTCATTCCATAATATCTTTTGAGCGCTTACTATGTGCAGAGCACTGTACTAAGCGCTTGGAATGGACAATTCGGCAACAGAGACAATCTCTGCCCAAAAACGGGCTCACAGTCAAATCGGGGGAGGCACTTCCTCAAAGGGGAGGCTGGGGCTATGCAGGCCAAGCCAATACTGATAAGAGTGGTATTTGTTAAGCGCTTACTATGTGCCAAGTACTGTGCCAAGCGCTGGGGTAGATACAAGGTCATCAGGTTGTCCCACATGGGGCTCACGGTCTCAGTCCCCGTTTTAAAGAGGAAATAACTAAGGAACAGAGAGTAATGATGGTATTTGTTAAACGCTTACTGTGCGCCAGGCTGGGTGGAAAGTGCTCTACACATAGTAAGCACTCAATAAATACGATTGAATGAACAAGCAGATCGGGTTGGGCACAGTCCCTGAGAAGTGAAGTGATTTGCTCAAGGCCACACAGCAGAGAAGTGGCCGAGGGGGGATTAGAACCCACGACCTCTGACTCCCAAGCCCAGGCTCTTGCCATTCTGCTTCACTAGACCAAATGAAGTGGGCAGCTGCCCAGTGAGCCGGCGGCATCCAGGCCCAGGTCCCCCTGGATCCCTCACCCTCCTCCAACCGTCCATTTCCCCCCTCTCATCCCCAAATTAGTCCACAGAATTGCCCCAATTCTTCTGATCATTTTGCCTGGGTTGAGCGGCCTCTGTGTCTTCGGAGTTGATTAAAAACTGCCCAGAAAATGAAATTTGTTTCCCATCCAGTGGAATAACAGAACTTACAAACTGCCAATAAGGCTGTTGTACTTGATCCTCCGTTTAAGGAGCTCTCAAGTCAACGCAGGATTGTAACACATCGTTAGCCGCTTAAAATTGATTTCGGCGAGACTGGGTGTTGCAAAGAAAGCCCGGAGTTTGGAGATGAAATTGCAGTGGAGAAAAAGTAACCGATTGGTTGAGGATCTCCATTACTTTTAAACCCTCTTGGTGGCTCTTGTTTTGTACAGTTTGTCAGATTGAAAGGAATTACCGCCGACTGCTATAGCTAAATCCTCATCATTCCACTGGAGAGTGGTGGAGTCCTATATTTATTTATTAGGACTTGCCTTTTGTGTATTGTATTCACCTGAGGAAATGAGTTATTTGAACTCTTTTTTTTTGGCCTTTAAAATGGCATAAAAAGGTGTCATCTTGGAAAAAATGCAAAATGGCTTTTCATGTCTTATGAGAAAATGTCCATCAGTGAAACCCTTTGCCAGACCACAAACCAATTTGATGTGGGATCTTTATAGTGCTAGAAAATCACAGTACCTTTTCAGTCAAAATGAACTTCACTGTCCTGATCATCTGTTACCAAGTAGAAAACCCCCATTTGTTATTGGTTTTGTGTCTCAAAGATTACTGGAAAACAAATATCCTAAATCTATTTTTGATGGATAAAATGGAATCCAGATTTTTGCCCTCAGAGCAGATGAAGTGATGGATTGAGCAAGTTTCCTAGATAGTTTGGACCCCCCCCAAAGTGGTTTTAAGTAAAAGGTTTAAAAAACTGAGGTAAAGGTTTTGTTCCAGATTTAACTTCAATAAGTGTCTTAAGTCTCTCCTTCAGTTGGCCAGCATAAACCTGACCTTGGGATCGTGAAAATATTTAAAAATTTGGTTTTAATTGTGCTTCTGTAGTTTTAAGGAAAAACAAGGTAACCTACTCCGGTTTCCCCAGCTTCCAGTCAATGGTCTTTTAAACATCAGAGTGTCGTTTTTTGGTGTGTTGTGGGTTTTTTTGCCCTGAATAAAATTATAGAATGGTGGGGTGGGGCCAGAAGGCAAAAGTGACTATAAAGCCTAATTTAGATAAAGATTACTCTCCTCAGAATAAGCTGTTGAAACTTTTTGGGAAAAGTTAAAATCTCTTTTGTTAGTAAAAGAAACTGTTCTGAAGGATGTACCTTTAAAGACGTTACGTAGGCTTTATATGGTTAGATAAAAAGGTGTGTTAAAATCTGCTATCGATTATGTGATCTAAAGCTGATGCTAAACTGACCCATGAAGGGGGGTTCCATTATATAAAAGTTTAATCTATTAGCCTGAGAGTTGCCTAGTATTAGTATATTTATGGAGATTATATTTTGAAGTTCTTTTAATGGTACTGTTTTATGTAGTTCCTTTTAGATTTTTTTTTAAGAGTAGGTGTGAGATTACTGCTTGCCCAACTTCCATTAAGCAGTCTTCTAAACCTCAGCATACTTTATGTTTTGAAAATCCATATCAGATCATAAGCTACTTTTGAGGCTGTTTTAATATTCCCTGTTCATTGAAAGGAGCCTGTATGATGAGTGATCAAATAACCACCTATCTCTGCAGGAAGCTAGAATGGTATAGTGGACTAATCAAATAATGAACTACCCTTAGGATTTTAACTGGGTTTACTTGGCACTGCAGATGGTTTTGGGATGCTGAATGCAAATACACTCCATTTATCATATTTTCAAAATGCAGATCTCAGTTTTAGGAAAGTACAGCTCAGTACCCTTCAGAGTTTGGCACCGTGTAATCAGAAGATAAAAAGTGTAACAATACAGCCCGGATCTAAATGTTCAAAATGGCAGATTAAAAAGAGAGAGGATAAATCTGATAGCATTCATTTACAATACAACTCAGTGGTATAAGACGGTCCTACCGATTTTTCTGCCTCAAATCATCTTTAGAAAGCATGTGCATAGATTTCTGAAGCTCTGACAAAACCAGTTCTCCGGTAAAAAAAAAATGACTGTGGCTCTTTTGTAAAAGAAAAACAATGAGGATAAAATCAGACCAAAGACATCTCTGATTCTGCTCATTCTCCAAAATGTTAATCCAGTTACTCTTTGCCCAGATTGATTTTTGTGTGACATTTAAAAGCTCCATCAACCTGCATGAATTTTGGGAAGTGAACAGGCCTGAATTAGTTACTCTCTCCTTGTTGGTAATGGGTGGTGGGATTTGCTTACCATTTGTCTTGGCCTCTTTTCTCACCAAATATTTTATCAGAGCCATTAGTGTAATTAGTGTAACATTGACTAAGCTTCCTCCCATTCCCCTTTATAAACCCTGTCTTGTGGAGGTGGTTGCTGCTAATGGAGTCCTGAAGTTTTAAGAAATGGGGAGAAGAAATATGGGCCTAATAAAGCAAGCCTGATATTCAGGAGTCGGATATGTTTTGGCTCTCTTGATTCCCTTTTTTACTTTATATCGTGGCTTAGATTTTCTGAAAGAATTATGTTACAAGAGACAAACCTAAGTGCCTCCATGCTTAATAAAGTGCTTGGAACATAGTAAAAATATTATTATAGAAATTATCATTATTATTGAACACTAATGAGGAAGGTTATGAAACTTGGGTCTAACCTTAGTTTTAATATTAAGGATATCCGTGCCCTGCCATCAGCCAAATGAGGCGCTACAAATGCGATCATAAAGAGAAGGGAAAGAGAACAGCTATATCTTTCCAAGTAACTCACGAGAGCCTCTTGTCCTGCCTGGATGCCCTGGTTAGACTTAGGTGGCCTCAGTTTCTTCAGTGCCCCACCTAATCTCTTTTTCTCAGGCTGGACTAACTCCCTACTGCATTGAACTCAGGACTCTGGTGTGTCCAAAAGCAATAAATTAATTTATCTGAGTGCTTATTGTATATAGAGCTCTGTAGAGAGAGAGAGAGAGAGTCCAATGCTTAGGAGAGTACAATATGATAGATACATTCCCTGCTAAATCCCAAACTTCTTTCAAAGGAGAGGCAAATGGCAGTATCTTAAAGATGCCATCAGAAATATGCTTAATTGTCTGGTCACTTCTTTCATTTTAGATTACTTGAGACAGCCTCCAAAAATATATGGTTATAGGGTGGAGTTAGCATTTAATGAATATATATTGCTTTTGCTTTCCTGGAAATGCTTATTTGACCAGGTTTTTTAGAATAGTATGGGAAGGAGCATAATAATAATAATAATAATGGTATTTGTTAAGCGCTTACTATGTGCAGAGCACTGTTCTAAGTGCTGGGGTAGATAGAGGGTGATCAGGTTGTCCCACGTGAGGCTCACAGTCTTAATCCCCTTTTTACAGATCAGGTAACTGAGGCACAGAGAAGTTAAGTGACTTGCCCACGGTCACACAGCTGACAAGTCGTAGAGCTAGGATTCGAACCCATGACCTCTGACTCCCAAGCCCAGGCTCTTTCCACTGAGCCATGCTGAGGAGCATTTGAATGCACTTTAATCAGAGGTGTTAAAAGTCCACATTGCTGACAGTGGCATTTGTGCCTGTGTTCTTTTCACCAGCTAGATCTGGCCAGAACGATTTCCTGAAGTGAAATCATTTAAAGTCTCCCACATGTTACTGAAAGTTATTAATTTAATCAAACTATTCCATAAGTATGTTTTTCTGCTCTGTGAGACAGTTCAGGTTAAGTGATGGTAATTTAATTTCTAATTCCTGAAGGACTTTAGGATTGCTTTCCAAAAATTCAAGACTATAAGGATCCTCTCTTATTTTGTCCACCCCTGTAATTAGTACAATACTAGGCATATAGCGTTTAATAATTGCCACCTTTTTTTAGTATTAGAATAAAAATGTTCATAATTACCTTTCAAATTAGCATTGTTTATATAATTCATCCCTTATAATGATCATTTAGCTCAATGTTTTGCAATAATTTTAATTTTGGGGGAATTCACAAAGTCAGAAAAAAAATTTATATTTACTAAACAACCACAGAGGGCCATATAATGGTACTGTTTCATCCTGGTGCTTTTAAATACACCCTTTCATAAGTAGACCATTTGTGTACCATACAGTAATAACTTCCCATGGGGTACATTAAAGAAATGGATATTTATAGGGAGTGCCCTGTCTCAGCAAGGTCATCTGTTGCCGTGCAGTTGTTATGAGTCAGCCACTTAGAGGCCCCTCTTCACTCTTTCTGGTTGGTGCCAGCTCAAAGTGCAGTTTCTCAGGGATGCAGTTGTCACACTTGAAGCTTCTAGAGTAATAAAATACTTTTTGAAGGACAAGCCACTTTCCTTTTCAGGACGGCAGATCAAAAACTCACATTCCCTAGACTAGGTAGTGTGCAGACTTTTTAATTTTTGTGCTCTTTGCCCATAGTAGCCTGAACATATTTTAACAGGGTTTTATCCGTCCAACACCGGTTTTAAATATTATCTGTTGGAGTGATACTTAAGTACTTCTTATATTCGCTTCTTTGCCCAACTTGACGAAACTTGCTGCAGGTGTGAAGAAATGTTTGGGAGCAATGGACTGGGGCTGGAGGTTTTCTGTGCATTTTATGACCTCTCTTGTACTAGAGGAGCAGTGTCCAAAAATAGCCACAGCAAGATGAGGCTTTTGCCTCATTTCATCACTGTTGGAGAAGGTACAAAGAACTAGCACATATTTCCCGAATATCTAAGGTATCCAAGGAATCCACTGCAGACCCTGTCATCTCAGGGCTCCGTTTTCAGCCAACTCTTGTCAGCAATCGCACTCCTTTGACAAGCAGTGTGAGAAAGCATGGATGCCTTTATACTGTCACTGAGGAGGAAGGCAACAAATCTACTTGCCAAAGGCTGATTCCAGCGAGCCACCAGAGAGGGAGGAAGAGCATGTGATGAATCTCCACACCCCCTACAGCCTCCTCCTACTTTACTCACTCAACAGGAGAGAAGCAGCAGGGCCTAGTGAACAGAGCACAGGCCTGGGAGTGAGAAGGACCTGGGTTCTAATGCCGGCTCGGCCAATTGCTTGCCGTGTGACTTTGGGCAAATCACTTAACTTCTCTGTGCTTCAATATCCTCAATTGTAAAATGGAGATGCCTGTTCTCCCTCCTACCTAGACTGTGAGCCCCAGGGGGGATAAGGACTGTGTCCAACCTAATTATCTTGTACCTATCCCAGCACTTAGTGTATGACACATAGGAAGTGCTTAACAATTATCGTTAAAAAATATGAGGAGTGGGTTGTGGAACCACCGATGATCTGTCTTTCAGTAGTTTCACCGCTTCCTATTAAAAGGGCTGTAAAGAGCAGATGTCAGCCAAAGGTAAACTCGGTGTTTGCTTCAACCTGTTTAAAGTAAAATGTGGTGAAAGGACCTGGGTCCTCGGTTTAATCGCAAGAATGGGGCTCTGGGCCCAAATGAAGTTGTGGAATTCAATAGCGTTTCCCACATCATGAATCGACTGACATAGAGAATGTGGGTTTAAAGTAGGTTGATCATATTTTTGTTAATAATTTGGACATAAAGACACTTTCTCTATCTTATTTGCATTCCATTATTCCTTTTACATATCCCTTCTGCATCTGTATTGGAGGAGAAGCGGGATGTACTTTCCCAAGTGCTTAATACAGTCCTTAGCACCCAGTAAGTGCTCAATAAATGCAAATTAATGAATGGTTTAAAATCCCCCAGCTGCATTCTGGAAAATCTGTATTAAGAGGATCCAGAAGACCATGAAGTGCAAACTGAGTGTACTCCAGCCTGGACACACAAATATAAGCCAGGAAGTGAGCAAGAACAATTAGAAATCAGCGTAAAATAGACTGACCAACTCATCCAAAATAATCCCAATTCTGGAGCGGGGCAGGAAGGGGAGGGAGAGAAAGAGAGAAATAGCCCCCCAAATTGCCTGTAAGCACCAGGAAGGGGATCCCAAGAGGCCATCTGGTTTCCTTCCAGTCTCTAACTGTTTCTTATCCTGTGTATTCACTGGAATTCAATCTTATACAATTACTTATTGTATGTTAGTGATATTTGGCACATATTTATATGTTATTATGTCACCTGCATTATTGAAGAGAGTCCATTACAGGCTGTCCACTATTTTGATTATCTACAACATTCAATCTCTCCCTCTTCCTCTCTCCCTCCCTCTCTTTTTTTTTCTCTCTCTCTTTCTCTTTCTTCTGCTAGGGCTTGATTTCCCTCCTGGCTAAAATCTCCACTCAAAACAGGCCCCCACCTAGCTCAGCTGCTGTTGAATGAAGTTTATTACCCCAGAGAAAGACATGAACGAGTGTCTGTGTGGGTAGGATTAGGCAAGGGGAGGAGGAGAAGATTTTCCCAGTGGTGGTGGGCAGGAAGTGTGTGATGTACACCTAATCCACAATAAGATCATTCAAATCTTTATATTATCATCATGAAAATTTGTGAAAATCCTGCACTAGACTGAGGACTGTAGTGGCAACTAGTAAATTAGGAAATATCTCTAGGAGAGTAGACACAGTTCCCACCCTCAGGGAGCTCAGAGTCTTGGGTGGGGAAACAAATAGAAATATTCATCAGATAAGTATTAGAGGTTCATATAAGAACAAATACAAAAATGAAACTGTTTGCCCAGTGAGGCACCTGTTGGCAGCACCGTGAGGCCCTCCCCTTCCCCCCCTCATACTGTCATGGTTCAGGGGAGGAATACTTGCCTTGATGCTCTGAAATAGATCTCTGTCCCAAGCGCTTAGTACAGTGCTCTGCAGACAGTAAGCTCTCAATAAATAGGATTGATTGATTTTTGCCCAAGATGGTGGAGTAGAAGGACAGGGGTGGGCGATATGAGAGTAGAGGAGAAGTAGGTTCCTCAGTACTTCCCCTCCGACCCCTGTATTCCAGGCTCTGTGGAAAGGGGGTCCTGACCTCACCTGTTCTTCACTCACTTGTTGACATTGGGGATATTTAAGTGTTTAGTATGATCTGTGCCAGTGTGTTGTTTTCTTTGGGCTTTTGTCCAAAGGATCCAGATGTTTTTGGAGTAAGTCTCAGGAGATCACTGGGCTTTCAAGGAGATGGTTCCATGAAAATATATCCAATATAACAAAAATCTCACTAATTGATGGGTGCTTTGAGATTGAAAAGGAAGTCTTTCTGAATTAGCTGAGTTTAAATTATGCCAGAATCTTTTAAAATGCACTTTTATTCCTCCAAGCCCTTCTTTTACTACGTTTGGACCATTCAAAGCATTATTTAGATAACTATTTTGATATAAAGAAAGAGATATGGAAAATCAGTAGCCCAGAGAGGCAAGGGAAAATATCCTAATCTCTTCGTTTTATACACTCTTTCCTCCTTCCCTCAGTTTGCTCCATTTTATACCAGACAGTGCTTTTTTCAGCTGGTCAGACCTCAGTCCACTTACACCTTTATGCTCAGTATTTTTATTCTAAATATATTATTTCTAAATACTCAGTTGTTATATAGGTCCTGCAAATTTATGCAAAGAACCTTTTCATGTGTGTCCTTATGATGCCCTTGCTTTTGTAACATCATTTAAGTATGCTGCCTGGGTCAGGATGAACGCGAGCAGTTTTCTTGTCAGTTTCAATACAAAGAGCACAGGAATGTCATCAGGAATGGTCAGAATTTTGAACACCAGTCATTCCTCACAGTCGTTAAGACTGTGAGCCCGTTTTGGGGCAGAGATCGTCTCTATCTGTTGCCGAATTGTACGTTCCAAGTGCTTAGTACAGTGCTTTGCACATAGTAAGCGCTCAATAAAATACGATTGAATCAATTCCTGGAACGTAATTACCCATTTATTATTCAACCTATCGCTAAGTCCTTTCGGTTCAACCTGCACAGCATCACTAAAATCTGTCCTCTCCTCTCCATCCAAACTACTACCATGTTAATCCAAATATTATCCTATCCTGATGTGACTACTGTATTAGCCTCCTTGCTGACATCCCTGCCTCCTGTCTCTCACTCCAGTCCAAACTTTTCTCTGCTGCTCAGATCATTTTTCTACAAACTTGATTGTTTTCTCACTCTTCAAGAACCTGCAGTGGTTGCCCATCCAGTTAGTCAATCATATTTACTGAGTACTTACTGTGTGCAGAGCACTGTACTCTGCGCTTGAGAGAGAGCAAGATAAGACACACTCCCTGCCAACACCAAGCTTACACCCTCCATATCATACAGAAGCCCTTATCATTGGCTTTAAAGCGATCAATCACCTTGCCCCCTCCTTCCTCACCCCTCTCCTACTAAAACTCAGCCTGCACACTTTGCTCCTCTAAATGCTAACCTACTCACTGTATCCTGATCTCATCTATCTCATCGCTGATCTCTCGCCCACATCCTTTCTCTGGTCTGGAACGCCCTTCCTTTTCTTATCTGACAATTACTCTCCTCACCTTCAAAGCCTTATTGAAGGTACATTTCCTCCAAGAGGTGTTTCCTGACCAAGTCCTCAGTCCCTCTTTTCCCACTCCCTTCTGCATTGCTCTGACTGGTTCCTTTTATTCACCACCCCCCCTCCCCCACCCCACAGCACTTCTTTGTATGTGTATATATATATCAGTAATTTATATTTATGTCTGTCTCCCACTCTAGACTGTAAGCTTGTTGTGGGCAAGGGATGTGTCTGTTTATTGTTGTACTCCCAAATGCTTAGTACAGTGCTCTGCACATAGTAAGCACTCAATAAATATGATTGATTGAAGAACACCAAAAAGACATCAAAGGATCGAGTCCGAGGTCATTTTGCTTCTGTCCATCAAGCAGAAAGGAAATTCTAATAGTTTAGACTGGATCTTTGCAGTGACACTGTGCTTTTCTACCCATTTCTACCACTATCAGTCAGTGGTATTGCACCGTGTGCAAAGCATGCACTAAGTACTTAGGAAAGTACAATACCACAGAGTTGGTAGATGAGATCTCTCCCTACAAGGAACTTAAAGTCTACTGTGCCACTGCTGTCAATTAGCCAGTTCCAACTAGGAGGGGTAAAGTGTACAGTGGTGGACAGAATGACTTCATTAAATTGGGGAATTTTTTCTAGAAACCAAAGAACAATTTGCCAAATTCATATATTTGTCAATTATCACAATAGTATTTACCAGAGTATTTACATACTCCCTTTGTGCAGAGTATGGTACTAAGCACTTGGGATAGAAAATACAACAGAGTTTTAAACTAAAAAAATTATGTACGTGCTAGCATTTGGATAATACATTGCCTCTTCTTTGAGCTCGATGGGCTTTTCAGATATTTCCCATTTACTCATCCCTGTGAGGTAGGTAAAAGCAGGCATCATTAGCCCCATGTGGAGTTCCAGGCCCTGTCTGTGGCCATGTAGCTTACGGAGGAATTAAAATCAAAAGACAGGTTGCTTGATAACCAGTTCATTGTTCCAGCTACTAGAGCAGTGCTTTGAGATCGACTCTCAACTCACTGTTCCACCTACTAGACCACCGCTTTTTATCTTTTCCCATTTGGTGGCTGGCTCAGAAATGAGTTTGTCCTGTGTGCTGGGAGCTGCAGGCCAAGAGGCTCCGGAACTGTGTGTGTCCTCCCAGGCAGCCCCCGCCTAGTAGATAGCGATCCTTCAACTTGTCTAGCTTTCTCTCCTGTCCCTTCCATCCCTCACCCCAGCCAGCCATCTCCCAGGTCAGCCTGCTGTGATAAGCTGCCTAATGATGGTCTTCACAGTCTGTTCAGAAAATTTAGGTGCTCCTTTTGGAGACAGAAGAGAGGGTGTGGGGAAGCCACAGTGTGAGGAAAGCAGGACTTGGGACAGGTGGAGGGCGAGAGACGGCACTGCCCGTGATGATTGAAGAACAGAGCAGAGACTGAAAGGGTTTGACTTGGGCCTGGAAGAGAGGGAGCAGAAGAGCAGGACCTGGGGCCCTGGAGCTTTTCCCAGGAGAGAAGCAGAGGAATCTGTAGCCAGGTCAGGAAGGCCAGGAGTAAATGACAGGTGAAAGGGATCCCAGTATTGGAAGAGGTCAGCGGGTCTTGCCAAGGAAGATGGGGAGAAAAAGCACCAGGCCAGATTGGAGAGTGGATATTTCGAAGGCCAGGCCAGGTGACCACTCCTCAGAAAGCTTGTACCATGTGGCCCAGAGTCCCTGGACCTTTGATGCCCAATTCAGCCTCCCGCCAATAGTCATGGGAGTGAAGCTCATGACCCTTTCATTCTCCCTCACCTTCAAGCAACGGACGGGGGGCAGAAGCACCTTGTGGTTTGCAATCCCCCTGCTTTTAGGATTCCAGGGTCCCCAAGAGGTCTGCCCAGAACCTGGTCCAGCCTCTCTACTCCCACCAACCCTAGCTGGAATGAAGCTGTTCCCTCTGTTGGAACAGACGATGGGCAGACCTTTTTTTTTTTTTAATGGGAAGGGGTTTACTACTTTGTAACCTAGGATTGGAGTCTCTAGACTATAAGCTTGTCGTGGGCAGGGAATGTCTCTGTTTTATTGTACTCTCCCAAGTGCAGTGCTCTGTACGCAGTAAGCACTCAATAAATACGATCGATTGAGCAAGGAAATGCTTGTGGACACTTCCTCCTAATAGTAGCACTTGGGCTATTGGGAAGCAGTGTGACCTAGTGGAAAGGGCACAGATCTGGGAGTCAGGAGACTTGGGTTCTGGTCCTGGCTCAGCCTCTTGCCAGCTATATGACTTTGGACAGGTTACTTAATTACTTAACCTTTCTGTGCTTCAGTTTCCTCATCGGTAACAAAGTGATTAAGTACCATTCCCCCTCTTACTTAATGCTGGTGAGACAGGGACTATGTCTGACCTAGTTTTTTTGAATCTATGGTGAGTGCAGTACTTGGCATATAGTAAGTGCTTAACAAATAATAGTATTTATTGAGTGCTTATTGTATGCGGAGCATTTAGGAGAGTAGAATAGGATTAGTAGACATTCCTGCCACCAATATTCTTACAGTCTAAAGGGGTGACAGACTCTAAGTAAATTACAGGAAGGAGGCAGTAATAGAGTACCTATATATACACGAGTGTTATGAAGGTTGGTTGGCTATTTTTAATATATTGTTATATTAAATCATTTTCATTGTGTTATCCGTCAAATGCCTCTCTTTTTTATATAGTCTTCCCTCACATAGATTGTGAGTCATTTGGAGAACAGGTCTTAATTTAATATTCTCACACTTAATACTGCTCCTTGGACAAAGGAAGCATTTAATAAGGAAGGAAAATATATGTCAGACACATTCAGCTGTGATAGCAACTGGCTTATGTATCAACGGGGCGTATTGAGGAGGTTACTGATAAGAAAGATTTAACCTGGGACTTTTCTAGGCCTGTTGAAAGTCCTCAGACCTTGTCAGAGATCTGAATTGAGTAAGGCCGGAAGGCCAGTCTAAAATGCTCTGAGGGGGAAAATAGCATCTTTGGTCCCCAGCTGGAAATGAGGTTGATGGCGGCCTCCATCGCCTTCTAGATTTATTCTTGTTGGCGGTAGGTTCTGTGAGTGTGTCAGCTGGGGAGTTCTGGTTCTTCGACTCACCATCTAGTCTCAGGTCACCCTCAAGGCTCCCTCCTTCCATTGACTCATCTGGTGGTTGGGTAGCTTCTTTTCCACAAATTCGGTATAGTCTTTTATTGCCAATATGTCATTTTCATTCAGTACTTATTCACTGGCTGCAGCACTTGGTTTTTAATTCCTGCTAATGTATCACCTCCTTTAACCAATAAAAGGGACACAGCCCTTACTGGCAAAATTTTAAAAGCTGGTCAAACCGAGAAGTAACTTTTGAATATTTTCATTTCACAGATCTGCTTTGATGTTGGAAAAGGACTGCACTTTGAGGTACAATATGGGGAGGGGACTCTGGGTCTGGTGTATGACAGAGATAATATTGGCAAACCGCAGACAAAAGAAACAAACTAGCTTCAGCCGCCCATCGCCCATTGTCTTCAGTGGCTCCTGCGGAGGGCACCTAACATACTTCAAATAAGCTCTTGTTGCTCCTGACCCGATTGATTGTGGAATGTAAAATGACTACCACGATAAGCATCACACAATGGCCTTGCTGAATTGAATTAGTCAGTGTGCCTGAAAAGTCATCCTCACAGCATGGTTGAAATTCACATTTGCAATTAAAAGTCCGAAATCGGGGAGCAGTGTTAATGACTGGGAATGTGGCTGGATAATCTTCAGACACTAGCAGGGCATCATATTACACTGTTTACCTGACTACTCCTTTGATCTGGAATTTTCCTTTCTTCAAGATAGAGGTCCGCTCTATTTCTGGAGACTGCCTGTCAGTGGGGAGCCCACTGACTGCCATTGGTCTTCTCTCCTGACATCCGGTTGATCCTCTCTATCTCAGCTGCTTTCAGTCCCTTGTTCTCCTAATGTGCCACTGTTAGTTCAGAGGGAAAAGACCCAGCTTGGCATATAATAAGTGTTTAATAAATAGCATAGTTATCATTGATGTGGCTGAAGATGACCACAGCACTTAACAAAGCAACAGGGTGCTACGGCACACATTGACATTGTGCTGCGGTCACTTTGGCCATCCGTGGGTTCTGCCACACTCCTAAAATGGGCATCGTAGCCCTTAATAATAACTGGGATTCGTGAAGCAACTCTGTACCAAGCACTGTGCTAAGCATCGGGGCAGATACAAGATAACCAGGTCCCACATGGGCCTCACAGGTTAAGTAGGAGAGAGAACAGGTATTGAAACTGAATTTTGCAGATGAGGGTTCTGAGGCCCAGAGAAGTTAAGTGACACAGCAGGTAAATGACTTCCAGGCCCATGTTCTTTCTACTATGCTGTGCTCCCCTAATGGCTGTGGAGTGTCTCCCCCATCTTAGCCCCACTCCTTGCCCATTCTTCTTTGTAAATGGCTGTGCCCTAGCATATATTATCAGGTGGATGATGGACATCCACTGCAAAGCAGTCTTCCTGCGGGAGAGGTTCTGAAGAGTGAGCGGTTTCTCTAGTCGCGTACCTTTCCCTTTGCCCCCATGTGGAGTTAGCATGCTGGGTCACCACAACTTCAGGTACTCGGTGTCATTTGTTTGCCTGTTTCTTTGTGTTCCCTTTGCAGATATTAAAATCCCGAGAAGGCAAGGGTTGGCGATCTCACCGGACTCACTTGGGGCGACAGAAACGAGAGTGGATCACTGCGCCGGTGACCCTTATGGAAGAGGAGGATTTGTCTGATAAGAATCCAATTGCTAAAGTAAGCCAGGAAGGGAATGCACCCCTGTTGCTAATTATTGAAAGTGTGTGGAGTTTTTAAAAGCTCATGACAATCAAATTCATTGGTAAAATCATCATTTCTTAATTGATTTTCTTATGACATCTTCAGTGGGGTTTTCAAAGTAGACATCCACTGTATAGTGGGACTTAAAATGATGGAGATCTCACTCAATTTAAGACCCAGCATCCTTTTTTTGGTGACTGTGACGTCATCGTGGAGGTGTAATGCACACGGGTTCACCCTGTAGGACTAAAGATCCCAGAATTTGGTGACTTCCCATTAAGCCCCGTCCATCTCAGCATGCAAAAGAAATGCTCCGAATCAAAGCAGCTTTCTTGGTTCTGAGAATGCAGCCTCTTCCCATAAGGATTACCTTGGATTGCTTACCTCATCCTGTGATCGCTTATTATTCCTCCAAGCTCCTGAGTATGATTTTTCCCATATTTTGAAGGCAGGGTGAATTCAGCCCTGCAGCAGTGAATGACCACTAGAGCTGTAACGCCAAAGAAACTGTCATTTTGTTCTAGTTTCTGACCCTTCGGCCCATGCAGTGCCATGAACCTGAACTCCAATGAGTCCCGTCGTCCTGGTGCGGCTGCAGTGACTCAATGGGGACAGCAGCTGCCTAGACTGCCGTCTGCTCAAGTTTTCCTATTTTCCAGCTTCTTGGGTTCAGTCGCATGGAGGAGAAGGGGGGAGTAAAGCAATGAGAGCTTCTTTGGCAGCAGAAATGAATAGGAGTAGGTGCCTGCTGGTTTAATAATAATAATGATGGTATTTGTTAAGCACTTACTATAATAATGTTGGTATTTGTTAAGCGCTTACTATGTGCCGAGCACTGTTCTAAGCGCTGGGGTAGACATAGGGGAATCAGGATGTCCCACGTGGGGCTCACAGTCTTAATCCCCATTTTACAGATGAGGGAACTGAGTCACAGAGAAGTTAAGTGACTTGCCCACAGTCACACAGCCAACAAGTGGCAGAGCTGGGATTCGAACTCATGAGTCCTGACTCCAAAGCCCATGCTCTTTCCACTGAGCCACGCTACTATGGGTCAAGCACTTATCTAAGTGCTGGGGTTGATACTAGATCATCAGGTTGGACACAGCCCCTGTCCTACATGAGGATTGCAGTCTTAATCCCCATTTTACAGATGAGGGAACCGAGGCACAGAGTAGTTACATGACTTGCCCATGGTTACAGGGCAGACAAGTGGCAGAGCCAGGATTAAAACCCACAGCCTTCTGACTCTCGAGTTATCAGGCTCCCAAAAGGCCGTAAGCTTTCTTGATTTGGTTTCCTGCCTCTCTTTGCACCCTTGCGTCTTTGGATAGTGCTGCCCTAATGGTGGAATTCACCAAGAGCATTCCATTCTGCGATGCTGTCAGAAACCCTTGGCTGGGTGCGGGGTTTGCCAGGTGCAGATCAGGAGTGCCAGCTTTTCAGTGTGGTTCAGGGAAGAAATTGGAGTGAGGACCAGAAAGGAAAAAAGTGGGAGAGTAGGGTGGAAAGAGTGGAGAACAGGAGGAGAATGGAGAAATAAAAGGTGAAGAGTTTGGGGATTAGGGAGAAGTCAGCATGGCCTAATGGAAAGAGCACAGACCTAGGAATCAGAGGACCTGGGTTCTAATTCTGGCTCTGCCACTTGTCTGCTGTGTGACCTTGGGCAAGTCACTTCTCTGTGCCTCGATTCCCTCACCTATAAAATAGGAATTAAGATTGTGAGCCCTAAATAATAATAATAATAATGTTGGTATTTGTTAAGCGCTTACTATGTGCCGAGCACTGTTCTAAGCGCTGGGGTAGACACAGGGGAATCAGGTTGTCCCACGTGGGGCTCACAGTCTTAATCCCCATTTTACAGATGAGGGAACTGAGGCACAGAGAAGTTAAGTGACTTGCCCAAAGTCACACAGCAGACAAGTGGCCGATCCGGGATTCGAACCCATGAACTCTGACTCCAAAGCCCGTGCTCTTTCCACTGAGCCACGCTGCTTCTCAATGGGACAGGGACTGTGTCCAACCTGCATTAAGTGGCAGCAGTTAAGGATGAAGTGGCTTCAGCTGTTGGTCCCAGCCTGCGATACAACAGGGGGGCCGCGTGGCTCTGGAATCCGAACTACCACCTCCTCCCCTAGAGGATCCCCTAACCTTTCTGGGCAGCCGTGGGCGACACAGACTCATGGTGGAGCCTCCCGGCCAGTGGTCGGGGAGTAACTGGTGAGATTATTTTATCTGTACCTCAGCACGTAGTACAGGGCTTGGCGTCATTAGTATTATTATCATTAGCTCCACAGCACTATGTACATATGCAGTTTATTTATGTTAATGTCCATCTCCGCCTCTGGACTTTAAGATCATTGTAGCCAGGAAATGTGTCTGTTTATTTCTATATTGTACTCTCCCAAGCGCGTAGAATGGTGCTTTGCACACAGTAAGTGCTTGCTAAGTATGATTGAAAGAATAAATTATTACAGGCACTGCCATCTGCTGGCAGGGTGCATGAAGTGCAATGGACATTTTGCCTCCACTTCTGACCCCGTTCAGGTTACAAATGATGTTTCTTTATTGGTTTTGTTTTTATGGTCTCTGTTAAGCACTTACTATATGGCAGGCACTATACTGAACAACTTGAGTAGATACCAGCTAATCAGGTTGGACACAGCCCCTGCCCTACATGGGGCACAGGCTCTCAATCCCCATTTTACAGATGAGGTGACCGAAGCACAGAGAAGTTAAGTGACTTGCCCAGCATCACCCCGCAGAAAAGTGATGGAGCCAGAACTTGAATCCAGGTTCTTCCTACTCCCAGGCCCAGGCTGTATCCACTAGGCCATGCTGCTTTTCACTGGGGCAGAGCTGATGACTTTCCTCCCTCAGTGCATGCGGGATACTGGTCTTACCTGTCCCCGTGGAGCTCCTGGAATCAGAACCCTCTGCGGTCTTGGAATAATAGCATTAGTATTCAGCACTTACTGAGCGCAGAGTACTGGGAAAGAATGTATGGGTGGGAATTAAATCACTGTCAGTCCATGTTGCTGGTGCCAAACAGTGCTGTGTAATCACTTGGATCTCATCTTGTGTGTGCTTCTAGGGCACAGCAGCAGAACTAATGCAGTTGAATGTATGAGTCAGGAACCATCAGTGATGCTCTTACACTTTGGAATTTTTTTTATGGTATTTGTTAAGTGCTTACTACATGTCGAACACTGTTCTGAACACTGGGGTAGATGCAAGTTAATTAGGTGGGACACATTCTCTGTCCCACACAGGGCTCAGAATCATGTAGGAGGGAGAACAGGTATTAATTTCCCATTTTATAGTTGAGGAAACTGAGGCACAGAGAAATGAAGTGACTTCCCAAGTCACACAGTAGGCAATTAGCAGAACTGGGATTAGAACCCAGGTCTTCTGACTCCCAGGCTTGTGTTAGTTCCACTAGGCCACACCCCTTCAACTGAGTGGGGACTGAGTTTTCCACCGGATTGGAGTAGCATTCTGACTCTGTATATTAGTGATACTGGAACAGTGTAAATGGGGCCATATGTACTCTTCAGGAAGACAGAGGAGTCTAGAAAACCTGGGCTGCTTAAGCCATGGTATCCTACAACTTGTCACAGATGCTTATGTAATTCCAGTGTCCATTTCAAGAAGCGTTCCTTTTGTCCTGGGATGAGATATCCCTTGGGTTGCTGCAAGAATTTCTATGGTACTCCCCCTCCCATTGCCATGCCATCCCCTCCTGCTCCCCAAACCAGTTCTTTTGTGCTCTTCTGGCAGAGCCCATAATCTTAAAGACTATCTGATAGACCCGTGTTTCTTAGAGCTACCCATTTGGTGATGACATGGGGAAGACAGATGGAGTTTCTTGCTCTGGTAGGGTCGCTTTGATATCCCTAAGTTCCTAGTATGTGTCTTTATTTCCCAGGCGTTTGAGATTTTGGCCTCCTGAATGGCTTAGGTGTCACAGATAGTTTACCTTGACTATATCATCAGAAAAAGTTGTATCAAGTGGTGGTTCATCCAGTTCCTGGCGTTACACAGAGTAACAGTACTAGAAATTCTTAGCACTTTGCTTTTCATGCAGTAGGCACTCCATAAATGCTATTAAATGACTCCTAGAAACATCCTTTAGACCACTGAAATCTGGGGATCATAGCCAGGGGCCACTACTTATATCCTGCTTGCATCCATGATGTCCTTCTCTCCATCATTCAGAAAAACACTTTGTTGTGGATCCCAAGTGGAAGTTGAGCACCACTTGTTCATCTTAGTTTAACTAGGTCCTGGGGCAGTCATATGAGTGAAGGACCTTAGCTCATTTTGTGGGAGATTTATGTTCTGATTTTAAGGAACTCTGACTTTTGGAAATGCTTCTTAGGCACTCTGAATATTGAGAATGTATTAAAGTGTTTGAAAATGTGGAAAAGTATAACACAAGTTTCAAAACTTTCTGATAAATCTGGGGTGAAGCTTTCTTATTCCCACAGTTATGCATATGAATTTCAAAAATTCTAGCTGACCAAAATGTTCAGTCTTTGATTTCTTTTTCCTTTTTGTCAGATACAGACTGATCATGTTCAGAATAAAAACCTAAAAGTTGAATATAGAATCACTGGAAAGGGGATAACAAAAGCACCCTTTAATGTGTTTAACTACAGTAAATATACTGGAGAACTGTTTGTACTGAAAAAGCTTGACCGAGAAAAAGAAGCAATGTATCAGGTAAGTGTGTGTGTTCTGTGTGTGTGTGTATGTGTGTGTATATATATATATATATATATATATATATATATATATATATATATATATATTTCAGACATAGCTGGCCCAAGTATACTGATGCAGATATTACTTCAGTGTAATTAAACCATTAATTTTATATACCAACTATTTCTCTTCCCCTGTTAGTAAACCTTTTACTTACTTTCAGCTCACATGTGTTGCAGTGGATGAAAATGACCACGTACTGGAAAAACCATTAGAACTTCGAATTAAAGTTCTAGATAAAAATGATAACAGGCCAAATTTCACAGAGAGTGTCTTTGTTGGACAGGTAGAAGAGTCAAGCCCTCCAGGTAAGATTCTACTCTTTATTATTACTGTGTTGATACCTCTGAATAAAAATTAATTTTAAAAATTTCTTTTAAGCAATAACAAGCAACGTCTTTTGGGCTACCAAAGAGTGCCCAGAACTCTGTTTTAATATTTGGGAAGGCATTAAAAATTCAGACCTAGAGGGTAGGGACCTGGTCTTTTCAAGCTAACAGGTGCATTTTTGACAGTGCTGGGGAAAACCTCATTTTACCCTTCTCTTGTAGGACTAGACAGAAAGAAGCGGAAGAAAAATGTGTCATTGAAAGGCCTCCAGAAACAAATTTTTTCCCTTGAAAAATGTCCCCCGCTTCATTTGAGATGGCCAAGGTCAATTTCTTTGTGAAAGATGGATCTGAATACTGTTGTGAAGAGTGTTTCTTACATTGTGTCCAATACCATATTTACTTGCATAACCACTCCACTTTTTGCAACCCTAAAACAGGGGTGGGGTTATTATGTGGGAATTAAGCAGCAATAAGGGAGCAGAAATGAAAGGAATAGGTGGGGAGAAGGAAGAGGAAGGCAAAAGAATACCTGAGACTGCTTCTCTTGCACTCTCCCAAGTACTTCCCGCTATAGGGACTCAGTGAATTAACTCCCCCAGTCCCTGCTGTGTTGTCACCAGCCTCTGGCAGTGTTAATGAAGTAAGTTCATTCCTCCCTTTCCTTTGTCACCCTGAACTTTCTCCCTTTTGCTGCTCCTCTTCCTCCCCCATCCCGTGGCTGTCACAGTTTAGGATTATGTGGTACGAAAAATGACTTCTATAGGCTCCTCAAAAATCGTGGAAAGGCAGTTATTCATTCATTCAGTAGTATTTATTGAGCGCTTACTATGTGCTGTACTAAGTGCTTGGAATGTACAAATCGGTAATTTGTGAAAGTAAATAATAATAATAATGATGGTATTTGTTGGGTGCTTACTATGTGTCATGCACTGTTCAAAGTGCTGGGGTAGATGCAAGCTAATTAAGTTGGACATGGTCCCTTTCCCACCTGGAGTTCACAGTCTTAATCCCCATTTTACAGATGAGGTAATTGAGGCCCAGGGAAGTTAAGTGACTTGCCCACAGTCACACAGCAGACAGGAGGCAGAACCAGGTCCTTCTAATTCCCAGGCCCATGCTCTATCCACTAAGCCAAGCTTCTCCCAACAAATATAGCATTATCAGTCCAGGTGACTTGGTCGTTCTCCAGCTCTAGAGCCCCTCCTGTAAAAATTCAATAGAAGCTGCAGATCTACTACCCTCTCCCCTCCCCCACCCCAAATCCTCTCTTTCTTGGAACAAGGGCAAGTGATGGAGGTCAGTCCTACATTCAGGGCTGTGTCTTATCTTTCTGTAGGACGTCAAAGGGAGCAGGTAGCAAGGGCATTGGTCAAGATCGAAGATGCTAAAGGCAGCGGTAGGAAAAAGATCCCAGGATTCTAAGGGCTCAGACCTATTCTTGTATCATTCACAAGGTTAGAAATAAGGAAAACATTTCAAAAGTCTGGTTGACACCCCAGCTTTCTTCTGAGGGGCCCAAAGTCACTACACAGTAAGATGCTTTTTCTCCCATCCATATGTGGTAGAAAAGGGACAAGTTGGGGTGTCCCCTTATATAGAGGAGTCCTACCCACATCTGACTTTTGAATGGAGGTGAAGTGTAAGGAGATGTTCTTTGTTTTGTAGTCACTGAGTGTCTGAGTGCTCTTCTGTCTGGGTTTGGGAAAATACTTCTAAAGCCTTTGCAAACTTCAGTGTTCTGCAGTGATGCTTGAGACTAACCAGGTCTGAAGTGTCTTTGTTCCTATCTCCCAGGTACATCTGTGATGCAGATCAGTGCAACCGATGCCGACGAGCCCAATACTCTTAATTCCAGAATCACATACATGATCTCCCGGGTGTCTGACCTTCAAAAACCCTTTAAAATTAATAATGAGACCGGCGAAATTCGAACACTTGGATCCCACTTGGATAGAGAGGTAAATCCCATTCCCACATCAATTTTCTTCTCCTCCCTTCCTTTTCTCCTGCTCCCCCAAATCTCCTTTGCTTAATCTCAATTTCCCTCCTCCCCTTTATTTTCGTCTTTCTTGTGCTTCAAGCACTGATTTCCTCATGCAGTTTAAAAAGTAAGGCTCACTGTACCCTGAACTTCTGCTGGGAAATCCACCAGGCTTGTTGTAAGCACAGTTATGGGAGCTTTGATCTCGTCCTTTCTTTCACTATCTCCACGCAAAGCCATTCTTTCGTGGCTACCCCTGCTCGTTTTACTCCTTGTGGTGTCCCTCTAGTGACTCGAAGACCCTTTCCAAGTCACGTTTTCTAGACCAAATCATCAGCTTCTTTAACCTGTAATGCAACCCTCGAATCAGTGTCGTTACTTTCCAGGAGCCTCTAGCACTGGGTTTTGAAACTGTGGGGCCTCAGACCAGTTCCCAAACTTAAAAGCCTCAGACAAGTTCTGAGCAATGGTATTTATCAAGTGCTAACTGTGTGCTGCGCACTGGCCTAAGCGCTTGGAAAACATCCTCAAGTGAGAGGCACCGTCCCAATCTGAGAATAAGGGAGGGGCGAGGGGCGGATGACAGATTTATAAAGAATGATTAAACAATACAAGCAGCGTCAAAGACAAGGACAACAGTGTATACAACCAGAAGGGCAGGGCACTGTGGCTAGGGGTTCAACGTTTGAGGCTCCCCGTGGTTCAGAGTCAACAGATTGCGGTCAGAGTGACAACCACAATCTCCTGAAAGGTAATCTGAAAGTTGAGGCCTTATGCTGTCGATGTTCCCCGCTACTCCCAGCCCAGGCTGAAGAAGAAGAATACAGAGAACATCCCCTTGCATTTTCCACATGCTCTCTTCCGTCTGACGGTAGCACAATCTCTGCCAGAAAAATAAATGGACTCAAGCCCTGGTAATTGAATCTGAGGGAAAATAAATTTGACCCTCTAATTATTATTATTTTTTCACTGTAATGCAGACACAGAGCAGTTACACTCTGACTGTGGAAGTGACAGACCTGCCTGGAAACATAGGCAGCCATCCACCTATCACAGCCCAAGCATTGATCAAGATTTTGGATGTCAATGACAATTTTCCCAAAGCAGAAGAAGAGATGGTGACTATGATTACTGTCAATTAATTTACTAAGCGCTTTCTGTTTGCAGAGCACTGAACTAAGTGCTTGGGAAAGTACACTGCAACAGAATTGGCGGACAACATTCCCTGCCCATAAGGAGCTTACAGTCGGGCGGGGAGCTAGACATCAATATAAATTAATTGCAGAAGTGAATATAAGTGCTGTGGGGCTGAGGGTGCTTAAAGGGAACAGATCCAAGTGCATAGGTGATATAAAAGGGAGAGGGAGTTAGGGGGGAGGAGGACTTAATTGAGGAAGCCTCTTTGGGCAGGTGTGGTTTTAATAAGGCTTTGAAGGTGGGGAGGGTGGTGGTCTGGTATATATGGTAGGAGAGGGAGATCAAAGACAGAAGGAGATTGTGGGAAAGGGGTCGGCAGTGAAATAAATGCGATCGAGGCATGGCGAGTAAGCTGACTGATGCTAGAGGAGCAAAGTGTGCAGGCTCTAGTAGGAGATCAGCAAGGTGAGGTAGGAGGGGAAAGCCGATTCGCTGCTTTGATACCTATGGTAAGGAATTTCTGTTTGATGTAAGGGTGGATGGGGAACCACTGGAAGTTCTTGAGTAGTAGGGAGACATGAACTGAACAGTTTTTTTTTTAGAAAAATGATCCAAGCAGCAGAGCGCAGAATGGACTGGAGTGAGGAGAGACAGGGAGGTCCACAGAGAGGCCGATATAAGTGCTTGGATCGGTGTAGAAGCAGTTTGGATGGAGAGGAAAGGACAGGTTTTAGCCGTATTGTGAAGGTCGAAGCCACAGGATTTGGTAAGATTCAGTGTATCGGTTGAATGAGAACAGTGAGTCAAGGATAATGTCAAGGTTACAGACTTGTGAGCTAGGGAGGAACGTGGTATTGTCTACAGTGATGGGAAATAGATGGGAAGTACGGGGATAGGGTGGGAAGATGAGTTCTATCTTGGACACGTTTAGGTTGAGGTGTCAATGGAACATCCAGGTAGAGATGTCCTGAAGACAGGAGGGGAAATGTGAGACTGCAGAAGCGGAGAGAGATGAGGACTGGAGAGAGAAATTTAGGAACCATCTTCGTGTGGGAACAAATGAGTTCTCCAAGGGAGTTGGAGTAGATGGAGACTAGAAGGGGACCCAGAACTGAGTCTCGAAGGGACCCCACTAACAGAGGGTGGGAAGAAAAGAAGGAACCTGCAAAAGAGACTTAGATGGGCGAGTCAGAAATAGGAGAAGATCAGTAGAGGAGAGTGTCAGTGAAGCCAAGGTTAGATAATGTTTCCTGGAGAAAGGAGTGGTCTGTGGTGCCAAAGGTAGCTGAAAGGTTGAGGAAGATTAGGATGGAGTAGAGGCTGTCATGTGGCAAGAAGGTCATTGGTGACCTTAGGGTAGTTTTTGTGGCGTGAAGGGGATGGAAACTAGATTGGAGAAGATCAAGGAGCAAATTGGAGGCGAGGGAGTGGAGGCAGTGAATGTAAACAACTCACTCAAGGGGTTTGGAGAAGAATGGTAGGAGGGAGATGGGCTGATATCTGGAGGGAGCTGTGGGGTCAAGGGAGGGGTCTTTTAGGGTAGGGGAGACATGAGCATATTCGAAAGCAGTGGGGAAGAAGCCATAGGAAAGTGAACATTTGAAGATGGGGAAAGTATTTTGATATGGTGTGAAGGGATGGGCTCAAAGACGAAGAGGGTAGGGGGTAGATATTTGAGAAGAGGTGAGAGATCTCCTCTTGAGAAACTGCTAAACTGGGAGAGTTGAAAAGTATGCAGGAGGAGCAGGGGAGATTTTAGGGAGACCATGCCTGGTGGTTTCAGTTTTATCAGTGAAGTATGTTGTGTTTTTGTATCATTGCTGTCAGCAATGTCAAAGTCATTTCTTGGCCTAAGAGGGAAAAAACAATTTTAGGGAGTGTAAGAGTGAAATGAGACATTGATCCCTTCTGTTTTATTGCAGTATGAAGGAACCATTGAAGAAAATCAAGTAAATGTGACAGTAATGCGCATAAAAGTAACCGACAAAGATGAGAAGGATTCCGATAACTGGTTGGCAAATTTTACATTTGTCTCTGGAAATGAAGGCAATTACTTCCAAATAGAAACTGACCCTGAAACCAACGAAGGAATTATCACTCTTGTTAAGGTAGGTTTTTAGACAGAGAAAAAGAAAAAAGAACAATATTTAATGCCAAAATTTGAAAGATCCTGGTTTTTTTTCTGTTAAGCTGTAAAACAAGAAAATGGCATTTCAGCAATTGATTTTTTTCTCCGTTGCTTTCTCTCTTCTGAGTATTTAGTTTCTCCTGTTGAAGTTCATTCATTCAGTTGTGTTTGAGTGCTTACTGTATGCAAAACACTATACTAAGCACTTGGGAGAGTGCAATACAACCACAAACAGACACAGTCCCTGCCTATAATGAGCTCACTGTCTAGAGGGGGAGACAGACATTAATATAAATAAATTACAGATATATATATACATATATATACATATATATGCTGTGGGGATGGGAGGGAGGATGAATGAAGGGAGCAAGTCGGGGTGACACAGAAGGGTGTGGGAGAAGAGAGGAGGGTTTAGAGAAGGCTTCTTGGAGGAGATGTGCCTTTGATTAGACTTTGAAGTGGGAGAGAGCAATTTTCTGTCTGATATGAGAAGGGAGGGCCTTCCAGGCCAAGAGGTAGGATGTGGGTGAGAGATCGGCTAGCTATACGAGATTTAGGTACAGTGAGAAGTAACTTATAGTTCATGCAGTACCTGGGCACTTTCACTCAGAAAATGTGAAGTGGTATTGTCAACAGTATGGACTTCTGGATCCATTAGATTTTGATATTCCTTAAGATAATTTTTATAAGATGTTTTACATACTGCCTACTGAGGTGTACTGTAAAACTCATTTTTTTTCTTACTCCCTCTGGAAATATCATTATGACATGTTAAAAAGATAGTTTACAACAGGTATGTTAAGAGTAAAAAAATGTTCAAATTGAATGTCTGTAAAATACAACATGCATTTTCTACACACACTTTCTTTTTCAACTTCCTACCCTCTGTTTTGTCTTTCTAGAGTGTTGATTATGAAGAACTGGAAAATATCGACTTGAGTATTCTTGTGACCAACAAAGCACCCTTTCACCCATCACTTAAATATCGACCCAAACCAATATCCATCAAAATCAAGGTGAAGGACGTGGATGAAGGCATTTATTTAAAAAACCCCTTCCAAGTAGTCCATGTAAGAGAGAGCAAGGAGGAGACGCCGCCACTTAATGTGATTGGAAAATTCGTAGCCTACAGCAGAGACACGGGAAAAATAGCTGCTGCAAAGTAAGAGAGAATTTGAACTGGTCAAAGTTTCTCTTTAGCACTAATGAAATTTAAAGATGCTATCAGCTTTCAGAGCCCACTCCTCTCTAATTTCCCAGGAAAGATCTGGCCCCATTTCTCGGTCTAAGAAGATTTGAAAACTGGGGGTCATGGACCAGATTTTTTTTTTTTTTATGGTTTTGGTTAAGTGTTTACTATGTGGCAGGCACCCTACTAAGCGCTGGGGTACAAGAAACAAGTTAGATACAAGTTAATCGAGGTGGTCACAGTCCCTGTCCCACGTAGGGGTCTCGGTCTTAATCCCCATTTTCTAAACGAGGTAATTGAGCCACAGAGAAGTGAGGTGACTTGGCACAGACCACCCAGCAGTCAAGTGGCAGAGCCAGGATTAGAACCCAGGTCCTTCTGACTTCCAGGCCCATGCTCTATCCCTAAGGGCATGCCGGAATATGTCTGTGAACTCTGTTATATTGTAGTCTCAGTGCTTAGGATAGTGCTGTGCACATAGAGAGTGCTCAGTAAATACAATTTATTGATGTTGGTCACCCTGCCGTTGCCCAGTAGCAGTGGTAGGGGAGAGAGGTTTGTTGCTTAGGCCAGCATCTGAGCCAGGGTTCAGAAAAGAAAGAGTTACAAGGTAGCAAAGCAAAATAAAATCAATCTTCTCATGGCCCAGCCCCAGATGGCCTACTCTCCTAGTTGCAGAGCATCTGGGACTTGACCCCTAAATGGATCCTGCATGGAAACCTTCCTCTGCACTATAACTATTACGTGTCGAGCTACAACCCTTCTTGTCCACTCGCCCACTGTAGCCCGGGCTCCAGGGGGAACACAGTGGGAAGAAAAACCTGTCGCGATCCGAGCTGTTTGTGCTGACTGCTTGGTCAGGCTGCTTGCTTCTCAAAGCCACAGGGCCAGCAGCCTGTCTGTTCCAGAGAGGCAGGAAAGGGAGGGTGGATATAGGAGTGAGGAGGCGGGTGGGAGTCTGTGTGAAGCGGTACCTGCATAGGACACCAGGAATTTGTTCTTAATCTGTGCTACTTCATCATCATCACCCGTCAGTGGTATTTATTGAACACTGTTCTGTGCAGAGCACTCTACTAAGCACTTGGGAGAGCACGCTGCATTTCTGCAATCAGAATGTGGAAAGGATATGAATCAAGCAGTCAACGTTAGCACAGTTGTGGACGTAAAAGAGCTTTTTTAAAAAATCTTTGCATTTATTAAACAGATATGTCAAGGGAGAAGACAGAGGAGGTTGGATTACAGTGGATTCTGTTACATCTGAAATAAGATTTGCGAAAGCCCCCGATTATGAATCCAGATTTGTGCAGAATGGTGTTTACACTGTGAAGATCTTGGCTATAAAAGAAAGTAAGATTTCAATAGACGCAGGATGAGATTGTTTTGAAAATAAACCGCCTCAACCTGTTTCGGGTTTAGTACAGAGTGTCAACATATCTCAAAATGGAAAAGTCCAAGCTTCTAGTAGTATAGAAATGATATGTATTGAGTGCTTGTGCAGTGGTAAGTACTATACTAAACTCTGAGGTGAGGCCGTAAGCTCTTCGGGAGAAGGAATCGCATCTACCAACTGTTGTACTTTCCCGAGCACACGGGGTCAGGCACAGAGGGAGCGCTCAATAAGTACCATTGATTGAATACAAAATGAGTGAAAGTCCCACAAGGGGCTCGGTCTTGAGGAGGGAGGGCGAGGGGGAAGAAACATTTAGAAAAGAGAATGCATAATATATAATAGGGCCCAAGCACTAGAAACACCGAGGAAGTGAGAATGACCTCTACGGGAAAGAGAATGGTAAGTGAACTAAATGACCCTTGGAGGGAGGCGGCCCTGATCCTTTTCCCCCAGCCATCTCCCCAACACTCGCACGTGTCCGACAGCTGCCCCGGGACTGCAGGATCCTGCCTTTCCGGGGCTCTGGCGGTCACGGGTGGGCCGAGGCAGGGTCGGGACCCAGGCATTCGAGCCAGCAGGAGGGGCCCAGCCGTGACCCCTATAACGTTTTCCCGCCCCTCCTACTGAGGGACCGGGCACGTCATTCGTTCAAAAACTAAATCCTGGGTACAGAGGGTATCGGGGGTGGGGTGGGATGGGAGGGACTGCTTGGAGCTGGGAAGAGCAGTGCAAGAACTAGCTTACCAGCAGTGCTTGGATGTGAGTCTGGGAGCAGGGGAGAAGTTTCTTGGAGTGATTGTAACCCTGAGTCTGCCAACATGGGTATTTTGATTGCAGGAAGGCCTTCCTTCCCAGTGGATTTACAAGAAAATTCAAACCATAGGTTTCTAAGCCTCTAAAGAATCCCTGTCTTGTTGCAGGTTTACCTCAGAACACGGCCACTGGTACCCTGGAAATTCACGTCGTAGACATTAACGATAACTGTCCGAAGCTTGTCGACCCGGTGAAAACTCTTTGCGAAGGTGAAGAATTTGTGAACGTCACCGCTGTCGATCTAGATGACTTCCCCAATAGTGCTCCTTTTACATTCACGGTCATCGATGACCCTCCGGGAATTGCAAACGTATGGATCATTGGACATCAAGAAAGTAAGGAAAATCAGTACGCCTGATATGTAACCAGACCGGCATGCTAGGCTTTGTGGTGGCGGTTATTTGTTTTTGTAGTTTCCAGAATAGGACCAAATGTGCCTAATCCAAAATCAACTGCATAAACTAAGGATCTGGAACTGCAAACTTGCTGTAGACACAGGACGAGTTCTGGAAAGGAGGAAAAGGAGACCGTGATTAGTTCTGGCATTTATGAATTACTTACTATGTACTAAGCGCTGTAGTAAATACGAGATTATCAGATCAGACATGGTCCCTGTCCCACGTGAGATTCATCGTCTTGTTTATCCCCATTTTACAGGTGTGGAAACAGAGGCTTTGAGAGGTCAAGTATCTTGCCCAAAGTCACCCAGTAGGCCAGGCCAGTGACAGAGCTGACACTTGAGCCTGGTCTCTTAACTCTCAGTCGATTAAATCAGTGCTATTTGTGGAGTGCCGTGTGCTGAGCACTGTACTGAGCGCTTGGAAGAGTACAATACAACAGAGTTTTTAGACACATTCCCTGCCCTCAAGAATCACACAGTCTAGTATTCTTTCCACTACGCCATGCTGATCTTGGCAGATTACTCTCCAAATAACTTTGTGGTTAACTGCCAGGCTCTTAAGCACTCCAAGAGCCAGAATCTCCAAGGTGGTCGGTAAGGTACTAGTTGCGGGGTGATGAGGGGAAACTGCTAGGCAGTTAAGAACCCTCTCTCCCCGAAGGTAGTGAGGGTTTCAGTGGGTATTACAAAAGCACTTTTTAAACTCCCCACATGTTAAAACGCCTTCTGCTCTATTCAGTCTGGTTTAACACTATGATGGAGCCTCTTTTTTGGAATGATCAGTGACCCTCGCTCTTGAGGTTTCAGGACCGAGAACCTACACAGGCACGTATCAGTCAAAAACCACTGTTCGAGGCAAGTGGTTTGAGCAGTGCCTGGCGGAGCGGATAGAGCACGGGCCAGGGAGGCAGGAAGTCATGGGTTCTAATTCTGTGCAACCTTGGGCAAGTCACTTCACTTTTCTCTGCCTCAGATAACTCAACGGTAAAAAGGGGATTGAGACTGTGAGCCCCACGTGGGACAAGGAACCGTATCCAACCCGATTTGCTTGTATCCATCCCCATGCTTAGTACAGTGCCTGGCACATAGTAAGTGCTTAACAAATTCCATAATTATTATTATTCAAACTCAGCCCTGTTCTGCCTGTAGTGGTTAACGTGTGAGAAGGCCACAGGTATGCTTGACACCTTACCGAAAACCTGGTTTAACAGAAAGCATCTCGCAGGCAGAAAACAGGTCTACCTGCTCTGTGGCAGTGTGCTCTCCCGAGTGCTTAGTATAGTGTTCTGCACACAGAAAGTGCTCAGTAAATACCATGAATTGATTGACTGCATACTGGTGATGCAGGAAGGACATCAGCAGTGTTTATTGATCACTTCCTGGGTACAGAGCACCCTACTAAGCACTTAGGAACAGAGGGCATTCCACCTCTAACTTGCATTAGCACAGTGCTTATCTACAGAATATAGGTGGGAAGAGCCCCCCATACACACACTCCCAGGGCTCTGGAGTTGTACGAAGGGGTTTCTTCTCTAGACTAACTCTTGTGGAGTTAGGCTAGAGTCAAGAGATTGGTAAACCGTATTGGAATTCAAAGAGACGGGGCTGACCACTGTTTAAAATATAGAAAAATAGAGGAATATGAGAAAATGAAATGATTCAACGGTAAATGAGGTCCATAAATCAGTGGATATAGAAGAGCCCCACTGGGCCAGCAGACCTAGTAAGCAGGGACCGATTGGTACTTTGAATTGCGTCTCTCGGCAAGAAAAATTAGTCAAGTCACCATTTGCTCTACTTACAGGAAAACACCGGTAAACCGAATGTGGCCTTGTGAGAGCTTCTATTCAGCCCAGGGGGAGTGCTAAGAGGCTGTCCAAGTCAGAGCTTTCAGTGGGCCGAAAAAGGTTCCTTAACAGCAGCCCACCTCTTCTGTCCTGCGTTGACCGAACATCTCCTTTCTCCCCGCAGGTAACAGTGTGCTGCTGCAGCCCAAACACCTGAAGCTGGGCAGGAGTCAAGTCCAGCTCTCGGTGAAAGACAATCAGGGCTTAAACTGCCCTGAAAAGCAGTTCCTCAAACTGACCGTCTGTCAGTGCGTGAGCGGGGGTGGCTGTCTCTACCCCCACAGAAGCCTGAACGTGCAGCTGGGGTCCGGCGCCATCACACTGATGATTTTAGCTCTTCTGCTACTGCTGCGTAAGTAGGCCGGCCCCGCCCCCACACTGGACAGGTCGGTTTGCTGGCTCTGACTCAGGTCGGAGGGAATGCATTGCCAGAGGGGCTACCCTTCTGCCTGTCTCATCCATAAAATGTGGATCAAATACCTAGTCTTCCTCCTCCTTAGACCATGATCCCAGCGGGGACAGGGGCTGGGGATGTGTCAGTTTATTTTTCTGCTGTACTCTGCCAAGCAGGTAGTACAGAGCTTTGCCCCCAGTAAGAGCTTAGTAAATACGATTGACAATCCGATGATCTTGTATTTGTCACAGACCTTGACCCATAGTTAAAACTTCCTAATTGTCATTGTCCATAATCAGATGGGCCCTACAAGGGGCTCACCTACTAAGCAGTGAAGAGAGCAGGTATCTTACTGCCACTGTTCAGATGAGAAAACTGAGGCACAGAGTAGTCAAGTGACTTGCCCATGGAAACACTGCAGCAGGTTGCTGTCCGCCTACACAGCCTCTTGTAGAGACCTTTAATGTAAAACATTGATGTTATTAGTAACCCAGTTTTACAAAGGTCTTGGTCACAGAAATGGAGAGGAGACTGCAAAGTGACCACAGCAAGATATTAGTCGAGACCCACCACACTCGGTAGCCATTGTGGAAAAGATGCTGCAGAACTTTTTTTCCCACTTTGAGAGATAACTCGTACGTTCATGTTTTGTTGGCATTTAGGGGAGAGTAGTCTGACTCACTGAAAGGGTGTCTGCCAACAGCTATTTGGGGGGTGCAGTGATTGTGTATAGATGCCCCGGGAGCTGTGGGATCTGGGTCATCATGCTTTAAGCTGCGGGGAGGACCGAGAAGGGTTGTCCTGAAATTGCATTTTGAAAAGCCTTCTTGGACACAGCTTCTCAGAGATGAACAAAAAGGCTTCTCGGAGGTCCCCCGTCTCCTGGATTTGGTCCCCCGGTTGAGGCTTTGCTCTTTTACTAAAACATCAGGACTTGCTTGACCCATGTCTGTCACCAGCCAGAGGACTAACCAGCATCCTTTTAACCTGGCACTTTACTGCTGTTTTCAGGATGGTTTTCTATGGTTATTCCAATGGGTACTACTTGTTGATCACCTTCCATTTTATATTTCTTTTTTTAATAGTATTTTTTAAGTGCTTACTCTGGGCCAGGCACTGTACTAAGCCCTAGGGTAGATCCAAGCTAATCAGGTTGGACACAGAGAAGTGAAGTGACTTGCCCAAGGTCCCACAGTGGCAGAGCCAGAATTAGAACCTATTTCCTTCCGACTCCCAGACCCGTGCTCTATCCCCTAGGCCATGCCGCTTTTACGTAAGACAGTCCCCTTCTACCGTTTCCCTCCAGTCCCACATCCGGGAACTGCTAGAGGTCCCACTTGGCCTTTCCCTCCCTGGCGGGAGCATAGTTTTCAGCAAGAGTGGGGAATGACACAGGAAACGTGAAACCTTATCTAAACTCGGAGCATTCCAAACCTCTAGGCTCCGTCGCTTCCCCTCCCCCAGGAGCAGGTGAGCCGGCGTCCAGAGTTCGGCAGTCCTCGGCCAGGTCATCCGACGGGAGGGGGAGCGGCCTCCCCCCGGAGTGGAGACGTGGTGGGGCCGATGCTAACTGTGCTTGGTTTCCTCCGCAGTGGTGCCCCTCCTGCTGCTGGTGTGTCAGTGCGGGGAGAGGACCAAGGGCTTCACCGCCATCACCGACGGACCTGTCGAGATGCTGCGCTTATGGAACAACGAAGGGGCGCCACCCGAGGACAAGGTACACGTGGCTTCGGTCCAGTCCGCCCACCCGGCCCGGGGCCTTGGGCTGGCATCTCACTGAGGAGCCTGGGTGTCTGAAAGGACGAAATGCGGGGGCGGGGGCCATCCGCTTTGGGTATTCACCCAGGCAGGGGTCGGGCTCGTTGAGAATAGCAGTGCCTTAGTCGCGGGAGGGACTGGAGCCTCTCTGCTTAGGGGAAGCCCTAGTACGTGAGCCAGGGGAACAGCTGGAAACCGAGACGGAGCCGGGCGGAGGTGGTCCCGACTTGTGGTCCCGGCTCTGCCGCCCGTCCGCTGTGTGGCCTCGAACGAGTCACGTAACCTCCCCGTGCCTCAGCTTCCCCTTCTGTAAACCGGAGATAGTAATACCCAAACCCTACCTCACAGGAGCGATGTGAGGGCAAAATTAAAATGAGTATCGAAAGATGCTTTGGCAGTAAAAGCACAAAATAGAATGATGAGGGTCACGGGCCAGGGTGAGGGGACCTGCGTTTTAATGAAGGGTCTACCGCTTGTCTGCTGTGTGACCTTGTGCAAGTCACTTAACTTCTCTGTGCCTCAGGTCCCTCAACTGCAAAATGGGGGATTCAGTACCCGTTCTCCTCATTTAGACTGCGATCTCTTTATGGGACCTGTTTATCTTGTATCTGCTTCAGCACAGTACAGTACATGACACAGAGTAAGCACTTAACAAACACTACAATTATTATTATTATTAAGACAGAGTGGGGATGTGGCTGTGCTAACAGCCCCTTTGCCCTTTGAAAGAGGGGAGAATCACGGTCTAAAACCAAACTTTCTCACAGGCCCTGAATGAAAGCAGTGGGCCCTTGAGACAGTGGCCAGATGTCCTCACGGGGTTGTAACTTAGAGGTGCACTGGTGGCTCGGGTCCACAGTTCAGCCGTGTGACGGGAAGATGATCGATGGGGCTTGGTCACCTGGCCTAGAGGCCACAGTCCGTGACCCTAGAGCCGGCTAACCACGTTCCTCAATTTCATTCTGTTTGGTAGTCTCTGCCACCAGTGCTCCTAGATCACAACGAAACCTTCTCCAGGACAGAAGCCAGACTGAACATCACAGAGATCGATACGTCCGCTGGGAAAGGCAGGCTGACCATGGCGAATGGAGGATGGGAGGAGCACGCTGGATTCGTGGGAACAATCAACTCCAAGATGTCCGATGGAGCCATGAAGCCCTACGAGTACCCGGGAGCTGCTACTGTCCAGAATGAAGAAACTTTGAGAAAATTCTTGGTTGATGTAAGGATTTATTAAGAGAGAAAATGTGTGCATAGCTGTATCTCGAAGTCACGAGAACAGGGAAGGCAGTGACGTCAGCCCAGAAGTTCGGTTAGAGGGCAAATAAAGGAGATGGGCCCCAGTTAGACGGGGCCCTGCCCGTGAGATTGCCGACAGGAAAGTATTTCAGAGGAGGTAGAAGGGCATCACGATTCCCAGTTAGGCTTAATTAGCTTGGGAGGAGGACTGCTAGAGCCCACCTGGACCTGAGATGGGATGGGGCTTTCAGCAGAGATCTGGTCTGTGCCCCGCTGAGTTTTTTGGTTCCCGTCTAGTTCTGAGGAAGAGGAAATCGGTTAGTTCTTGAAGGTGGAGGATCCCCTTCTGACTCTAAGTGTGGATCTCGCTTCTCGTTTCTTTTCTAGAAAGCTGCCGCCTACGCTGAAGAGGACCAGGCTCACACGGCACAGGACTGCCTTCTGGTTTATTCCCAGGAGGAGAACGAGGGGTCGCCAGCAGGCTCCATTGGCTGCTGCAGCTTCATCGAAGGTGACCTGGACGACTGTTTCCTGGATGACCTGGGAGACAAATTTAAGACTCTGGCAGAAATCTGCTCGGAGTCCCTGCACGCGGCCTCTAGAGTGGCCGGGGCCTCGTGGTCATCGTATGACGAGCGGAGCAGGTCCGGGGCCGGGGCCTCTAGCCTCCCGGGGCCTTGGGCTGGGGCCGAAACCAACGCCGAAGCTCTGAGCCGCCAAGCGATCGCCGAGAGATCCTCGTCTCAGCAGGTTGCGGCGGCTCTCTCTCCTCCCTTAACCCTCGGCGTCAGGAACGTCACGGCCACCGACGCAGCCTACTCCGGCGCCAGTCTCCAATCCCCACGCCACGGGGCCGAAGCCCACCCGGAAGCTCTGACCCGCCAAGTGATCACCGAAACGTCCTCTTCTAAGCAAGCCATGGCGTTCGCTCCATCTCTTCCCGAGACGCGCGCAACTAGGAGTGCGTTGGCCACCGAGATCTCCTACTCCTCGAGTCTCCAGCCCCCACAACCCTTGTCCGAGACCCACACGACGCACCAAGTGATCACTGAGATATCTTCCTCTAATCAAGGGGCGGCGTTCTCTCCAACTCTTCCCAGATCCTTCCCCAACGGGAACGTCCTCGTGACGGAAAAATCGTACACCTCCAGCTCCGGCCTCCAGCCCGGCACGCTGATCCTCGATTCTCAGCTCCCGCAGAAGCTGGTAGTGGCCGAGAGCGTCCTTGCTCCTGGCTCGAGATTGGTAGAGAACAACATCGTAGTCACTGAAACGGTGGTCAATGACTGTGGTCCGGTGGGCAGTGTCCTGAGCGTCCAGGATCTGGCCGATTCCCGCTACGTCGTGGTGAGGGAGACAGAGAGCGTGCTCACGCCCACCTCCGCCCTGCCGCTCCCAAACTAGAGATCGGTCCCTGCCGATCGGAGCACCGACCGGCTCCTCCTCTAGTGACCCGAAAGGGCCGGAGCCAGAGGCACACCGGAATCTAGGACAGCATCTGGAGGTTGCAAAGGAAAACCGATCTATCTATTCTCGTCTCTGCGGCCAAGCAGAAAGAGAGCCAGGATGGCTGGCGGGGGCCGCTGCACCAGTCCCTCAGTAGCCTCTGGCCGGTGTGCTGAGGGCCAGGTCCTGAGGCCCTGCCCTAAAACACCAGTTTGGCTGTTTCCTCCTCTCACCCCCCCAGGTGTCGACCGGGCCACTTCAAGTTCCCAGCCACTTCCCTCAGTTCCCCTGACCCCTGGGGCCCATCCTCACCTCCGCTCTCTCCCATTTCCCTCAACTCCCCTTTCATTCAGTCGTATTTATTGAGTGCTTACTGTGTGCAGAGCACTGTACTAAGCGCTTGGGAGAATACAATACAACCATAAACAGACACATTCCCTACCTACAACGAGCTTAAAGTCATGTGGATGCCATCCTGATCTCCACTCTACCATGGGCCTGGAGTCCCCTCATGCCCACCCTTTTTTACTTCCCTCCACAAGGCAGGCACTGTGGAGTACCTCTGAATGCTAGCTCACCACGGCCTCAGGTCTAGGCGTCATTTTCATTACATCACTCACTCGTACCTACATTGGGGAAAGTAAAATCACAATCCCTGCCCTTGTGAAATTGACAGTCTAGTGGATTTTAACTTTCTTGAATGGCTAAAGAGTACTCACTTTTTTTTTCTTTCCACCAATTACAATAGTCAGTAGCTCAGAATGGATTGCAGAGCTCTAGGCCCCTTTTCATACAGATCAAAAACCTGGAATTGGATGATTTCACCCTCCCATCAAGCACATCACCTTGCGTGGAGCTGTCGTGATGCCCCCACAGACAGTGCAGGAGGCCCAAGAAGGCTGGCGGCCCCAAGGGGGGTGCGTGACTGAGGCAGCTCTGGGGCCCCGACTCACCACATCTCCATTGCTGTTCAAACCACCCACTTTGACCTCCACAACTTCCAGTGCTTTCTTCCTCCGCCTTGGCGTTTGATTGCCATACTTGCACTTCTGCTTCCTCTGCTTCGAATAAGAATGATGGTATTTGTTAAGCGTTTACTATGGGCCAGGCCCTGTACATAAACTTCTAACCAAGCTTTTGAGGAGAAAGATTTTCGGGGCCTCCTATGCATCCTTTGCTGCAAACACAAGTTGGCTTTTAAAAACTCACCAACTTATGTATTTGATTTGGTTCTGTTATGCCTTGTGCTATGCAACGGATTAGGCGGGGCCCTGCTTTCGGGGAGTTCAGGACACTTCAGACACGTTCTTCTCTGAAGCACGTTCCTGGTCACTAAGGTTATGAACTGAGCTTTTTCATCCATAAAGTGGGAATGCAGAATACATCCAAGGTTAGAATCACCAGCCCATAATCAGTCTTGGCGTGCTTTCTTTGTATCTGTTTTATATTTGACCTGGGGACGGAGGGGGGAGGGGACTACTTCTGTATTTTTTGAAAGCATTGAATAAAAAGGTCAAACGTGTCCCTTTTGTCCACCGTCTTTTACTGCTTTGTGCAGTGAGTGGGGCAAGTTTAACCAAACACACTACAATTTTGCTTGTGCTCACCATCCAGGGGGCCTTGGCTTCCCAGTGTTCGTCCAGGCAAAAGCCATGAAGGCAGGGGAAACCGAGAGACCACCACTCCTCGGGTGTCTCTCCTCGGGTAAGTAAAACCTTGCTGTTCATCTGGCAACGACATAGGGTTGCTGTGGGAAAGAGTCTCGTGGCTTCTCTATCCAAGGAACGCACAGTAGGTCTTATTTACAAGCCACTGGTTTGGAGATAAAAGCGAAAGGGCTAGTAAAAAAAAAATTTTCAAAATTCTAGGGTGGGAGGAACACTGACTTCCTCAGTCTTGCTCCAGGGCAATAGTTGGGGATTTACTGTTTTTGTATGCCTGCCCTTAGAGAAACTATCAGGAAGAGCTCCCCAAAGCTTCCGCCTCCCTGACAGCCACCTTCAACCGTTCAGTCTCTCCTGGCTCCTTCTCTCTACCTTCAAACAAGCTCATGTCTCCCTTCACATAGAAACCTTCCCTGGACCCCAATGCCATCACTGTCCTACTGCTTCCAACCCGTTGTAAATGCCTCGGAGATCCCATCCGCCCTTCCCTGACCCTCTACAATCTGGTTTCCTGCCCCTTTGCTCCGCTAAAATCACACTCTCCTAGGGCACCACTAACCACCTCCTTGCCAAATCTAATGGGCTTTATGGTACCCTAATCCTCCTCAACCTCTCAGCTACCTTTGACACTGCATTACCACTGCAGTGGAAAAAGCACAGGCCTGGGAGTCGGGAGGCACGAGAAGCAGCATGGCCTAGTGGATGGAGCACAGGCCTGGGAGTCAGAAGGACCGGGTTTCTAATCCCAGAAGGACCGGGTTTCTAATCCCAGCTCCCCCACCTGTCTGCTATGTGACCTTGATCAAGTCACTTAACTTCTCTTGTGCCTCAGTTACCTCGTATGTAAAATAAGGATTAAGACTGTGAGTCCCACAAAGGAAATGGACTGTGTCCAACCTGGATGATGATATATCTTCACCAGGAATGAACGAATACCACAAAAAAAAAAAATCCCAGCTCTGACACTTACCTGCTCTGTGGATGTGGGCAAGTCACTTTACTTTTCCAAGTCTCTATTTCCTCAGCTGCCCAATGAGGATTAAAGACCTGATCTTCCTCCCCTTGAGACTTTAAGCTTCATATCGGGCAGGTACTGTATGATCTGATTGTCAAAACACCGTGTTCAGCACTGGGGTAGGTTCACAGTCCCACCTGTTTATCTGCTGACTTTTCAAGAACATTCCTTTCACCAACAGGCATTTACCTTTCAAGAAGTGGTCACTCCCTTGAAAATGAATAGAGGAAATCAGTGACTATAGCATAGGTGAAAAGTCAGATGAAAGTTACCTGAGGTTTCAGTGCCAGACTTGGAGATCATAACGAGAGGGGACAGACAGAAAAACATGAAAGTGAAGCTGAATTCTGTTGGTTTTCCAGTTCACAGATCTGCTACATTAGTGCTGTGTATTAAGTTGATTGTCTTCTTTTCCCCCATCCCCTCTCTTCTGTGGTGCCTATGACTTTGGATCTGTCCCCTTTATGCACTTGATATATTGAATTTATCGAGCACTTACTGCATGCAGACCCCTGTACTAAGCCCTTGAAAGAGTACAATATAACAATAGACCCCTTCCCACAGTGAGCTTCCAGTCTAGGGGAGACACAGACATTAATATAAATTACCGATATATACATAAGTGCAGTGGGGCTGGGAGGGTTCTAACGTGTGCTGAGAAGGCATCTGATTGACCCTTGTTTGTAATCATGAATATTTCTAATGCAAATGAGAGACAAGAAAATGCATTGTTTGGGCTAGCTGGTTTTTGTTAACACAGTGGGATGAAATATTCCCGTTTGCTCATGTTCCAGCTAAATCATAATTCGGTACTCACACTCATTTATCAGGTTGTGGAAAAGGCATCAGCAGATCTCTCTGGCTTTAGCTGGATGCATCTTTTCAGGCAAATCTCTGGAAAAATTTGGCAGCAGAATGCAAATAGTCCTTCACGATGCAAACAAGCCTGCCCACCCCACCCCATGAGGATCCAGGACAGTGACCTACACAAAATCATCTGTCCCTTTGCCTCGGCTCAGGCAGGTACCATTCGGCCCCTCTCCCCCAAGCTGATCCATCAATTGCGCCGATAGGGTTGAGGCCCCTTGCCCTCTCCTCCCTCCCTCTGATACCAGAGACCTAGCTACTGAATTTTCTCTGCCTCTCCTTCCTTGTCCCTTCTCGTTTCCCCTGGGAATCTGAATATGGTGAGAGGAGTCTGAGGTTCCGCTTCAGGATGAGGCTGGGATTCCCTTACTCGGTGATGGAGCAGGCCTGAAGGAGAGAGGCCTGGAGGGAACTGTGGCCAACAGAGGTATGTGTGGCCAGTCCAGTTTTGCAGTGGAAAATGTGGGCAGGTCATGAGGAAGCCCGGTGGGCCAACAACTTTTTCATTCATTCAATCGTATTTACTGAGTGCTAACTGTATGAAAAGCACCGTACTAAGTGCTTGGGAGAGTACAATATAATGACAAACAGAAACGTTCCCCGTCTACAATAAAACGCTCGACCACTACCTGTTCTCTAATACCTACAGAGAAGGCAAAATAAAAATAAGAGGAGAGGTGGGTAGGTAACGTCGATTTTTACCTGAATCTCTCAAGATGAGCTTTGAGTAAACCAGATTGGATTTCCCATCTAGTCCTGGACCGGGCACGGGTGCCTCGTCGTTTTAATCCAAGGGGCGCAGAAGGCGACGGTGGAGGGGGCCCAGGAGGTTCGGGCAGAGAATGTAGATGACTTCTCCCTTCCAGCTGCGGTGGGGCCCGGTAAGATCCTGCCAAGAATCCGTGCGACCGAGCAGCCGGGGCCCGGGAGGGCCTGGCCTTGGCCAAGCTGCCCGGCCAACAGTTACCTGTGCTGAGCTGTCAGCGAAGAGATGGCGCCTTCGTCCCCCGCGCTGGGGCACCCGCTGGACCAGGTTGGGAATCGGCGACTGGCTGAGCATCCCAACGGGCCACGGTGGGAGGGGAGGCCCAGGGAATCTGACGGGAAGAGGATGAAGAACACAAAGAAAGGAGGAGGAGGACTGCCAAATTGTAAGAGAAGCAGCGTGGCTCGGTGGAAGGAGCATGGGCTTGGGAGTCAGAGGTCATGGGTTCGAATCCCTGCTCTGCCACTTGTCAGCTGTGGGACTGGGGGCAAGTCACTTCACTTCTCTGGGCCTCCGTTCCCTCATCTGTAAAATGGGGATGAAGACTGTGAGCCTCACGAGGGACAACCTGATTACCCTGTATTCCCCAAGCGCTTAGAACAGTGTTTGGCACATAGTAAGCGCTTAACAAATACCAACATTATTATTATTAGTTTCCCAGCCCTTAGTACAGTGCTCTGCACACCATAAGCGCTCAGTAAATACGACTGAATTAATGCCACAGTGAAGATTAGTAATACAGGAATGTGGTCCCAATCAAACAAACCTGCCCAGTGGGAATGGGAAACTGGGCCGCTCTCCTGCCTCAGACTTCAAAGATCCCAGATGCGAACTGATGGGCTCATTATAAGAAAAATGTAGGTGGTTGTGGTTTTCTGGTTTGTTTGTTTTTAGGGGGGGTTTTAGGGCCATCGTTAAGCACTTACTAGGTGCCAGGCACTGTACTGAGCACTGGGGTAGAAACAAGTTAATCGGGTTCCTCAAACTTCAAAGATCCCAGATGCGATCTGATGGGCTCATTACAAGAAAGATGTAGGTGGTCGTGGTCTTCTGGCTTGTTTGTTTTTAGGGGGGCTTTAGGGCAATTGTTAAGCGCTTACTAGGTGCCAGGCACTGTACTAAGCGCTGAGGTAGAAAAAAGTTAATCAGGTTAGACACTGGGGCTCACATTGCACTCACAGGTTTAATCCGTCTTTTACAGATGAAGGGGACTGAGGCACAGGGAAGTCAAGTGATTTGCCCAAGGTCCAGGCTCTCGACACTAGGCGCCACGCTGTTTCTATAAGCAGCAGAACTGCTGCAGCAGCAGTGGATCTGTTGGGGTTTTTTCCAATGGCATTTGTTAAGTTCTTACTATGTGCCAGGCACCGTACTGAGCGCTGGGGTAGATACAAACTACTAAGGTTGGTCACAGTCCATGTCCCAAATAGGGCTCACAGAATGAATCCCCATTTAACAGATGAGGTAACTGAGGCACAGCCAAGCGACTTGCCTAAGGTCACACAGCAGGCAACTGCTGGAGTGGGATTAGAACTCACATCCTTCTGATTCCCAGGCCCGTGCTCTAACCATTAGGCCATACTGCTTCTCTTTCTCTACCCCCGCTGCCTCCGAACACGCTCCAAACGTGTCCCGGGAGCCTCAGCCCGAGGCTGCCAGGGCTCCAGCCCTGCTCCCAGACTAGAAAAGCCATCCTAAACAAAGTCAGGGAGGAGTGTTGAGGTCAGTATCACCCTCTCCACCCTTGGGGAAAAAAATCAATGGTATTTGTGCACTTACTGTGCTCAAATTTTGCAGTTTGTGCACTTATCTGTGCAGTTACTCTGCACAGAGCACTGTACTGTCCTAAGCGGTTGGGAGAGAACAATCCGACAGAGTTGGTAGACCCGCTCCTTGCTCAAAAGGAGCTTAGAGTCTCGAGGGCGAGAAGGTGCTCCCCCTCCGCTCTCTCATCACCGTGGCCACCAGAGTCGCCACCAGAAACTACAGGGGCTGGCCAGGACAAGCCAACTGAGCCAGGCAGAGGCCCCTTGACTGGACAGGTCCAGTGTGGTTAGAGACCTCAGCGGCTTCTGAACTCAGATACCCCCTCCCTCGACAGTGAAAGCCCAAACTTGGCCAGAGGGACAGGGAGTCGGAGCTGGCTGGCACCGTGTCGCCTCACCAGATAAAACTTCTAATGTTGTAATCCCACTCTTTACCCCTCCCAACCTTTAAACGACACCAGGCAACCCGGCAAGGGACCCCTCACCCTCAACTGGGACAGGGCACCGGTTCGGTCCCTGAATAATAAAAAAAATCGTGGTAACGGCTTACTCTGTGCCAAGCACAGTACTAAGTATCGGGTTAGATGGAAGATGATCGTGTTGGACATAGCCGCTGCGCCTCAGGGGGCTCCCAGTTTAAAGGGGAGGGAGAACGGGGATTAAGAAATCCCAGCCGATTTTCAAGATCCAAAAAGTTAGAACAATATTCAAAAGCAGCCGTAAAAATACAACGTATTTACATGATCAAATAGCAATGTAAATACAGACCAGTGAGATTTTGAATTAGATCATTTTATGTGTATATGTACACATTTAATTTCAAAATGTTATCTGCCTCATGCCAACCAGCAGTCACCTTGTGCCAACCTCCCGAAATGTCATCGTCCAAAGCTAAATCGATCTGCCATTACCTAATGCTAAATTGAAATGGGCTTTCACTGCTCTGTTCAAGTCAACCAAAATTCCTTCAAAGATTAGGACAGAAAAGGAAGCGCTTAGGCCCACGTAAACTTTGTAGCATTACCTGGAAGGAAGAGAGGGTTGCAAATAACTCTGGCATCAAAATTCATTTGGGCTAGCCAAGAGAGGACTCAGAAGAACATACAATTGTGGACACTGTCCTTCCTACTGAGTTTGAATATACGGAAGTTGGAGAGCTGCTCCGTGCGTGCGCAGATGTGGTTGAAAGAGGTTTCCACCTATGCAATCGGCTGTCCTTTCTCCGCCGTAGCCCCTCCCTGTGGCCTGGGGCTCTGTTTGCAGACCCTGAGCTCGGGGGTTCTGGCCCTCAGTCCACATATGCCACCCCCTCAGGGATTGCCCCACTCCAAAGGGATCTGTATGCTGTAGCTATTTCCCAGCATTCCACAGCTGTATGCATGCATAGGAATACTCACGGGAGGGGTGATCAGCACTCCGGGGTTGCTCAACAAATGTCAACAGTCACGAGAAAAAAGAGCACCTCTAGACTACAAAAAAATAAGACCTTGACCCCTCTCGCCTTGAGATACTATCTCCACTCCCAGAGACCACTCTTAAAGACCCATCTTGAAGAATGCTTCTTTAGAGCCTGTAACTTTGTTTCAATGCAGCTCCTGTGCATTCCCACCTTGCTAAGACAGAGTTTGATACTGGGTCTCTCCCTACCCCGTCCTAGAGACTGGGCAAGAGGGAGGAAACTTTCTACCAGTCCTCTTCTCCAATACAAGTTGCGGGGGCATAGGGACCCCACATCGAAGTGGGATGCCCATCCCAAACTGGAGCAGTAGTCCATAAAACCTGGCCCTCCTTTTCCAAATCTGGGGTCCAAGTGGTATGCAACTTACCCTGGAGGCTGAGCAGGGGTTCCAGGGAGTCCCTACCCTAAAGTCCCACAAAGGTGAGTCATTGGACTCAAGTTGAGCTTGTATCCCCTGCGTTTCTGAAACTGGGCAGAAACTCCATTAGACTCCTGCTACAGAGGAACCAGGATCCCCCTACGTTTGGCCCAACGTTTAAACCGGCTCTGACCTATCAATGAGTTAATGAGAAGAGCACCCTAGGTTCTCAGCCAAGTTGTACCCGGCCCTGAACCCTTTGGGCACTTAATAATAATAATAATTATGGAATTTGTTAAATGCTTACACTGTGCCAGGCATCGTATTAAGCGCTGGGTTGGGTACAAACAAATCAGATTGGACCCAATCCCTGTTCTGCATAGGGCTCACAGTCTTGATCCCCACTGTATGGATGAGGTAACTGAGGTACATTGAAGTGAAGTGACTTGTCTAAGGTCACAGAGCAGACAAGTGACAGAGCCAGGATTATAACCCATGACCTTTTAACTCCCAGGCCTGTGCCCTATCCACTATACCATGCTGCGTGGTATTCACCCCAACCTCACAGCACTTCTGAACACCTCCTTAATTTTTTTTAATATTAATGTCTGTCACCCCTGGAGCTGGCATGCCGCCAGAACTGGCCCTAGGACAAAAAGACATTTTGACACATTGTACCTGTAGAAGTGTTCCCAAATAGCCTGGTCCTCTGGAGAGCATGCTTCCATTTTTCCTCCACAATAGCTTGGGCTATTGAGAAAAGTAAAAAGGAAGAAAAGTTAGAGGGTGGAGACAAAAGAGTAGAGCCATGGATTTAATCGCTTTAACTGGCCGTGGCTCTTTATAACTCAGCCCCTTCCCTGGGGAGCAAATTAAAGTTTCTCCCTTAGAGAAGAAGAAAGAAACCGAGCTGAGCGAGTTGGGGGGGTGGGGATAGTGACTCAAATGACTCAAACAGCAGCAGCCTCAGGACCCAGAGAATAGGGCTTAGTCCCAGAGAACCCCAAATGAGATTTCCCTGCAGCCCCTTCGCTGTCTGTCCCCTTAGGGCCGTGGAAAACCGGGAAGTCCGGCTCTCTGCCCAGCCTCACCTGCAAATGCAATTAAACCATCTGCCACAGATGTTCCAGCTCCCAAGGGCCTCACTCCCATTGCTTCCTCCAGGAGGAGCTTTGCTGTTCACAGACCTGGAAAGTCCAAACCCATGAGAAATGATCCCCCAAGGGGGAAGAGTTCTGTCCCCTTAGCAAACTCAGTGGCTCGGGAACGGATGGCCCAGATGGCCGTGGGACCTTTGCCCGTCGCCTCACCCTCTACACACACCAAATTCAAACAGGCCCCCGGGATCGGTGTCTGACCTCTGGGAAATGGGTGGTTTACGAGCATTTTCGTCTCTGAGGCACTTGGATCTGTTTCTGCCATTCGTGTTTTCAGAGCCCTCTGTACTCCTGACTTTGACACTCCAATGGGGCGTTAAATCAGGGGCTCAGTGGGTTGTTTCCCTCCGCTCCTTAACACGGGTCAGATGTACTGGGGACCCTGGTGGGCACTTGCCCCTCTTCTCACACAGATGGCTCCCTGTCCTCCCCCTACGCTCTCTGCCTCCCGGCATTCCTACGTGCCACCCCAAACTGGCCGTCAGCCCGGAAATATCTTCCTTTCCTGCCAGGGAGGTCAGAGAGACCCACACGGGGCTGACCAGAGCCAAAGAGCCTTAACTCTGGCTGGGCAATTGCCCGTCAGGAAACTCCACGTTCTCCTGGCCCAGTCTGCCCCAAAGCTGTTGGCTTGAATTCTGACTGCCTGGGCTGGGCTCGGAACTGCCCCAACAGTTCCCTGGAGAGACTTCCGACCTTTGGGGTCATGTGCCATTTCCCGTCACCGTGCCTGCATCTGCCGGCACTCACGGGCCTGGGCGGCCAACCCCCAACTGAGTGAGGACTAACGAGATGACATTAGGAATGGCTCCGGGTGGCACCGCTTGGTTGCAAGGGATTATGGGCTTCCTACCTGATGGATTAGGCTTCAGTGCTCCCCCAAGAGAGGCCCAGTCCACTAGACTGACCCATTAAGGATATTCCTCAGCCAGCATGGCCAAAGGTCAACTCCATGAGGAACCAAAGGCAGAGGTTGACTAGCCAGGTGTAGGGGATGAGAAGATGGGTGTGTTATGCTCAAGAGCCCCTGCCACCATCCCTGAGGGGAAAGAGGAAGACCAAGCAGGCCGAAAGAGTGAATCTGACTCTGGATAAGCAAAGCTGGATCTCACTGGGGATGAGGGAAAGCATCCTGGATCTCACTGCAAGAAATTCTTCTTGGGCTTGAAATCTCTCGCAGAGGAGCCTCTGTGACTCTAGACCCGCTCCCTGGATACCCTCAAGACCGTTCTGGGCGAGAAACTGTTCCCACAAGTCACCTGCCCTTGACTCTCAGTAATCCCTGGAAGCAACATCTCATGGATAGCTGAATTACATCTCATGGCTAGCCGAATTCAACAGATTATCACTCTCCAGATCGCATTTTAGCCATGAGTTCTGACCTATTCTCCTTTCACAGCCCTTCATCAGAGCTGTTAACAATTACAAAGTTGTTGATTTGAGTTCCCCTTCACAGGACAGGGTGAATGGCCGAGAGAATGTTATCGCCTTTCCCCACCCTCTGCTCCAGAAAGGGGGAGAGGGGAGAAGGTGGAGGGGATGGAGGAGCCGGGGGGAGGGAAGGATGGTAGGAGGGAGAAAGGGGAAGGGAAGAAGAGGAGAGGAAGATCGTGGGGGGAAGAAGGCAGGGCAAAGGGGAGAAAAGACAAGATGGAAAGAAGGAAAGGGAGGGAGAGGAGAATCGAGGGGACGATGAAAGGAAGAAGGGGAAGGAAGTCTGCTTTGGGGGACTGACGGCAGGCCCAGCTCAGTCCTCTGTCATCCCTCCCCAAGAAGGGTCCTGAACTTGACAGACATCAAACTTCAGGACCCCCAACCTTGGGGTAGGGATGGAAGGCCCGGGGGCAGGCAGGTCTTCCTGGGATCCCAGTTTTCAGCAGATTTGAAGTCATGCCACATCTGATGGGCTCTGTTCCCCCGATCTGATGGGCTCTGTTCCCCCAACTCTTTTATTTAATGGCATTTTTTAAATGGTATTTGTTAAGTGCTTTACTATGTGCTACTATGGGGTAGATAGCAAGTTAATCAGGTTGGACACAGTCCCCGTCCTACATGGGGCTCACAGACTTAATCCCCAGAAGTTAAGTGATTTGCCCAAGGTCACACAGCAGGCAAGTGGCAGAGCCGAGATTAGAACCCAGGTCCTTCCTACTCTCAGGCCTGAGTTCTATCCACTAGGCAACACTGCTTCTGTTAAATGCTTCCTATGCGCCAGGCACAATACTAAATGCTGGGGTAGGTAGAATAGGTAGAAGCTAATCATGGTAGACACAATCAATGTCCCACATGAGGCTCACAATATTAATCTACATTATACAGATGAGGGAACTAAGGTACAGAGAAGTGAAGTGACTTGCCCAGGCTCATACAGCAGACAAATGGCAGAGCTGGGATTAGAACCCAGGTCCTTCTGACTTCCAGGCCCATGTTCTCTAATAATAATAATAATAATAATATTGGTATTTGTTAAGCGCTTACTATGTGCAGAGCACTGTTCTAAGCGGTGGGGTAGACAGAGGGGAATCAGGTTGTCCCACGTGGGGCTCACAGTCTTAATCCCCATTTTACAAATGAGGTAACTGAGGCACAGAGAAGTTGTGACTTGCCCACAGTCAGACAGCTAAGTGGCAGAGCCGGGATTCGAACCCATGACCTCTGACTCCAAAGCCCATGCTCTTTCCACTGAGCCACGCTGCTTCTCATGATTCTCTGAACGTGCTTCATGCTTGAGCGTACTTTTGATAAACTGCCATCTAAACTGACAGATAACTCCTTCATAAAGGCCGGAGATTGTAAATTAGTTCCCAGAGTTCCCTGGAACTGTCTGGGCCGAATTTTAAATATCAGAGCCCAGGCCCCCTGGACCGGCTGGGTAGAAGGATGTGCATCAGAGCCCAGGTCCCTGGGACCAGTTGGGTAGAAGGGTGAACATCAAGGCCCTTCCTGAAAAGATCTGACAATTCAAGTCTGGCGTTCGGTTCAGCCTCTCTGCCAGCCTGCCCAGCTCTCGGACCCCTCCCACTAAACACCGAGGAAAATGCTCTGCTAAACTGGCAGTTGTGTCATCCGCCCTGCCAGGACCGGCTCACGGGAGAGTCTCGGTATTAACTAAGAGGGTAGAGGCCAGCTGCAGCTAGGTGTGATTCAATTAAAGTTACGGGGAAACTAATTTTCTTTTCTACGGCCTTGCTTGTCTAGACGGAAGGATTTGCCCGCTGGCCTGAACAAGCGTTCCTGTAGAACAGAAGGGGTTTTTTTTGTTGTTGTGTTCCATGGCCCCTGCCTCGGAAGGATCAGGACTGTTTGTCTGGTGACCTTGGAGTTTAAACTGTTCAAAGTGAAGGCTTACTCAAATGAATGGGTACCACAGGAAATTCCTAAGGGGATAAATCTTTGCAAGCAATAAATCAGTATTTAACTCCTTTTTCATCCTGGATTCCACCTGGGCCGGCACTGGTACACTGAGCGTTAAAACCCTTAAAAATTGGCAAATTCTTGTTCCTGACCGGCAACCCCCGGGGGGTGGGGGGAACGGACCACCCAAGAAGATGGAGACTTGCACGCATCGTTGCCAACTTACGGAGCGCTACTTCTGCCCGCATTCAGGTCCTGTCCCCTCCCTGCCTCCATAATTCTGCTGTTGCCAACAGCACCACTGCCCTCCAGGGAGGAGTACCCCTGTCTTGGGCAACCACCCCCTTCCTCTGCCAACATCAGATCACGTACTCGGCCTCCCCGTTGCCCCAGGCAGAGAGTAGGCAGCAACAGTAGTGGAGCACAGGAGAAGGTGAAGACCCCCTCCTCTCCAGCCTCTCCTGACCCCCATGATCATAAACATGCTGCTGCTGCCCTGGCTTACAAGCAGGCGGCACAGTGAAACTCCAGGGAGAGATGCAGGAGAGCAGAAGGGATCAAGTTCTCTCCTTCTAGGAGACCCCCTCCCTTTTTCCCCACTATCCTTTTTTTAAAAATGGTTTTTCTTAAGCATTTAAAATGTGCCAGACACAGTACTAAGCCCTAAGCTAATCAGGCTGGACACAGTCTATGTCCCACATAGGCGACAGCCTTAATCTCCACTTTACAGATGAGGTAACTGAGGCACGGAGAAGTTAAGTGCCCAAGATCACATGGCAGACAAGCCATGTCTGTCACTTGTCTGCCAGAGCCAGTATTAGAATCCAGCTCCTTCTTACTCTCGGGCCTGTGCTCTATCCACTAGGCCATGCTGCTTCTCGCCATCCACCCTGCTCCGGGCCCTGCAACTTCACCAGGACCAGAGATATCTGGGGATGAGCCCAGGGCACAGGAGAGGGACCTGAAAAGCTGCAGGAATGTTGGGAGAGTGGGCCAGGGTCAGAGGAAGGTTCTGAAAATCTCCAGAACTAATCAGAGCTCCCTTCCACTGAAGTAGATCCTTGGCCTGTAACCAATCACCCTGCAATTTAGGGGTTTGGGTTGGTGAAAGCCAGCGTCTGCGACAGCCTTCAGCTTCTGGCACAGAGAAATATGGCCCCTTTAGCCAGAGGCATTGGGGTGCTGTTGGCCCAGCAAAGCCGGCCCCTTTCCCCGACTTTCGGCCAAATTAAAGGGCACGGAAGTGGGGGAACTCTCAGCTAACACTCCTGTTTCTATATTTGGAAGGACCATGGCTGACAGCTCAGCCAATAAGCAAATCGAAGCTGAAATTATAGCCTCACCCTCTAAGCCAAGCACACCTGACTACTCCACACCTTCCTCAGAGCCAACCAGGAACAATAATATTACTAGTAATAATGATAACAGTACTTGCTAAATACACGATAATCATCTCAGATATAGTCCCTTTTCCACACCTGGCTCATAGTCTGAGTGGGAGGGAGGGAGGGAGTGAGTACTGAATCCCCATTTTAGAGATGAAGAAACCAAGGCCCAGGGAAGTAAAATGATTCTCCTAAGGTCATGCGGCAGACAAGTGACGGAGCCCGGATTGGAACACAGGCTCCCTGACTCCGAGGCCGGTGCTCGTACCAGTAGACCACATTGTCTCTCGGAAACTGAGGTTTCTGAAGTCTCTGCCCAGGGCCCGGGGGCACCCTCCCATTGACCCTATCATCTCAGCAGCAGCCAGCGGCTCCAGCTTTGCTTCCGTAGCCTCTGTCCACCACTGGGCTTTCTGAACTACTCACGTACGACCCAACCTCAGAACTTCGTTTCTGACCAAAACACCTCTACCAGCTCCGATGAATCGTACTTTCCCAAACAGTACTATGCTCTGCACGCAGTAAGCACTCCATAAACACCATCCCTTGCTAGAATCATCAACTGGCTTTTTGAGGAGCAGCCAGGATGGAGCAGGTCAGAGGAGAAGCGAGGGTCTGGACTACTCCCCTGCACCCCTCTGCCCCGTACCACAGTGCCGGTGACTCGTTCCAACCCTCACACCCATTAAGGCTTCCCAGAGGCCCCTCTGCAGCCCACAGTGACACCGTCGTCCCTAGGAACTGCAGCCTGGCAACCAAAAATGCTGACAGGGCAAAGGGAGGTCACACAGATAACATTGTGGCGGGCTCAAACCAACCTTCCTACATTTACAATCCACTAGATTGTAAGTTCCTTGGGGGCAGGGACTGTGTATGATAATAATAAAGAGAACAATTATTAGTGGTATTTGTTAAGTGCTCACTATGTGCCAAGCGTCGTGCTAAGCACCGGGGGAGATACGATTCAATCCGATCACAGTTTCTGTCCCACGATCTAGGAGGTTCACAGTCTAAGGAGGAGGGAGGACTGAATTGTCAGTTGACAGGAAACTGAGGCACTAAGGAGACAAACGACTTGCCCAAGCTCACAAAATGGGCAAGTGGTAGAGCTAATAATAATAATGTTGGTATTTGTTAAGCGCTTACTATGTGCCGAGCACTGTTCTAAGCGCTGGGGTAGACACAGGGGAATCAGGTTGTCCCACGTGGGGCTCACAGTTTTCATCCCCATTTTACAGATGAGGTAACTGAGGCACCGAGAAGTTAAGTGACTTGCCCAAAGTCACACAGCTGCTAAGTGGCTGAATCTGGATTCAAACCCATGACCTCTGACTCCAAAGCCCGTGCTCTTTCCACTGAGCCACGCTGCTTCAGACTAGAACCCAAATCCCCTGACTTCCAGGCCCGTCCTTTATTCACAAGGTCACAGTGTTTAATCTACCACCTCTATTTTACTCTCCCCTTGCCTAGTACAGTACTCCACCCAGAGTCAGCACTTCATAAATACTATTGATCGAGTGATTGAAATTGCCAAGCATCTCTGCCACCTCGAAACAGCCACTCTCAGGTGACATGATATCCTAGCGGGTCACATTTTAGCACGGCCAAGCACTTTTGCTACAGGGGAAATACTTCCTCGGCAACCACTAAATTAGAGGGAGAGAAAAATTAGAAGCACACCAGGGAGCTGACCATAAGCGATTCGACTCCACTCGGGATGACTGGGATTACGATGAGGCCGGGAAAATGAGATCTTTTATTCCTGATGATTCGCTGAGGCAAATGAACCGCTAATAATATTTCATAGAGGGGATGTTCTGCTGGCCTAATTTCTGCAGACAAGGTTCACGTTTGCGTGGGTTACTTATTCGCTTTCTGTTTACTAAGTAAATAATCGGCATCAGCAGATTTTTGAGTCATACGGCATCGATTAAGCAGCTTACTTTGAAGGAACTGGGTATAAAAGCCTGGGCTCCTCAGCTGAGAGTTGCTAGCCAGAGACGCGTTACTTAGCGGAAGGATGGCTTTTCCCTCGGTAGTTCTCGTGTGCTTGGCTGCACTGGTTTTTGCCTCCGAGGCGACACCTGTGGTGAGTTTTTGCGACTGAAAGAGGGAGCTCGGAAGTGGCGGGCAAGGGTTTGCCAGATCCAGCCGGAATGCTGGAAGGGGCCAAGCCGGGCTTTGGTTTCAATAGGTCAGACTGAGGTCCTTGGAGCCTTCGGATGGCCCCAGTGGCCACTCGCTGGCCCCTAGAGAAATGGCCCCTCAGTCCCAGGTCTGAGAGAGGGAGGCTCAAGACGGGGGGAGGGAATATCAACCCCTTGGTTTGAGCCCCGTTCCTTCCTGGCGTAGTCGAAATAAATTCTATCAATCCCCTTGTGGAACCGCCAGTCTCCCCATACTGCTTAATCCAGGGTTCTTTTCCAGGGACCTTTCCCTTTTCCTAAGTTAGAGCATAGGGGTCACATTGAGCTGTGGGTATAGGGTTAAAAGTTGTCCAAAGTGGAAAAGGGCCAGGAGCCCTTGACCAGAACTGTCCACTAGCTTCACCCAATTTGCACCTGCCATCGACTGGCTTCCGCGGCACCACACCTGGAGCCAGGAAGCTGGCTCATTTGACCTCTTGCGGTCCCACCGAGCCCTAGGAGTCTCACTTTTGCCCCCCAAACTATTCTAGGGATGAAAAACTGTTTGCCGATCTGATATAAACCAACAAATGGAGCAATTGGGGAGGCAGCAATTTCCCAGCTTGCCACTCTATAATTCATCCCAACCTTGCCCATTCAGGGAATCTACCCAAGGGGATAGAGTTCTTTTCCACCAGCCGAGTTCACTTGCTTGTGTTTCGATCACCTTCTCTCTCAGCACTGTCCTGGTGCTGGGAGACAGCAGGCATTCTAACCTGAGCAATGGTATAGTCCACGAAGCGGGCAGTAGGGTGCTGGGCCCGGGACAGGATGACCGAGCCTCCTGCCGGTTCCAGCAGCCTGTCCTTGTTTCCCTAAGGTTCACAGCTCCGTGGATTCCAAGTGCCCGCTGATGGTAAAGGTCCTCGACGCAGTCAGGGGGAGCCCAGCCACCAACATGGCCGTCAAAGTCTTTAAACAGGCAGCGGATGAGAGCTGGGAGCTGTTTGCCACAGGGTAAGTCGCCCACGATCCAGGTGGGAGTTGCCGGACTTTCTGGGGATGCGATTTCATCTCCCCACCCTAGTCTCCCTCTAAAATAGCCCAGGGGATGACCTGGCTGAGACAGTCAAACCTGGTAGCTTAGCTCCCTAGAGAGGGGCAGCCCACCCTAGCAAGTGGAAATCTCACTATCTTTTAACCAGATTCAACAGATGGGCTGCAAAGCTCCCAAGAGCAAAGATGTAGTCTCATTTTGTAATTTCAAGTTCACTTTTCTCTACCCAAACTATAAGCATCTTGAGGGCAGGGATTGTGTTTTCCAACTGCATTGTACTCATTGTGGCCTAGTGGAAATAGCACGGGCCTGGGAGACAGAGAATCTGGGTTCTAATTCCAGCTCTGCCACTTGCCTGCTGCATGATCTTGGGCAAGTCACTTAACTTCTCAGTGCCTCACTTTCCTCATCTGCAAAACGGGGATTCAATACCTGTCCTCCCTCCTACGTAGACTGTGAGCCCCACATAGGACAGGGACTTTGGCCAATCTGATTAACCTGTATCTACCCTAGTGCTTAGCCCAGAGCTCAATACATACATAGTAAATGCTTAACAAATAACAATACAGAGCTTGGTACAAAGCAAACACTCAATAAATACCATTGATGATTGATGGATTGGCTATTCTCCAGGCTGCTTCCCCTAGTAAATCTGGAGTTCGAGATGACTGAGCCTGCTGTGTGAGTCTAGGACTGGGTGAGAGATTAACAGCTCAGAGAGTCACCCATCCAGGCCAGGACAGATACAGACTTAAAGTCTATCTGAAATCCTCCTTTGAGGGAAGGAAGAGACTGTGAGAGCCCGTTGTTAGGTAGGGATTGTCTCTATTTGTTGCCTAAATATTTTCCAAGCGTTTAATACAGTGCTCTGCACATAGTAAGCGCTCAATAAATACGATTAATTGATTGAATGAATGAATATAAGAAATGAAGAGCAAAGGGAAAGAAGGTGCAGGACAAGTGGAAAGATGTAGACAAGTTTTCTGACTCTGTTCTGGTAAAGCAACTGGACTAGCACTGTGCCTCCAATTGCTGGAAACAGTTCACGGAGGTTGCTTCAACCCAATTCGAATGAAGATTCTACAATAATAACAACAATGGCTCTAATTACTGAGCACTTAGTACTCAGAGTCTAAGGGAAAGGGAGAATGGGTACTGAATCTCCATTTTACAGATGGGGAAATTGAAGTACAGAGAAGTTAAGTGACCTATCCAAGGTCACACAGAGGCAAGTGACTGACCGGGATTTGAACCCAGGTCCTCAGACTTCCAGGCCCTTGCTCGCTCCATTAGGCCACACTGCTTCTCTGGAGAGAGAGAGAAAGAGAGTCAGAGTCCAAATCCCTTTTGGACCTTGGGCACCTCTTGAAACTCAGGCAAGGTAGGAGCAAAATGAGAACTTGCTGTTACAGGGAGAATAATAATAATTATGGTATTTGTTAAGCCCGTACTATGTGCCAAGCACTGTTCTAAGCGCTGGAAGAGTCTGAACCATAAGGAGAAATATGGGGTACCAGCAGGAATATTTGCTGACACTTTCTCCAAACCCCAGATGACATTCAAAACTCCAGGAAGGTGTTGCTTTACTGGCAATTTTTTCCTAATTCTCCTGAGGTCCTGAATGGTAAAATCCCAGTGAAATATCTGAAACTAGCCCAGCCCAGGCTCTAGCCAATTCGGCACATCAGTACGTGAGCCCAGGCAGGCTGTGGAAGAGGACAAGTTCAGTCATCACAAACTCAACAAATGGTCTCTAGGACAACCACAGAGATTCACCCAAGAACCAAATCTTTCTGAAAAATTCAGCTTTAGAGTCCTGTGCAGATTGGTGACAAAAGTTACTAGTAATAAATTCCCTTAGCAATATCTGGCTAAAGAGGTAGCTTTCATCAGTGTGAACAAGATTTTAAATAGCACAGATGCAACCACTGTCTTCCTGAAACACCGCTGTGTACAACACAATGTCCGCTCTCTCTCTTGGGTACCAGGAGGGTTAGAAGCTACCCTAGATATTCCCAGGTAGTTGCTCAGAAAAAAAAAAACACTTCTTAAATCATGTCTCATGGGTTCCTTTAAAATCACCCCCCAAAGTTTAGCAGTCAATCAAGAAATAACTACTATTTATTGAGCACTTACTATGTGCCAAGCACCTGCATTTCTTAGCAGTCTGTTCTACCCACAAGATACCATGGTATAAAAGTGAAACAATCTTTTTTTTACCATCCAGTAAATGGTTATTCATGCATTTGGGGCATCATGCCCTTAAATACAAGCTAACGAGACCAGTCTTCAAATTAGAGATAGCTGTTTGTGCAAATGTCTAGGTTGCATCCAAATGACAGAGAGACCAAAATCAAGGGAAGAACCCTCAAGGGGCAGGTTTTGATGCAGTTGGGATCTTAAGCAGCAGAATTGTGATATCTGAATCTCTGGGGATTCTAGATTCAAAGAATAACTTTACAAAATGATCAGATTTCCTGCCAGGCAGTCCTAGAGTGGGACCTGCCCCTCTTTCCCCAGCAGTCATTTCCCCCACACTCAGGGGGCGAAAGAGGCCTGGTGTATTCAGGGCCCATGAACATTTAGGCTTTGCTATCATCAGTGGGGTTCTATGGACACAGTGGTGGCTCTAGACCATAAGCTCCTTGTGGGCAGGGAACGTGCCTCCCAACTCTGTTGGATTGTACTCTCCCTAGTGTTTACTACAATGCACTGTAAGCACTGACAAAATACTACTGATTGATTTGCTAGGATATCATAATTGTGATATCTCTCAAGAACTTACTGTACTGTTACTTGGTACTGGGTGTCAAGCACTGTAGTAAGCACTGGGGTAAATAGAAGATAATCAGGTCCCACAGTGGTCTTAGAGTCTAAGTAGGAGGGAGGACAGGTATTAAATCCCCATTCTAAGGATGAGAAAACTGTGGCACAGAGAAGTGACTTGCCCACGGTCCCACACAGGTAAGTGGCAGAACCGGAATTAGAACCCAGGTCCTCTCACTCCCAGGCCTGTGCTCTTTCCAGTTAGGCAACCCTGCTTCTCAGTGAGGGATTTGGGGGTGGTCTTCCTGGCTAGTCTAGAGGATACAACCTCTGGAGGTTGGAGCATCCACAGAGTCTTGGGTGCCGCTGGACCGCTCCCGCTACTGCCATAAGCGAGGCCCTCGGACGGACCCTGCTGGTGCCTTCAGCTCAGCCTCCTTCACCCAACTGGAACCCCGCCCTCTGTGCTTTTGTTAATCTTCCAGGAAAACCACTGAATTCGGAGAGATCCATGAGCTGACCACGGACGAGAAGTTTGTCGAGGGCGTATACAGAGTGGAATTTGACACCAAATCCTACTGGAAGGTCCTTGGCCTCTCTCCTTTCCATGAGAAGGCAGATGTGAGTAGGCCAGACTTGGCTTTGGACGGATGGCTTTTGGATTTTCTGTACGCCCGGAGCGTCGAACCACACACGTACACTAACAACTGTCCCAGGTGGCCGGGCCCTACACCACAGAGCCTGGGCTCCTGAGCAATGGATGAGGGAACAAAAACAGACAACCACAGTTTGGGCCTCATGGGATGCAGATGGCCAGAGAGTCTTAGTCCTGCAGTAGTAATTATAAATAATAATAATAATGATGGGATTTATTAAGCACTTACTATGTGGCAAGCACTGTACTAAGCACTGGGGTAGATACAGGGTAATTGGGTTGTCCCATGTTGGGCTCACAGTCTTAATCCCCACTTTACAGGTAAGGTAACTGAGGCACAGAGAAGTTAAGTGACTTGCTCAAGGTATTCATTAGGCGCTTATTTTATGCCTAGCACTGTACTAAGCGCTGGGAGAGAATACACAGGTGGAAACTTGAGAAGCAACGTAGCCTAGTGGCAAGGGCACAGGCTTGGGAGTCAGAGAATGTGGGTTCTAATCCTTGCTCTGCTTGTCTGCTGTGTGACCTTGGGTAAATCACTTAACTTCTCTGTGCTTCAATTCCCTCACCTATAAAATGGAGATTAAGACTGTGAGTCCCATCTGGGACAGGGACTCTGTCCAACCTGATTACCTCAATTCAACCCCAGCACTTAGAATACTGCTTGGCACATAGTAAGCACTTAAAATACCATAATTATTATTACTACAGTGCTCTGCAAACAGAAAGCACTCTGATTGGGGAACAACACTTTAATTTCCATTTTGCAGTGAGGAAACTGAGGGACAGAAAAGTCAAATGACTTGACCAAAACCAGGCCAAGTGAGAAAGCTGGGATTAGAATACTGCTCCTCTGACTCTCTGGCCCATGTGCTTTCCATTAGCCACATTGTTCTCCTACTGTGAGGACTTTTCAGGTCTGAAATTCCAGACTCCACTTTAGTGAGATCTCCCCTAAATTCTCAAAGATCTTCGCGTCCTTCCCCCGTCATTTTCCTGGTCTACGATCAGATACGTCTGTAGTCTCTTCGGTCTCCATATTGGACAGTGGCTCATGTTATTAGAATGCTGGCTGGCCCATACTCCAGACTTAATTTTCTAGACAACCAAGATGGGAGCAAATGCAAAGTGCAATGAAAAGGTTTATTTTTCTTCAATAATAATAATGATACCACTTTGAATTAGTTACTAAAGCACTTTCATCCTTCCAAAGAACTTGTACATGTTCATCTCAGTTTAGTCTCACAACAAACCAGTGAGGGAGTAAGGTCTTATTTCCATTTATCAGATAAAGAAACTAAGGCACAGCAAGGTGGAGTAATAATGATAATAAATAATAATGGGGTTTGTTAAACACTTACTATATGCCAAGTGTTGTACTAAACACTGGGGTAGGCACAGGATAATCAGGTCCCGCACTGGGCTCACGGTCTAAATAGGAGGGAGAATGGGTATTGAATCCTTTTGCACATGAGGGAATGAGGGAACCGAGGCACAGAGAAATAAAGCGACCTGCCCAAGGTCACCCAGCAGATAAGTGGCACAGCCGGGATTGGAACCCAGGTCATCCTCTGACTCCCAGGCCTGAGCTCTTTCTACTAGACCACATTGCCTCTCTGTAAAGTGTCTTGCCTGAGGGGACACAGCAGGCCAGTGGGTTCAAGCAGGGGCTATAGCCCATGTCCTCTGATTTCCAGACAAGAGTGCTCTTCATACTGGGTCATGATGTCTCTTGTAGGGGACAACCACTCATTAGAAAGAAACGAATGAGGAGCCTTAATCTAAACTTAGAATCAGTTCTGCAAACTGTACTTAATCCACCGCTTTAGCATAGAGTGTTGGTTTGGCAACTTACCTCAGGATGCTTTCTCCCCTAGGTGTTGTTCTCCACCAAAGACACTGGACACCGCCATTTCACCATCGCTACCCTCATCAGCCCCTTCTCTTTTTCCACCACAGCAGTAGTCAGTAACCCGAAAGAGTAGATGGACGTCACCCATTTCCTTGGACTTCACGCAGTTCACGCTGTTCCGTTTTCACTAAAGTAGCATTTCCACTTTATAAACTGCATTGGGAACTCTGGCCAAGTCAATAAATATTCCCACAAATGCACTTCTCATCCCCACTGGTAATGTGATTAATGTGCCGGAACAGGGATACTCAGAAGATCCTGGGCCAGGGAAGGAAAAAGCATAACATTCTCTGATGGGTCTGGGATGAAACGGAAATCACCAGAATTGATTTTAGCCAAAACCTGGAGTTTCTAGGAGCAGCAGCGATAATAGTCAGTCCCTGCTGTACTAACCAACACTTCATTTTTGCTCCAGGATGGGTGTTCGGAATACTTACACTTTACACCAGTCTTCAGGAAAGGTTTCTGACGCATTCTCTTTTCCAGAGGTCCCGATTCTCTCGTATTTCTCCGGAGTCATGTGAATGCCTGGGGAAGATAGCAGAGTAACCCACTAGGTATACTCTACACTCCATGTGGGCGGGAATGTGTCTACCAACTCTACTGAACTGTACTCTCCCAAGCACTTAGTAAAGTGCTCTGCCCACAATAAAACTCAAATACCATTGATTGATTGATAGGAATACCCGCAGTTGCATCACCCACATCTCCACAAGATCATATCTACTGGGGCCCCTACTGCCCCCATGCCCAACCCAAGGAAACACGTTGGGGGGAGGGGAGAGTGACAGCCTTGTTCCCTCATTGCGGGATAGTACAGAGTCTGAGGAACCTCTAGCTGCCTCACCCCCAACTGGAAATCCTGGCTTCCACCCCAAGATATTGGGCCCCCGTTTCCAGTTCCCAATTAGCTACCATAACTTAGATTCCTCACCAATCTGGCAGAGGTTTTGGGTGTCCACAATCTCCCAAAGTAACAGAATTCCCCCCACCTTGCCCTTGATATTCTGCCAGGACTCTGAGAACTGAGATCTAGATCCCCAACAGGGCCACCTCCCCGACACCCTTCCACCTCCCAGCAGTCCCATTCCATGACTAAGAAAGGCTCCAAAGAAAAGACACATGACCAATAGAGGAAATGCTTTCTTGTGAGGAGACTATTTCCTGCCTCCCCCAAGCCAGGGACCCACCAATCAATGGTATTTATTGAGCACTATATTAAGCACTGGGGAAAATATAGTACAATAGAGTTGGCAGATAAATTCTCTGCCCTCTACTAGCTTACAGTCATCACTGACCATACGGTGCAGAGGACCCCAGTGAGGGACCTGAGAAGAGTGTACACGGATTTTAGATCACAAAATCAGATGGCCCTAAGATGGGATAAACTATCAACCAGTTCCAGTGCAAAAGAATGAATCAAGCTACATTAAATCTATCAGAAGTTCCAAACCATGCAGGTATTTCCACAAGAAGCTTTACTCAATCAATTGCATTTATTGAATGCTTACTGTGTGCAGAGCACTGTACTTAGTGCTCTGCACTAAGCACTTGGGAGAGAGTAAAATACAATAATAGACACATTCCCTGCTTCAGAGGCGCAATCTGAACTAAATGACTGTCTTTAGAGAGGGCATTCAGGAACCAAGATAGAAGTGGGCATTAAACTGGGGAGTTGTTCAATAAGATGAGGAATGTGGACCTGGTAACTAGTTTTGTTTTTACCCCATGGTTAGAACGTATTTTCAGGCACAAGAAATCTAATCTGCACAGTCCTCGTCATGAGCTTCATTCCCAAACAACAGAACTCTGGGAAGTCATCATATATCCAGATGATGGGAACTCCAAATAGGACTTCACCTCTTTCTCTGATTTATTAGACATTCTCTTCTGTTCACATAAACTAGCCTCTCTCAATGCCCCCCTTAATACTTCCCACTGGCTTTCACAGCCTAAGTCTGCAGCCCACAAAGTTTCTCCATGTGTTTGGGATAGAGCTGACCCCAAGATTTTTTAACCTGCATCTGGACAGGGTGCAACTGACCCACTGAGCCCAAAGAGTGATGAAGGGAAAGTCATAGGTCTCATTCTAGCCTGTTCCAATTGGGCCAGAAATGAGCAAGAAGACTTAGGCTGCAGTTTCAGAGGAGCAAAGTTCACCCACTGTCCTAAAATGGCTGCCCTCAGAGTGACAGGCACCGTGAAGATGCTCAACGGAGCCTGTGATGTACTAAGAGCTTGGGAGAGTACCATATAACAGAGCTGGCAGACACTCTGCAATACGTACGTAGTCTGCCGGAGTGGGCGGGAGAAGAATGCTTCACTACTGCTGCCGAGTCTCCTGGCTCACGTGTGATACCCATGTTCGAGGGACCTGGGAAAATAATAATAATTACGGTACTTGTTAAGCTCTTATTATGTGCAAATCACTGTTCTAAGCGCTGGGGCAGATACAAGGTGATAAGGTTGGACCTAAGTCCCTGTCCCACGTGGGGCTCACACTCTTAATCCCCATTTTACAGATGAGGTAACTGAGGCACAGAGAAATGAAGTGACTTATCCAAGGTCACCCAGCAGACAACAGACACGTGGCAGAGTTGGGATTAGAGCCCTTGTCCTTCTGGCTCCCAGGCCCATGCTGGCTCCCAGCCCTGTGCAATGACTCTGGAGCAAGGGTGGGGTTCAGGGGTCCCCCCCCGAAGAAATACATACACCCACACATTCCACGTTCTGGGAATTTCTCTCACTAGTCCTGATGATGCCATAATGATAATGTAACGTAAGGAGCAGCATGACCTAGTGGCTAGTGGCTCGGGAAGAGCCACGGACCTGGGAAACAGAAGACATAGGTTCCGATACCAGCTCTACCAGATGTCTGCTGTGTGATCTTGGGCAAGTCACAGCTTCCTTATGCCTCAGTTTCACCTGTAAAATGGAATCCACTCACTGTTCTCCGTCCCCATTTGACAGACTGTGAGCCCATGGGTGACAGGGACTGTGTGCGACCTGCTTAACTTGTATCTACCCCAGCACTTACAACAGTGCTTGACATATCGCAAGGGCTTGATAGATACAATAAGTAGTAGTTACCACACACAACACAATCTGATTATCTTTTCTGTACCCCAACATTTGGTACAGTGCTTGTTACGTGATAAGTGCTTAACAAATACCATCACCACCATCATAATGTTCACTTGCAGTTTACAGGTCGGCTAGTGCTTTCAGTGACCACTCCCCCCCCCCCCCCCCCCGCCCCCGGCCAGCTCCTGGGGCTCTCTCCTGACCTCTGCTATTTGGAGGGAGAGAAGGTGAGGCAGGGGAATGGGCTAACTGGGGCTACATGTCATTGTCCAAATGCTAAAAACGTGTGCGCGCACACATAGGATCTCAGTAGAATCTCAATTACACTCAGTTCGACCTTTACTCTTTGGTTCCCACATTTCCAAGGCTGTACACATCTGGACATGAGGACACAGGGAGAAAAACTCTGGAAGTACAGTTGTTTCCAGTGACAGGGATTCCTTGAGTGATCAGAAACCACTGAGATCCGGCTCCTTGGACGACAAGTAATTAATGAAAAAAACCACCTGCAAACAGCCAGATACACGAAAGGCCCTGGGGAAGCCACAAATCGAAGCTACCTCCCAAATGAACGAGGCTTGGGGAAAGTTACTTTTGGGGGCTTCTCTTTCTCCATCGGCAAAATGGAAACAAGATGACCCATTCCCAGAAAATGGTGCTGGAGGACGATGACCCTTTTAATGCAACCCTGTAGAGCCTTCCAATCTATTAGTGGAAGAATGCCACTTACTCCACTTACGAAAGATGCTAATGCGTCTTTAAAATCTTCTCTCGCCTTTCAAAACTTCGACAGAGAAATTGTAATTTTTTAAATTGCATTGGAAGAATGTGGAAGTCCCATTATTCTACACAAAATTGCACTCAGCAAGCCAAATGTCATAAAAGTAGGCTTGAAGAACAACCATTGGAGCTTCATATCAGTCATAAATTGCCATTTATTAAAATTGAAAATCTCATATTGGAGGGTTTTTGGGTTTTTTTTTTAACCAAAGTGATGTTTCACATATAAATATGAAGTAGCCGTGGACTAGTGGAAAGGACACGGACCTGGGAGTCAGAGTACCTGGTTCTAATCCTGACTGCTCCACTTACCTGCTACGTGACCTCAGACAAGTCATTTCTTTACAGCTCAGATTCCTCAACAGCAAAATGGGGATTCAATACCTATGCACCCTCCTACTTAGAACATGAGCCCCATGTAGTCTGTATCTATCTTGTATCTACCCCAGCACTTAATACAGTACTTGGCACATAAGCACTTAAATGAATGCCACAGTAATTATATATATATACACACACACATATACACACACACACACACACACACACACACATATTAAAGAAGCAGCATGGCTTGGTGGCAAGAGCCCTTGTGCTTCAGAGTCAGGGGACGTGGGTTCTAATCCAGGCTCCGCCACTTTTCTGCTGTATGACCATGGCCAAGTCACTCAACTTCTCTGTGCCTCAGGTACCACATCTGTAAAATGGGGATTAAGACTGTGAGCCCCACGTGGGACAACCTGATTACCTTGTAACTACCCCAGCGTTTAGAACAATGCTGGGCACATAATGAGCGCTAAACAAATACCATTATTATTATTATTACATAGTCCCCAGACTCTCAGGGCTGTGCTCATTCCATTTGGTCACACTACTAAAAAAAAAAAATCCCTCCTTCTGGCCCACCCCATCTTGTTCCTGCTTTCTCCACTCCACTCCATCTCCAGGCCACATTTCCCCCAGTTGGGAACCACTGACAACCCTCATGAATACTGGACTTGGAGACGCATGTCACACACATTAGGTCGGGCATGCGGTTTAATGTGATGACGTCACACACTTCATGCTGAGGAAGTTCACTGATTATGAAGTCCAAGAGCATTTTCCTGTAGGTAATGCTGTCTCCACCCCCACTCCCCATTTACCGGCTCCACAACCTTTACATTTCCTTCCCAGGCCCATTGGAATTCCAGCACTAGGGATGCAAAAGTTCTGAATCAATAATGTTGGTATTTGTTAAGCGCTTACTATGTGCCGAGCACTGTTCTAAGCGCAATCAGTACCAGGTGGGATATGGCAAGAGATATACCAACCGATACAAAAGCCAAACCGACAGCCACCGTTTGTCCCACCTAATCCCCACTTCTGCCTATCTCCTTGATTTCCTCCACCACCCTTTGGTCTAGTATTTCTTCAAGGGGGTGAATTCCAGAATGGGACAGGAAGTTCTGATGGAGCCAGCAGGAAACAACAGGAACAGAGCATGAGAGAAAGGCCCTTATACAAAGTCAAGTCCTATACAAGCTAATAACTTATTTGATAAAACAGCCTTATTAGGAGGGAAGACACTCAAAGCCCCCTCACCTAGGCTTGGAGGCTCTTTCCCAGGAAGTATTTTGCTCCGCATTTCCCTAAACATGTCTCCCTACAGATGACAGGGCTGGTAATCCTCTGGTTCCTCTTTATTTGTTCACCGTTTATCAGAATGAAGCATTCGGGAAGAAGGCACTCAGTAAAAACCACGCTTTATTACGAAAGCGGTTTTAAAAGGGTTCTACGATGGAGCCTGGAAAGAGGGCAAGATAGCGGCACTGTTCAAAGTTAATGGCTTTTGGCCCCAGTGGATTTTATATTTTCCATAAAGCCCTTCACGGAGGTAATTGTCCTCTACTGGAGTTTTGGAGTTTTTTAATTACTATCATTCATGTGTAGAGCTCAGTGGGTGTATCTATGTCCAGTATTCCCAGTGGCCCCTAGTCATCAAAACCAGGCTGGGGTGGGTGCTGTGGGTGAAATGGATTTGGAATTTAGCTTGAGAGACTGTATTTAGTGACACAATTGCTCTGATTTTTTTCATAAGTTTGGTAACAGAAAACATGGAAGCAGCTATTATACGAGTCACACAAAAATTAAGCCTAGCAATAAGAGGAGGAGGAGAGCAAAAAAGGGAGGAAAGGAGAGAAGGAAAAAGAAGGTAAGAGGTTACTTGAGATCATGTCTTACATCTAATGCACTCTCTCAAGTGTTGCACAAAATGGGTCCTCAGTGACTGAACCCCCTTACCTCTTCCTCCTCTGTGAACGCGCCCATCTCCATGAAGAAATTCACCAACTCCCGGCACGAGCCAATCTCTGTTGCGTTGCACTCTGACTCTGCTTCTCCTTACCAGGCGTGTACCGTTATCACCGCTTACAATTTTCTGGTATGAAAACTAATCTTTTACATCCTCCTCAAAAATCGGGGAGAGGCAATTTGGTGGGGGGAGGGGAGAAAGAGGGGAGGCCATTATGTGAGTAAATATATTTACAGATAGAGAAATCCAGAGCCAGAAGACACCTACCTACAGGCCTTCTCCAGAGAATTTTTCAAGTCCACTCTATCTCAGGCCACTGCTTTCAATTTCCTTGGTGCAGGGACGACCTCATCCAGCCCTAGGAGGTTGCCATAATGTCAATGGAGGAGTTGCCCCCGCCTCCCGGTTCCCCCAGATTCTCCCCTCTGGAATCCCCTTGTGCCTGGTGAGGCCCACCTTTACCCTAATCAGGCGCTCCCTGACTTCCAAGCCATAGTACGGCCACCGTCACCACCAGCCCCTTTGCCCACGGGCACTAAAACCTAAAGCTTCTAGCCTCAGAAGCAAGCCATTTCTGACTTTAACCTATCCAGGCAGAAGTGATGTTCCCGCTCTCCCCTATCTCCAAGTGTCATCCTGGGTTAAGGCTGGGGGTTCTTTTGCTTAAGTAACCCCAAAGGGTCCAGCCTGTGCAAAGGATCATCTGACGGGCCCCAGGGAGTAGAGACAAATTTAGGCCTTCCTCCCCTCAGTGATGGAGGCTCTAGAGGGGGCTCAGATATGGTCCATTAACCCCTACTGAGTCACACAAGTGCCTTGCCCTCTTGGGTACCTCTGCACCTCCATTTCTGAATATCATCTTTATCATCTGCTGTCCTTTCAGGGGTGACTTGGCGCTCAGCTAGACCTCCCCAATCTTGGGGGACTCTGGATATCCCAGGGCCAGATCCTGGCTGGAAATGGAAAGGAAGGAGTAACAGACAGATCTGAATTTATCTAGGCAACGTCACTATGAGACTTAAGGAAATTTTAAACTTGAGCCTTATTTTATATGGAACCCACTTACTCCAATAATCTGACTCGGCAAACTTTTTTGCTTTCCAAAGCGAGGGATGTAACCTAAGCATTTCAACCTCTGGTTGACTCCTTTCTCAACTGAGCTTTTTTCTGGTGAGCTGTTCAGTTCTAACAATTATAATGCCCATACACAGGTTCCCGTTATGCTAGAAGAAGCAGCGTGCCCTAGTGAAAAGAGCACAAGACTGGGAGTCATAATAACAACTACAATAATAACAATAATAGAGGCCATTCATTCAATCATATTTACTGAGCGCTTATTGTGTGCAAAGCATTGTACTAAGCCCTTGACCAGAGTCCTAATCCCAGTTCCACAACATGCCTGCTGTGTGATCTACTCCCTCCTACTTAGCCTGCTGACAGGGAGTGTGTCCAACTTGATTATCTTATTTCAACCCCACAGTGCATGGCACATAGTAAGTGCTTAAATACCACACTTCTTATTATATAATTATAATCATAGTGAAAATAACCCCAGTTAAATTTTCCAAGCAGGAAATATTGTTTAAAAGTGATATGTGGCTATAATTGATTACCAACCCTCATCCAAAAACACTATAACCTGTACTGAAAGTGAAAAACATCGCCTAAGTTCAGGTCTCAAATAGAAAACGGCACGCTCCACCAATACAAATACAATGGCTCTTTGTACTTGCACACTACTCAAACATCTACAACCTTGTGTGTGAAAACCAAGAATGGAAATGAATTGTATTTTACACACCAGCTTAATTTATTGAAGCTGTCCAGGAAGCCAAACAGCCAGCAGTATACATGGTGAATATTAAAATTTTTGCTTTCAATAAAATAAGGTTATGTCTAATTGAATTACGGAAATATACTTCAAAATATCACTATTTCCTTCTCAAAGGCGATGGCTAAGTGTCTAAATTTTTCTAATTTCAACTGATGCAACGGCACAGAATTGTAGCCTTGATTAATTTAGGCTTCCATTTTTATACTAGTCAGGTTGGGTGACCTGCTTAACTTCATAGCATAGAGGTTCAGCTGGAGTTTAGAAAAAATATAGGTAACTAGACAATTTCAGACCAAATATCTAGGAGAAAATAATTAAATCACACAAAATCTTTAGAACATTATATTTCATAAAAGACAATGATAAAAAAGTACAAACATTTCCATGAAGAGCAAAACCAAAATCATAATATGATAGTACACAAAAAAGTTCCCAGCATTTATTTCAGTGCATTTTTATAGAAGCCTCTCACGTTTTTATAGAGTAATTTTAAGTACACTTCCTCTTTGTGATACGCAACACTGCATCCTTTTAAAGTTTTCACAATTGGCATGCTTGTTAATTTGGCTGCAATGAGACTAGTATACTATTACTTAGCTGAGAGGTACAAAAAGAAAACACGCAGACCGGCAAAGGTCAAACTGAAATGACAAACACTTTGCATTCACTTGTCAAGATATCCTCCAATAAAAGGAAGATTTCACATTGACTAGTTTCCATTATTGGTTAAAATGGAAATGAATGTTCGGTGGGGAAAGGAGAAGAGGTGAGTTTTAAGTAATTGCCATGTTTGCTGGTTTCCTGGTCAAATGAAATGTTGCCATTAATGTTTCTCAGAACCTTGAAGAAGGAGAATGTTAATGTGCTTCCAGATTAATTTGGCCTTATGCTTTATTTTACCACTTCTCTAAACTGCACAGAAATTTGGGGTTTTTTTTCCTGCATGTGCCAGTCTGTGAGTAGGTTTAACATCCTCAGCAGGTTTCTGCATAGATTGGCACACTCTGGAATGCACATATCCTTTGCTTAAAGGCACTATATGTTACCTCCCGCTATACTGTATTATGGCACCCAAGACATTTGAGAGTAAAGCACACTTACATGATGGTCCTTAAGGGTTCTTGACAAATTGGGTGACTAAAGAATAGAAAAGGAAAGAAATAGTTGGAAAATATCTTTGCAAACTATAAATATCGATCTAATTTTGGCCCAAGCAGACATCTCGAGATGTTGTACTGTACTCTCCTAAGTGCTTAGTACAGTGCTCTGCTTTCAATAAACTCTCAATAAATGCCATTGATTAATTCCCACTCCCCTCCCCCAATGAATACTGCACCTCCAGTGAGATATTTTCATTTTGAGGCAAAATTGGGCATGCTTCAAACATCATTACATATAATTTAGCCTAATTCCATCGCTTCTGCCAAACCCACTATGAAACCCACTCTGTATATTGTAGGTAATGCCCACAATTTCCACAGGTTGACACTTCACAGTCAAAACAGGTGGGATGCAGGGGGAATCCTATCAAATCCTTCATACAGTAGTCCATCCATTAGAATGGATAAATGCCAAAAATGTAGCCAGCTCAAAACTCACAACTAAAGCTGTTTTTTCTTTTAAGAGACTGAGAAATTTAAAGCTATTTATTACATCCTAATAAAATTATATTCTTCATGAATTAAATGGATTTAATTTTCCTTTTAAAAATCAAGTGCTTAAGAACCTAACAATTCAATTTACTTCACCATAAACACTCTCTAATGTACTCCTGGTGTCTGGTTAATATTTCCATTCTAGTTTCTGATAAAACTGAGAGCATATATTTGCTCTGAAAAAAATAAATGGAAATTCAAATTACACAAAATAACTTGAACAAGCTTTTTAACAAAATTAATGCTTATGTTTTTTAAATTCTCCTCAGAAGGAAGTGAAAGAACTATTCTTATATGGTTTCCAAGCAATGATAAAAAGGAATTAAAAAAAAAACTGTCTCATCGTCTTGCTTTTTGCCATACCTATCAATTTTCACCCAATTGCCAGCATCCTAATGATTTTTGGGTGTAGTCTGTGGTCATTTGTGCGGCTCAGAAAGTTACCTGCAGTTAGCCTGTGAGATCAAACACCTTTCTGGAACAGTTTACAAGGCAAATGTTAGTATCACCTCCATAAAATAAGAGCGTATCAAATTGAAAACAATACTTGTCACAATGAGTGCTCATTGGAGTCCCAGATAATCATCCCCGTCCATGCTTACAATATCTTGATTTCCCTCATTTTCATGAGTTCTCATGGTAGACCATTCTTGTTATGCGATTTAAATCACGATTGTATCGATGATAATGTTATCATTCTAGGCTAAACCCCCAAATCAAGTCATGATTCTGAAACTCTTCTGCTTTACCATTCATAACAATATTCTGGGGACTAAAAAGAAAATCTTTGGTTCAAAAACACTGAACGATTACGATGTTGACGTCATCAAAATAAGGGAGCAAGATATTAGCCTATTCTGTTTCGACAAAGAAAAAATGGCTCAGTTCACTGAAAGTTAAAATGAACATGCAAAGATTACAAATAGAACACTCTTAGACAGCAACCCCGACCAATAAGATCGTGTATGATTTCCTAAAAAACAGAGAAATAAAACTCAGAATGAGTAAAATGACAGGAAAGAGGAGTGCTTTCATTAGCATTTGACCTGATAGAAATAGGAAGTTTTGCTACTTATTTATAACTCAAAGTAATACACAGTATTGCAAGCACTATGGATTTTTCTACAGTGAATTCTTAAAAAACTAGAGCAGATTTTTTTTTCCCCTTGAAATGAAGATACATTTTTGGCTCTTCTGATTTTGGAGGAATAAAAGTGCTGTTCACTAGGAATTAAAAAAAAAAAAGAATACCACTACATCAGAGTATACAGACACACACAAACTTGAGAACATTGTTTTAGGCACAAAATCCCTGACACACACTAGTGGCACATGTGAAGACACTTAAAATAAGAGGTCTTTTAGATCATGATCCATAACAATTCTTTTAGTTTTTTTTTTTCAGAATACACATGCAATATGCATAAATGATATGGTATTATGTGATTCAGCAAAACTAGAGGAGAAAGCAAGCAAGGAATCATAGGTGAACTGGCACGAAGAAAATGGTGGAAATTCCTTCCTCTTACCAGAAAAATCCTATGAAATCTGTGATTTCTTCTTCTATTCAGGGAGGTGTGGAGGCCTAAAGCTCAAAACTAATGTAACAGTTTACAGTCATAGCTGGCCACAATTAGTAACAGTTCCTTCATTTCACACAAAGGTTCACCTTTGTTTAGTGACATAAATTTACATTTGTTCTTCCATGCAAAATAAAAATCAAAAGTACTTCCAAAAAATCAAACAAGGGAAGGTATCATCAACTACATGCAGAGTGCAACACATTACCCTATTTAAAAGCAATTTGGACACATTAATTTACATCACATATGTACAAAACATCTTAAAAAGGAAACAAAGCATTCACTTAAATTACATGACAGTTTTTAGTAGAAAAATTTCCCGGGAGAAGAGAGCTCTCTCAACTTCCAGTTGTAAGCAATGGTGCCTGGCATTCTGCAGTGCTAGCCGTGTATATAGCCGAGTGACTTCCTAACATTGAGAATGTGATGAAAGAAGACTTGACTGTAGTTGTTCCATGCTGTAAACATTTGAGTATCGACTGCTGGCATCTGTCTTCTTTTTAAACTACAATGCGTTGTCAAAAAACCCAGTCGCTTCCCTTCTATTTTCCTCACAAATTCTCGCAATGGTCAAAAAGTTCTGATGTCCATTTCTAGTGCATTCCAAGTTTCCCCCCCACCTCCCCCCAAGTAGTATAGTTTGTCTTGTGCCCAAGTTCCACTTCCTTCAATAGTCTTGAACAGGAGCAAGTTCTGGCATGAGATTTACAGTTATATTTTTAAACAACCTAGTAACCAGTATTTTAGGCGTGTAGATTAAATTGTTCAAACCATCTATGTACTGACGTTCTCTTGAGTATCGCAGCAACTTATACCTATGGGATGGGAGACAGAGAAAAAGATGATGAATAACTGTGTAGCATTTGAGCCATATTACAAAGACGATATATCGGACATCTCCTTAATTAAACCCCTTCCCTCCTTAGGGTATATGAGTAATCCTTAAACCTAAAGGCTACTTCTGCCAATAGCTGGCAAATTTATCAAAGACCTCAGTTCTAATCCCAGCTCTGCTACTTATCTTCTGTGCGACCGTGGGCAGGTCACGTCTCTATTCTCAGTTCCCTCAGCTTGTAAAACGGGGATTAAGACCAGGAGTTCCATCTGGGCCACGGACGGTGTTCAACATCATTAGCTTGGATCTACTCCAGCTCTTAGTGCAATGCCAGGCACTAAGTGCTTAACAAATACCATAACAAAGCAGGACAATTGATGGTATTTTTGTTATCATGTGGTATTTGTTAAGCATTTACTATGTGCCACCCACATGGGACTTACAGTATAAGAAATTGTTTTTAAAATAAGTTCCTTGCATACCTGCAACTTGGCATGGATCTACCTACATCAATTACATGTATAAAAGAGGACCAACGACAGATTTTGGCAAAGCAATCATTTGCTTCATGACCCCCCCCAAAATCCACTTTCACTCTTTAAAAAGTGATTTGGGGGTCTGATTTATTCAGGTTATTTGCTTGCACAAAGTGAGAGATATCACTGACAGTTAAATGGCATTTTATTCAAATCTGCCACAAATTAATTCAGAATCTTTGAAGTTAAAAATGGAAAAGTGGATCTCCACAATGATTCCCAGATGTTTCTCAGCACCCAAGAGTGAACTAATTGCCCTTTAAAAATATCTTGGAGAACGGTGCTATGTACATCTAGGCATCGCATCATCCTTCAGTTTTGGGGTACTTCAGCCAGGGCTAGGTTTCAGCAATTTGAGAACATTCAATCTCTATTTCTTTCTACATAATAATGGTAATTGTTAAGCACTCACTATGTGCCAAGTACTACACTAAACTTTGGCGTAGATAAAAGATAATCATGTCCCACATGGGGCTCACAGTCTAAGTAGGAGGGAGAATAGGGATTGGATCCACAGTTTGCAGATGAGGTAACTGAGGCATAGAGAAGTGAAGTGACTTGCTCAAGGTCACACAGCAGACAACTGACAGAGCCTAAATTTGAACCCAGGTCCTCTGCAGCATGCAGCACGGCGTGAAGAGAAGCAGTAATGGCATGGTGGAGAGAGCACAGGCCTGGGAGTCAAAAGGTCATGCGCTCTAATCCTGAATTCTCCACTTATCTGCCTTTTGGACTTGGACAGGTCACTTCACTTCTCTATGCCTCAGTTACCTCATCTGTAAAATGGAGATTAAGACTGTGAGTCCAATGTGGGACAGAGACTGTGCCTGACCCAATTTACCTGTATCCACTCCAGTGCTTAGTACAGTGCCTGGCACACAGTAAGCGCTTAGCAAATACCGTTATTATTATTTCATTTCCCCACCTACAAGCAGAAGGTTAAGGACTGAACCCAATCTGACGCACCTCCGGGGCAAGGAAGGATGGCTCCCCCGACAAATTTTCCAGCCCTCGTACTACCAGTGCTTCACCGCACTCCTTGCGAAGATTTTTAGATGAAGCCAGCAGCATTTTGCATTGCTTTGACTTTCCCCAACAGCAGATGTCATAGAAACACTCTCCCTGGCCCTACCATGATCCCCCTTCTCGTTTCATTTAAAAACATTTCCCTGGGGCTGGACCATATTGCTTGAAAGTGTGCTTGCTGATGTTTCTGGGAAGCTAAATACCAAGATGGATTTTTTTAAACAAGACTGGACCCCCAAACCAATCAATCAGTGTTATTTCTTGAGCGCTTACTGTGTGCACAGCGCTGTTCTAAACACCTGGGAGAGTACAGTATAGTACAGTTGGAAAACAGGTTTCCTGCCCACAGTAAACACACCAATAAAAATATCAAGCAAATGATTAATTTACTACTTGCATGTTATCTCAACCTTAAAGTCTAAGATGGCTCCTGATCAATTGTTTAATTACAAGAAGGCTTTTTTTTTCTTTTCTAAATCATATTCTCAAGTACTATTGCCAGGTAAGTTTCCTCAAATAAAAGATTTCTTTTATACTTGAAATGTCTACCATTACATTTGAGAAATACCTTTAAAACTCACCTGCCTAAAAACTGGACCTCCCCTCTGTGATGATGAGGAATGGACTTGTATTTTCCTAGATCTCCCTCTGGTCTTGTTACATTATATCCAGCATAGTGAACTCTACAGAATAATAAATAGGAAGAAATTGGTTTTTAGAATGTGCTGCAATGTGTGTGTAATATATAATAAATACACAAATACGAAGAGGGAGAGACAGGCAGAGATATTAATAGAGAGTTTTCACAAATAACAAATTAATGTCTACTTTCGAAGGCATGGGATGGCCAAGAGAACTCCCAGGGAACCCATCGGTGCCTTCCCACTGAGAAACCCGGAAAGCCTCCTCCTGACAGGTGCTGGGCATGCTGGCTTACAGAGGGTCGGCAGGTCGGGGGGAAGGGTGTTGAGGGGGTATGGGCGGAGGGTTTAGGCCGCTGCAGGGGGCATCCTCTCCCCAGTTTAGAGCTTAGGCTGTGACGGGACTCTTGATGACCTCCATGGAGGCATCCTGCGGTGGTGCCCTGCAGGTCCCCTTAATCACCCCATTAGTAGGACTCTAAACTTCCTCTCAATATTTAGATTGGGAGCCCCTAGACTATAAGCTCCTCGAGGGCAGGGATCAGGTCTACTATTCTATTGTACTCTCCCAAGGGCTTAGAAGGGTGCTCTGGTCAAATCAAGTACTTAATATCATCACTACTATTAGTGAAGGCAAAACACACCTTAATAAACATGCTAATCTTCCTATTAGTAATTCCTAAGGGATACTCTACAACTGCTTATTGTTTTATTTTTTTCTTTGTTAAAGGCCAACCATATAAATTCACATTTGATTGGTTCTACATTACCTACTCGATCCCCGTTACCAGAACACTGTTCAACAACGTGGGACCTTCTGCTAACCCTTAGGTTTCTGCATGCAAAACTCACTTTGCTGGAGTTTGCATTTTAATGATCCAACGCCTACGAGGTGCTAAGCATTATGCTATGCTCTGAAAAAACTTTAGGAGATAAGATCCTTGGCTCCAAGTAGTTTGCACCATAGAATGGGGAAAATCTGCAAAAGTCCTTTTCTCAAAACCAGCCGTTCAAGTCCATAAAAACACAGTACCAAAGAGTAAGGAATCTGAAAATAGTATAAACAGTGTAATAGTAACACACCAAATTAATCAACTTGTATTGACCCCAGCACTTCCGACAGTGCTTGACACACAGAGATCACTTAAATACCTCTAATATTATTATTATTGTTGTTATTAATATGTATTAAGTGCCTACTTTGTGTATAGCCCTGTATTAAACGTTGGGAAAAAATACACAAGTGAAAATCTGACCCAATCCTTGGTCCTCGAGGGGGTCACAATCTGAGAATAAGGGGGGAATATGGGAGATAGCACATAATGAAGGTTGAAGCAACACAAGAACAACATAAAAGCCCAGGACAATGGTATATACCATAAGGAGGACAAAGTATTGTGGCTAGAGGTGCAGAGTTTCGGGTCCCCTGTGGTTCAGGGTCCACACACCCTGCCACAGCTCCAGCTTTCCCAAAGTTCTGAAAGTTGAGGAGGCTTCGCTCTGCTGTTGCTGGAGTTAAGAGCCATTCTAGGCCCATCTTTCGGCCCAGACCTGAAGGTATTCTCTTTAGGCTAATTTTCTAAAGGGGAAAAAATGTTAGTATTCCATTTCCTGCTCCCTGCGGTTGTGAAAGGGGCAGTCTCCTCCCCATCACTTAGGTGGCAGAGTAAAGAGGTCTAAAGGCCTCAAGCCTGCTGCTCTGCAGGGCCCCTCCAACGTCAGAGAGACCCAGACTAGATGGCTGGCTTCCTGTTATGCTTGGAAGGGCTCCCGGATGGGAAAGGGAAGAGGTGCCCATGGTCTGCCATCCATCTGGGCTTTCTGAGGGTCCATGTGGCAATGTGGGCAGAAGCAAGATGGTCTACTGGAGAGAACATGGGCCTGGGAGTTAGAAGATCTGAGTTCTAATCCCAGCTCTGCCGCTTGTCTGCTGTGTGACCTTGAGTAAGTCACTTCACTTCAGTGCCTCAGTTACCACATCTGTAAAATGGAGATTAAGACTGGGAGCCCCATGTGGGACCAGACTGTGTCCACCCTGTTTACCCAATATCTATCGCAGTGCTCAATACAGAGTCTGTCACATGGTAGTAAGAGCCAGGTTTGGGAGCCGCTAGCGAAGCAGATACTGATGGCTCTCACAGACTCCGGACCCACAGATACACATGACATCACAGGGGTTACAGTGAACATGCAGACCATTTTGTGGAAGTCTGCCTGATGCCACCTGAGCCTAGAGTGCATCTTCAGGGTAGGGGAACCACTGACCACCCCACCTTCTCAAAGTACCATGTGCTTCGCTCCCAGGTCCTTGTGGACACAGGGGCAGCTTCTGAACTGCAGGACTTGAAGCAGGAGCCAAGGAGGAGGGAGGCGGGGCACTGAAAAATATCAGCTTTATAGATGCCCAGTGCCACATTTCATTCTTTCATTCAATCGTATTTACTAAGCGCTTCCTGTGCACAGAGCACCGTACTAAGCACTTGGAAAATACAATTCAGCAATAGAGAGGAGACAATCCCTGCCCACACTGGGCTTACAGTGTAGAAGGGGGAAAATAAGACATCAAAACAAGTAAACAGTCATCAATATAAGTAGAATATAAACAAATAGAATTATAGATATTTAATCATCAACCTGGGGGTGGACCAGCTGAAAACTGGAAGGGTGGCCACCCTAGCTGCTGGCAGTTCCCCAGTGACGTACTAAAAAACGGAAAGACCGGCTTTCCCATTATCGAGTACCTTGTCATTCCAGGAACAGGAAAATAATAAGTATGATGTCTAAACGTATTGAATTTTGCACCTGAATGGACTTTTCTTCTTCCTTTCATCACATTTAAGTTCCACTTGCACATGCACAGAGCAGCTTTCAGTTTCAGCACAATTTGGGACTTGCCTATATGAATCCTTGAGGTACTTTCAACAAGGTTATGATCTCATTACTTTTGAGGGAAAACAATTTTATTTAAATATCGACAGCACTGAAAAATTACCCTTCAACATACCTATTCCAGAGATCATCATCTTCTCCTCCCCAGCCCCAGAAGGCATTAGGAAATCCATTAATCTTTCTGAACTGTTCCACCGTCAGTCCACTCACACCACCAAAAAACTCATTATAGGGAAGACTGAAAAAGGAGACTAATGTTATTCTCGTCATTGCATTCTTTCCCACAACTATAAGCAGGAATTTTTATAATCGCTTAATAAGAAAGCTTTAAAAACAGAGCAGCCTCATTTTTATAAAAAGATTCCTTGACTTTAAGAATAAAGGCCTACTACTATAGTTGAGAGAATGAAATTTCCAACAATAAATGATTTCTGCTGTGAGAATCTCCCGGCATAAGATCGGAAACGGGACGGCAGAGACAGAGCAACAGACCCTGCAGCCTGCCACTGGGTCAGCTAGATGGAGCCAGGGTCTGCCGAGGGCCAGGCATCTTCCATCATGTGGACTGTCTGCCAAGAACCCTGAAAGGGGAGTGTAGGAAAAGCAGAGTCCAATTTCAATTCAGAGAAATTCAGTTACAAGGAAACAATGCTCTTCCCTTGCCCCTTGCTTAATGAATTTCATTATAAAGAGATTTTGCAGGTAGACAATGTGAGGAAAATCTAAATTAAGTCCTGTGGCAATGAAAAAGATTTATAGCATTATTGTTCCAATAAATCAGTTTTCCTTTTAGAGAGGACTAGTGGATTGTGACACCATATTCTGACTAATAAGCACTTGGTAATCACCCCACCCTCAGACCCCTGCACTTGCATATATATCCACAATTTATATTAATGTCTATCTTCCCCTCTAAATTATAAACTCCTTGTGGGCAGGGATCATGTCTTCCAACTCCATTGTATACTACTCTCCCAAGTGCCTGGATCGGTGCTCTGCACACTGTAAATACCATTGATTGACTGCTTGATTGGGTAGAGCACCGATCATATTGGGAGTCAGAAGACCTGGGTTCCATTTCTAATTCCACCTCCTGTCACTGTGTCAAGCATAGAAAGCTGTTTAACCCTTCTATACTTGAAGGAAGATAACGAAATCTGTCCTCTACTTACTTGAGGGGGAAAATATTTTCAAACACAAGTACAGATAACGATACTTTTTTTACAGTTATATTTACAAGGAAATTTCTTACTCACATATACATGTACTTGTCCAGCTTTGCTGCAAAATGGCGGGGCATTTCTCCACAACCATAATAATTCCGGTCATTTTCTGGTAAGTGATCCACATCGTGAAAAATTACACAGTCCCAAACCAAATCTTTCATGGCTTCTTTAAAGCCAACATTAAAGAGCATGGCACGGTTAAAAGGTTGTGTACCAGTCTTAGAAGGAAGAAATCACAAAGACAACAAATTGTAAAGAGATTTTATAAATGCTATACCCAACGTTAAACTATATGGAGCACATTTATTCACACCTCATTTAAAATTTGGCAATGAGTAAAGTAATTTAGCAGTATGGCTTAGTGGAAAGAGCCCAGGTTTGGGAGTCAGAGGTCATGGGTTCTAATCCCGGCTCTGCCACTTGTCTGCTGTGTGACCTTGGGCAAGTCACTTAACTTCTTGGTGCCTCAGTCACCTCATCTGTAAAAATGGGGATTAAAAAATGTGAGCTCCACATGGGACAATCTGATTATCCTGTATCTACCCCAGCACTTAGAACAGTGCTCTGCACATAGTAAGCGCTTAACAAATACCATAACTATTATGAGAAGCAGCGTGGCTCAGTGGAAAGAGCAAGGGCTTGGGAGTCAGGGGTCATGGGTTCGAATCCCAGCTCTGCCACTTGTCAGCTGTGTGACTGTGGGCAAGTCACTTAACTTCTCTGTGCCTCGGATACCTCATCTGTAAAATGGGGAGGAAGACTGTGAGCCTCACGTGGGACAATCTGATTACCCTGTAAATATACCCCAGCGCTTAGAACAGTGCTCTGCACATAGTAAGCACTTAACAAATACCAACATTATTATTATTAATTTATGCAGACTTTGCCATTAAGTTTCCTAACATGTCTGAGATAGGATATGGTATTAGCTTCAACTCATACATGAAGTAAAATGAGAAAAAGACTATTGGAAAAGACACAAATGGGTGTCTTATCAATCAATTCTATTTATTATATTTACTGAGCACTTACTATGTGCAGAACAGTATTAGCAGTCACCTTCCCTGCCCATAACCAGCTTACACTCTAGAGGGGATGATAGACATTAATATGAATAAATGTGCCTCCAAAGTCATAAAAGTCTGATGCAAAATCCAGACCAGATCTCAGTAAACTTCTTTTTTTTTCCCACTTGCCTTGCCATACTAACTCATCCTACCTTTTTATGTCAAGAGGTTGTCAAGAATAACCATCTCTTCATTATCCAAATTACATCTCTACCATGATAGGTTCAACTATAAGTCCTGACTCTGGAAACATATTCAAGTGATTGATAGAGTTTCCATATGATAATATCCTCAAATTTGAATATTCTTCAAGATGGAAAAATGAAGGCAGATGGTGGCCCATGACTAAGTCCATAAAATTATGAAGGGTGCAGATATAGAAAGCATGTTGCTCACCAACAGGACAAGAGCTCATCCCCAGTTCACCAACCATGGAGATGGCAAACAACGACCTCTGTCCTGAAGGAAATATCCACCAGTTTTTTCTTCAAAAAAATGCATATCCCCAAACCCCCAAAACATGAAATGGAAAGTCAGGAAAGCTATACCGGATGATTTTTCATTCACTATTTGCCTACTTTCCCCATCAATTTCATCAAGGCCTCAGTTACTTACTTTCATGGCTGACTTGCACCTTTCACCTTCCCATGAAGGTTAATTTATTCTATGGGAGCATTGGAGAAAAAATAAAAACAGAGGCGACAGTCTGCTCTAAAATAAAAAAACAATCCTTTCTGTGACCCTCTGATATTAAATTTGGAAATTATTTACTGAAATGGTCTAGCTGAGCTCATTTATTATGAGGGTGGCTAAGAGAAGTAATCCTGAGATAATAAGAACTCAACCCATTAGTTTTTGGAGAACAGGCTTAACACTCTGAAGAGCACTTAGGAGTGAATAGGCTCACAGTTTGGACCACTGCCGCAGGTGTCTGAGTGCTGCAAGGAGTATAAATTCTGAAATAAATGGCTGTTTCACTCGGCACTAATTGAAGTTTCTGAGTGCTTTTTAAGGGTTTTCCTAAAGGATGACATAATATATCATAGATCACGGGTGGGGGAGCAAGGGGAGAGTGGTGATAATGAATGAAAAAAAATCTTATTTTTAGATCTAACACCTGAATATAAGTTGAATTACATTAAGAATCAGATGCACTTGGTAACACAGAATAGATAACACAGAGCTGGTAACACAGAAGCAGTATGGCCTAATGGACAGAGCAAAGGCTTGGGAATCAGAAGGCCTAGGGTTCTAATCCTGCCTCCACCACTTGTCTGCTGTGAGAACTTGGGCAAGTCACTTCACTTCTCAGTTCCCTCAACTGAAAAATGGGGATTAAGACTGTGAGTCCCATGCAGGACAGGGATGGTGTCCAACCCAATTATCTTGTTTCTATCCCAGCACTTAGAACAGTGCCTGGCATATAGTAACAAATACCATTATTAGTGAGAAGCAGCATAGCTCAGTGGAAAGAGCACGGGCTTGGGAGTCAGAGGTCATGAGTTCGAATCCCACCTCTGCCACTTGTCAGCTGTGTGACTGTGGGCAAGTCACTTCACTTCTCTGTGCCTCAGTTACCTCATCTGTAAAATGGGGATTAAGACTGTGAGCCTCATGTGGAACAATCTGATGACCCTGTATCTATCCCAGCGCTTAGAACAGTGCTCTGCACATAGTAAGCGCTTAACAAATACCAACATTATTATTATTAATCCAGGCTCCACTACTTGTCTGCTGTGTGACTTTGGGCATGTCACTTCACTTCTCAGTCCCTGTCCCATGTGAGGCTCAAAGTCTCAATCCCCATTTTACAGATGAGGGAACTGAGGCACAATGTCCAATCCAATTTGCTTGTAACCACCCTAGTGCTTAGAACAGTGCCTGGCACATAATAAGCACTAAAATATCATTATTATTATTATTAATAGATATTAATGGCTAGTGCTCTTACTGAATACAAAAGTGCAAAGAATTGATTATAAGGTAACTTTTAAAGGAGGTTTTTTTTAAAATAACAAAAGAAAGAAAAGTTTCAAGGATAACTGCATCTTGTGCGGAAATTAAGAAGTTCAACTGAGAGCACATTCCAAACAAATTGGCCAAACAGATCTTAAGCGTTGAGGTTATTATATCACAATTAGTAGCCACTTTGGAAAACCAACACTCTCACCTGTTCAATGACATAAAAAGCAAATTCCAGTCGCTGTTTCTGTAGCATAGGTATCAGGTGCAAGAAAAAAATTGGAAGATGTTCGTGGCGATTACGAAAAGGAATAAGGATTGCCACCTTTAAAACGAAAATTGAAGATTTCCACGTAAACATTGACAATTGTGGTAAAGATAGATGCACTTAAAATCTCAACAATCAGTGAAATGTATAATCTTTTCTAGGTTTTTTTAAAACTCGTTTTAATTTTTTTTCCACTCGTTTCTCTTAAGGAGGCCCCAAATATTTGACTACCTTTTTTTAAAAAAATCCCCTTTGAATCCATATTCTGTTAGGACCTGTTTGACCTACTTTGGGTCCCTGTGAATATATTTGACAGTTCCCTGCTCTACCAAATCAAAAAGTGTTAGTTCAAGCAGTTAAGATGTCCAAGCACAAGAAAAAACTCAAAGGGCAAACAGCAGCCACTGTCTAACATCTCACAGCAATAGCCCAATATTCATCTCAACAAAAGCAGTTAGCAAGAGAGGAAGAGGAAAATGACTCTAATTCTCAATAATATAATATTTCAGAAAGGAGCATGTCCATAAATTATTTACATTAATTCTGTCTCTCCCTTTAGACTGGAAGCCCACTGTGGGCACGGAATGTGTCTACCTAGCCTGTCGTACTGTGCTCTGCACACGGTAAGCACTCAAACACCAAGGACTGAAGAAAAAAAAGTGAAACAGTTTTTTCCTTTCCTAAAGAAGGAACAAATGATACATGTGCACAGAACCCACCCGAACCCGAGAGACAATGACACCCTTCCCTTCCCATCCCTGCCACAGGCCACGCAGAAGATGCGAAAGCAGTTTCTAAACTATTAGAATGTTGGGGAAGTTGGGTACCAAGGGCTGCCTATTCTGCAGCAGCTGTGAGAAGCCTGAAAACATCCTTTAGTGGTAATTCATTCATTCGCATTTATTAAGCACTTACTGTGTGCACAGCACTGTACTAAGCACTTGGGAAAGAATAATACAATAACAAAAAGTGACAATCCTTTGCCCACAATGAGCTCACAGGGAGGAGACCAACATCAGTACAAAAAAGTAAAATTACAGATATATTAAGAGCTGAAGGGCTGGGATGGGGGGGAAGCAAAGGGAGCAAATCAGGGTGATGCAGAAGGGAGAGGGAGGTGAGGAAAAAAGGAGCTCTGCAGCCCTCGTTGTTTCTGGTGCTGTCGATTACCTAATCAATCAATGGAATTTATTGAGAGCTTACTATGTGCACAGCACTGGACTAAACACTTGGGAGAATACAATATAACAAAGTTGGTAAAAACATTCCCTGCCCACAATGAGCTTATAGTCAAGGGGGAAGATAGACATTAATATAAATACATAAATTACAGATATGTACATACGTGCTGTGGGATAAGTACTATCTTTGTCTAAGTGCCGCACATCATAATAAGTACTGAGATAGGTACAAGATAATAGGGTCAGACATAGTCCCCGTCTCACATGGTGCTTACAGTTTAGGTAAGAGGAAGAAAAGGCACTGAACAGGCACAGATGAGGAAATTGAGGTACAGAAAAGTTGAGTAACTTGCCCAGGGTCACACAGCACACCGGTGGTGCAGCTGCGATTAGAGCCCAGGTCCTAAGGCTCCCAGTCCCATGATCTTCCCACTAGGCCACGCTGCTTCTCTAGTTTTGTTGAACTAAGACAAAGACAGCACTTTCCTTCCAAGTCTGTCACTAGTTCCCCTCGCCTGTGAGACTGTGAGTCAGTCTCCTGTGGGACTGAATTATCATCCTTGTACCTCTCTTCAGCACCGAGTGTTAATAATAATGTTAATAACGAAGCCAGAGGCTTTCTCACTATATCCCATAAAGCTAAGTGAGGGACAATTAAATAAACTCTTGAGGGCAGGAGCAGCTAATAGTTTACTGTGCCTTCCCTCAGAGCTCTCCAGTCACATATTATTATCCACTCCAGCTTATTCGGGAAGGATAAAAGGGTAGAGAAGGAAAAAAATAACACAGAAGTCATCATGTGTTACAGGTCTCCATAGAAAACACTAGAAAAATGAATTTCTAAAGCATGAAGCTGTTTTTAGAGAGGAGAAGAATCAGAATCTTGTAAGTCTAAAAGAGTTATCGATAAATGCAGCCAATATTTGAAGGGCATTTGGAATTCATTGTGTTGAGTGTTTTTCCTTCACTTGAACTTACAAAGTTATCATCTGCACCACAGCTGATTTCCCCAGGCTTTAATACTGTAGAATTGGGAGGGAAGATTTTTCAATAGTGCAATCTGCTAAAGCTCGATCAGGCCTTACCAAACATAAATGCAGCTGTGAGTTGGCCAGTTATCAGAAATTTGTAAAGAATACAGAGTAAAATGAAGTCTGGGAAGGATCACAAAGAATAAACTCAAATCCGTTTCCGTAGTCTCTTGTATAGCCGTAAAATTAAGCTCTCCAAAATAAGGAGGAGAGTCATGGGTATCAAATTTGCTTTTCACAAATATTTTCTGAAATGGGAAATGTGAAAAGTTCAACAACTCTCTCATTGGGCGTACCCTGGCAGAAAAAAAATGAAGTTTTTGGCTCCTATAAAATCTCTGCTCCTTTCCAAGAATCCAAGTGCCTATTGCAATTTTGTGTACGCAGTCAGAATTCAGATACTTTGATACTAATCAGCACCAAGGTCTCTTTGCTGAAGCCTTCATTTTACCCTCTAAGACCTTGACACTCTGCATTAATGAAAATTTAAATAGACGTGTCATACAGTAAGCTGTCATAACGCTTTAGGTCATATTATTACAATTCAATAACCAAAAATAATTATTTCATCAATATGTAGTATATACATACAAAATAGTTAGTAGAGCAACATTAATATATCCCCATCTCAAATTTGTACCCTGTGAAAATCTTCAGTTCTTATACACTATTTAAATTTCGAAGGGTTCAAATGTGCATTAATAAACATATTCTTAGAGCAAGCAGCAGGGCCTAGTTCAAAGTATGCATGCAGACTGGGAATCGGGGAAACTGGGTGCTTCCGTTTCCTCATCTGTAAAATCGGGATAAAATAATTGTTCGCCCTAACCCTTGGACTGTGATCTTCATGGGGCAGAGGCTGTGCCTGATCTGATCGCACTGTATCCCATCCTAACGCTTAGTACAGTGCTTGGCTCATAGTAAGGGCTTAACATATCCTGCAATTATTATAACTTAAAAATTAGTGAACCTCACCTTCCATCGGGGTTTACAGTCCTTGGGTCTCCAGTGACCACCTGGCTCAATGTCTAAATCCTTAGAGAAGGCCTGTTGAATTTCATCGAAACTGATTTCACTCACATTGACATTGATAAGGCCCCCTATGTAGCCGAAAACATAAAGAAAAGTTTCAATACTTTTTACCATTAGGAACCATGCAAAAACAGAAAACACTCTGACCGAATTAAAAAAAAAAAACTCACCTGGACCATCAGTTGTTCCATGGAATATTGGAACAATAAATACAGACGCAAAAAAATTGCTGTAGAAGTGGAAATTTTTCTATAGAGGTTTGTGAGAAATTTTAACTTCCATTTACAGGGAGATTTAAGGTAAAAATGTGCTTAATTTTACGTTTTGTGTCTAGGCCACAAATAAACACGAAATCGTAATTTTCCTATTCTCTCCTTCGATCTCAAAACTAATGTCTCATGTCATTTTCTATTACTACTGTGGTATTTCCAACGATGTACTGGGGTAAAATTTGCTGTAATGAGAATGTGAAAAGTTACTACACCTCTCATGGGAAGCAACCTGACATGAAGGATTTCTTTGCCCTTTCCATTCACGTTACAGCCCCCAGGCCTCTTTTTTCCAGCCATTTTCTATTTCAAAGGTAAAAGGAGTTCATTTCTGCAGGAGTCATTAATTATTTTCACTGGGAGGCAGACTTGCCAGCTTCATGCTAGCAAAGGAGGTCGTTGTCCTCATGAGTTCTCAGCTGTGAGAACGTCTGGGCTTTAAGCACCTCCTCTGGGCTGCAAGTTCCTCCTCTTGACTGTAGGCTCCTTTTAAGGGTATATATTAAGCATTTACTGCATGTCAAACACTGTTCTAAGAGCTGGGGCTCATACTCCAAGTAAGAAGGAGAATTGGCACTGAACCCCCATTTTCCAGCTAAGAAAACAAACAGAAAATTTAAGTGGCTTCCCCAGGGTCATACAGCAGGTAAGTGGCAGAGCTGGGATCAGAACCCAGGTCCTCTGACTCCCAAGTCCTGTGTTCTTTCCACTAGGCCACATTGCTCCTTGGTACAGTACAAAAGAGTTGGCTGGCATAATCCCTGCCCTCAAAGCACTTATAATGGATGTCCCTCTAATACAATCCATTTCAGAAAACAAGGCCAAGTTAAATTCGGATATTGGTGAAAAAGATCAATTTTCCTTTTGAACTTGGGGGAAAAAAAACCCAAATACTGTGTGGCACAAATTAGTTAACAACATGTACATGTTGGAGTTAAATCCCAAAAGTTTATCGGGCTTTTATGATTATTCTTTGCTTACCACTAGGCAAATATATCGACAATGGGCATACCTGCGCCAACAACCGTGTATCTCCACCCCAGCTGTGTTCGCCAGGCATTTAGGTCACCAGATCCAATTGTGTGGCGAACCTAGGTGGAGTTCACCAATCTTAGTTATAATAGGGTTACTTGTGCATGTATACCCAGTGCCTAACACTAAGAAGAAAAAGAAAGCCCACAAGAAAAAAAACAACCACAATACAGAAAAGTTTGGTTCATTCATTCAAACGTATTTATTGAGCGCTTACTGTGTGCAGATCTGCATCACCTGAATGACCAAGTAAAATAGCAGTGGGTGGACATTACGAAAATAATACATTCTGGAAACTCCAACATTAGCTTTAAGAAGTACTCTGAAATCCACTTGGATAGTTTCATATTTTCGTAATCAGCACTTATAATGAGAAATGGGACAAGGCCAGAATGAAAGGTGCGCTTGAAAATGAGCCTTTAAAAAAGAGTACACATTTGCTCAACTAAAATTACCTAAAAGATATCTAATTTGTTATCCGGAAAAGCTAAGAGAACTTCTACAAAGGAAATAGATTAGCCTTTTTGCAAAATGAATAGGGTTTTGATAGGTCTTTCATACGCTCACCTATCTAACTCTTCTAATATGTTAAGAGAATTAGCATTAGAAGTAGATTTAGATATTTCTGCAAGCTTCTTAAAGACACAAATGGTATAAAACACAGATAAAACATTTTATCTCTGCTAGAAAAATCAGCACAGATCCAGATTTGGAGCCTGAAAGAAATGGAGATAACAGGTAGGAATTTTTAGAATTTTAATAAAAACTAAAAATACAAACCATGACACTTTAATCCACCTTACCAATAATGCTACTTCCTTTACTACCTCTTTGAATTTATCTAGGCAATATTGCAGCTAGCATCATCCAGAAATCTCTTTAATATTCACATGTTAGTTACACTAGTCTGTTCTGTACAAACAACATTTTCAAATGTGGATTTAGCAATGCAGCAACTTTAGACTCTGCAATAAATTCCCATTTCTAATAAAAGTGGGCCGTTATGAAGGGAATAGAAGACCTGGAGAGAAGAGCTAGAGAGGAGGAAAATCCTGGGGAGGCAATGTGGCCAATGATTTTTTTTCTTCAGCACTGAACAAATACCGCGTAGGAGAATAGTAAATTAAAATTTGAATAAACTTACTCATATAAGGCAGCTTTTCTGGGCAAGGGTGGAATGGAGAATAGGTGAAGTTTTCTGGAAGATACATTGTTGTTTGAGGAACGTAATCACTTGAATTATTGCCTTCAGGGTAATCTCATTGAAAAAAAGAAATAATATAGTTATTTTAAAGCCAATGAATCACCTTAATGCTCTTACACTCGGGAATTTCAAAACACTTTCTCTGGTCTTCTGAAAAACACTCTGAATCGATAGTATGATTGCATTGCATTAAGCGCTTACTATGTGTCAAGCACTGTCCTAAGCACTAGGGTGGATACAAGTTCAGCAGGTTGGACAAAGTGCCTGTGCCACATGGGGCTCACAGTCTAAGTGGGAGGGAGAACAGCAATCAACCCCCTATTTTAACACATGAGAAAGTTGAGCACAGAGAAGTGACTTGCCCAAGGTCACACGGCAGGCAATTGGCAGAGCTGGGATTAGAACCCAAGTCCTCTGATTCCCAGGCCTGAGCTCTTTCCACGAGGCCACGGCACTTCTAGTTTGCATCCCCGAGTCACCTTCACTCTTTCCTAGAGTTCCAGGCAGCCAGCTGCCAAGAGTTCCAATCCCACCTCTGTAGGTGGTAATAATAATAATAATAGCATTTATTAAGCTTTTGCTACATGCCAAGCACTGTTCTAAGCCTGACAGAATTCAAGCCCACAGTTTCTGGACTGGGACCCCACTGCACTGAGATATGGTCTCTGTAGGTTTTGTGAATGACAGGATTCAGTTCATTTCTATTCCTGAGGATGAGGAGAGATTTGGCAGGTACAAATAGTCTCAGAATCTACATCGAATATGAGAGTTTGGGGGAGGGAAGGCAGAAAAACAAAGAAGAAACTAAAGCAGACAGCGGGGGCTCAGTTCCCTTTCAACCCATCTACCACTGGATAATGAAAAGCCCGAAACATTTAACAAGTGCTTGCGTTTTTCTGATCGCCAGCAAAGTCTGATGAATTAGCCCTGAGGCCACCCATACATATATGGTGGAAAAACAAAAACTGAACAACATATCTGTAATAGACTCACTTAGAAATCACTATTAAGCATTAAAGAAAGATCCCTGGATATAGAACAAGGAGACTACTGACAAAAAACAGAATATTCTATTTTAGACCCTTGCTAAAACACAGGGGACTGACTGGAGAGGGATCCAAAGTGTGTCAGTTCAATGAGATGACAATTTCTCCTCTCTCTCGATTGTCTTTGTGTTTCCAAGGGGTGTTTCAGGTTATGCTTAACCTAAAAATGGAAATACTAAAGCTGCTGAAAAAATTTCAACTTCATTCATTCTCAGCTACTTAACTTGAGCTGTACCCAAGAAAACAATGGGCAGTTTTAGCCTCATAAATCTTGAGGTTCCTTCCAAATGGGGCAGTCTGCGACTGCCTTTAAAAGACGGATCGGCTGCTGGTCCTACACAGAACAACAATGCTATTTTTAAAGCTGCAACTTCTGGGTCTACTCCTGCTGAAAGATCGATTAGTAAATTTTCGGTCATTAAGCTGTCTCATCAGCAGATAAGCACGCTTACCAGCTGGAGAAATAAAAGGCCATTGACTGACTGAGTTTCTGGGCCGACTATAATTTAATAGCCCCAACAACAGCTATTCCAAACAGAGGAAGGAACAGGGCTCACTGAGTAAGATGAGATCTATTATAATCACTACTTTCTCTGGAAAATAACATTTTTGAAAGGTTACGTTAAACTGAGTCCTTGAGCCTGTCCTCCTTCTGCTCAACCACCACCACGCCGAATGTAGACATTATTTCATCTAAAAGAGCCCTGCAAAAAGAAATCCAAGTCTCTGCCCGCTCTGATTCCCCTCCTTTCCCTATCAGCCACAGGAAAGGGGATCTGGAGAGAACTGCTCCTTCACCCGGCTCTCCCCTCCTTTTCACTTGCCTCCGACTGAAACATCACCCCCATATCACCCCCGACTAAACTTCAGCTCTGTCTCCCTTCTGCGTCGTCTTTGCCCTTCTATCTGTGGCCTTTAGACATTTGATATTCGACCCACCCTCAGCCCCACGGCACTTTATGTATACAGCTATGAATTATGTATTATAAATCACTTATTGATATACATGTCTGCCTCCCCTCTAGACTGTAAGCTCACTCTGTGCCCGGAACAAGTCTACCAACTCTACTGTACTGTACTCTCCCAAGCATTCAGTACAGTGTTCATTTAGTATAGTGCTCTGCACACAGTGAGCGCTCAATAAATACCATTGATGGTGATGCGGTCTTGACTGATCTTCACAAATTTTGCTCCCAGCTTCTCCCCCTGATAAAAAATGGCCAATAACACTTACAGAAGTTCTGCTTTGGCCTTGACTTGCCTTTGGCCTCCATAACCAAACCAGCTAGTGAATACACTCTGCCAACGGCAGTTACTGCCTCTACTCTAGCAGTTCCTCCCAATATTATTCTTCCTCCTTTCATTACAGGGCTTCCTATAAAGCCTTCCCTGTGTTACACCAGATTCCACAGTGAAAGGATTAATGTAAAAGGCTGGAGTCAACAAAAACAATTCTCTTGACCATAATAATAAATCTTGTATTTGCTAAGCACATACGACAGGCCAAGCACTGAATGAAGTAATGCAGTAGATACAAGATAATTAGGTCCCACATGGGGCTCAGGGTCTACAGAGGAGGGAGGATGGGTATTGGATTCTTATCTTAGAGATAAGGAAGCAGTGGCACAGGGAAGTGCAGTGACTTGCCTAAGGTCACACAGCAGAAAAGTGGTGGAGCCAGAATTAGAACGCAGGGCCTCCAACTCCCAGGCCTGGGCTCTTTCCCCTAGGGCACGCCGTTGCTGCTTGATCTCAAATCTTGTCTAAAAGGTAAATCCAACATCATTGTCTAAACTTCCAATTTCTGAACGGAAACGGGAAGATGTACAAGCTTGAGGTGGTATCCTGACATCTGATTTTTGACAAAAACAGTACAATACACTTGCCTAGGATATTGGGCTTCAGGCATGCTAAATTAGCAACAGTACAGTATTTTTTGAAAATATCTTTTCCTATTCTGGTTCAGTTGGAAGTTGCTCTGGACAGCAGTTTTATATATAAATCTTTTTCGTATGGATTAAAAAAGGAAAATTGCCTTTTCAGTCATGCTTTCGGCTTTCCCCTTGAAAAGGTAGTTAGAAAAATCAGAAAGCCCTCGCAGCCCCTTTCTCCCTCACATTCTCAAAAGCACACTCTCTCACAAACCTCTAACGCCTTTGCATCTGCTCTTCTGCTTTCCATTCCCTGATTAGTTCTGCAGCAGTAGCCAAAAGTTTCCACTTATCAATTGTATTTTTTGAGCATTTACTGCGTGCAGATCACTGTACTAAGCATTTGGGAGAGTACAATACAACAGAGTTGGTAGCCACGTTCTCTGCCCACAACAAACTTTCAACAGGAACGTGACCTTCCCGTCCACTTTGAGAATCGTCACTTACATTTCCTGACTAGTTCCCCTCCTAGCTCCACTCAACACGCTAACCAGCAGCAGTCTTCCTTTCATCCCTGCAGGGCTCAAGAACTCCTGGAAGTCCAGCACAGCGAGAGCTGAGCAGCAGGAACAGGTGAGGTATGGCTTACTCCAGCTGCCCCTACCTTCCAACTCAAGGGGGGGGGGGGGGGGGGGAGGGTTCTGCTCCAGGCAGCCAAGGTGGGAGATCTGGGGAGTCGACGGTACCGGCTGGGCTGGAAGCTACTGTCTACCTACTGCTCAGTTCAGAGCTCAACATCTTGTTTTAGGCAGGGAATGAGCCGGACATTACATTGTACGTACTCTCCCGGGTGCTTAGTACACAGTGAGAGCTCAATAAATACAACTGAATGAATGAAATGCATGAACATTTCTAACTGGGCATTCACTCCGGCCATTTTGTATCTGTCACGCATCCTGGTCCTTCCTCCTATTGCCACCTTTGGCCATCTTCCATCCACTCATATCACTTTTCATCTCACATCCTTCTGCTTTTGAATCTCATCCCAGGTTTTCACCTTTCTCCTTCTCTGCAGCTTTTTCTACACCCCCTACCCCCACCACAAACAATCCTGTTGCCTGCCAGCCCTATTCCACTCTGAGCTCTAGGAACCCTGGTCGCTTCCTTCAATGGATCTACATTAGTAGAATATTTGATCTAAGCAACATAGGTAGACTTTCAGTTTGATCAAAAGAGGTTGGCTCCTTAATGGTAAATTACAGCAGAAGGTTGAGAATCTATTGAAAGGTAGTTTGAAAATTCAGAATTCCACATACTATTTCTAAGATGGGCTCTTGATTTGGAGGTCCAAAGAATAAAAAAAAAAAACCTTCATAGTGTCAGGTAATAAAGTAATCATCAGAGATATTAACTAATTGTGCAGTATGGCATGATGAAGTAGTCTTACTTTTGAATTTGCAGTATCTTCCTCTCTCTTGAATTTGTTGTATCTGTCTTTTTTGTATTTTATGTGTGTATTTAATTTATTGTAATCCCTCCTCCCCAGTCTGACTGTTGAGGGACGATCACCTCAGGGATGAATGTACCCTGCTGCCCCAAAAGAAAACAGCTGAAATGGGGAAGTGAAATAGTTCATTAACAAGAGCTTCCTCCCTGACCTATCCCTACTGCTTTCCATAGCTATTCCAGTGGCCTGAAAGCCCTCTTGGGTTTTGATAGTCAGTTATTAAGTACTGACAATCCTTACTTCAGCCTTTATAAACCCTCGCTGGGACTTTAAAGAACATTCTCTGACCCCACCAAAATTTAAAGACCACCAGTCCCTTGAGTGTTGCCAGGACAGTGATCAAAGACCAATTAAACCCCAGACAGCTCGTAGGGTCTCCACTCTACTGTCTCAAATGGTTAAGATATGTTTGAAGTCTCCTAGTCTGTCCAATTAAGACATTCCTTAAGCTTAAAATGGAGAAAACAGTGAGACAGGTTTCAACTGGACAGTGATGCCACAAAAATGTAAAAATGGATTATTTTGAAAAGATGGAGGCAGGCGTGGTCATGACCCTGCATTATGATTCCACTTGCTTTTACCTGGAGTATTTAGAAAAGCAGCTGTTAGGGAAATAGCAAAGTAGTAATTACCTGTTTGTAAAAAAAAGACTTTCAAAAACACATTCTGTTTTGGGACCACAGGCTGCAACCGTTCTCCCTTTACCAGCTCTCAATATGAGCACATGGCAGAGGGGAAGTGGGCAAGAGTGTGAACCGTTCATCATGATCCATCACATCACTACAATCAACTCAGGCTCTCCCTTCCTAATCAATGGTGTCTGAGGAAGGCCAGAAAAGTTACCCATCTGTACTTTCAGAGACCCACTTAGCCTGAGATGCTTGGAACGACAGCCACACCCATAAAGACCACCTCCCCAATGGCGGTGTTGTTTTCGGGTCAAAGGACAACGTCATCAGAGAGTGTGTGTTCATGTAACAGGGGTGTAATGGTGGGTTGAGAGGAGCGTTTTTGGTTATTTTTGTGTACTGGAACTGTAATAAGCAGCTACAGCACTATAATCTTAAAAATAAACGTAGCTTAAGTAATAATGTGGGTATAGAGAATACCACAATGGGCTCCACTGAGGCTATTTTTTTTTTTGCTTAGACTGTGACACTCCCAGAAGCACGTGTTTTAACAAACACTGAAGTCCTGCTTGTGAAACTTTTGGTAGAGCAGTCCTGCTTGTTTCAGGTTTTCAGTTCAATAAAATTAACACAAAAAACTTACCTCAACAAAATATATCTCATACAATTTTTGGTAAAAGCTTTAGACCATCCCAAAGGGTGGTGGCTAAATTTTTCCCACAAACAAGGATTTATCTAGATGTTTGACACACTGTACTCTTCTTATATCTTTTGTCTTCACACAGTTGCTTCTTTTCCTGTCTCCCCTCGCCTTCGTTCCCTTCCAATCCCCACCCCCCAACATCTTCTTCCCCTCTGTTCCTTCTGCCCTGGCCCACTTTTAGACTCCCTTTAGGTCCTGCCGAAGGAGACCAGAGTTCTGCTCTTAGAAACACTATCCTTATCTGCACAGGGTTGCAGAAAGGTCTCCATTCACAGTAACTTGGGGCCAGATTTTAGGTTTGTGTTGAGTCAACCAGGAAATTATCTTCATACAATACACCTACTCTTACCCAAACCTTGACCACAAAAAACTCATTTCTCATTTACAGTGAATATTCCACCCATCTCCCAGATAACTACACTTGACATAAATTTCCTTCTTAGATTACTTGATCACATAAGTCAACAAATAGTCTCAGTGATTACTCGGTGTCTGAAACAAAAGCATGGGCAAAATACAATATTTTGCACTAAAATATGTCTAAAAATTTATCTTTAGTAACAAAGGTAAATTGGGACAGTTGATTATATATTGGTGATCTAGCAGCTCTCTTGAGGTCCAAGACAAGCGAAAACATACTCTCCCTGTTCTTAACGTCCAACATTGGAGGTTACCACCCAACAATTCCAAAATCAGCATCTTTACAATATATTTACTTGGGGCTCTCGGCTTTAACTGAAATTTAATTTATACAAGTTAAAGCTAATTTCTTAAACTAAGATACTGACATTATGCTTGTGAAATAAAAACAATATATTTTAAAGAGAAAACAAGTCTTACCTGTACCATTGAGAGTGGTGTTTTTATTTGTATATAGTCTGATCATATGTCCTATTGTTTTCACATTTTCTCTCAGCATTATACCTCGAGCTTGTACCATAAAGAGATAGGTGTTGGCTAAAAGGGGGAGAAAAATCACAGCATATTAGACATAGAAATACATTTTACTGCTGTACCGTTTTGCCTATTTAAAGTTGCCAACTGATGCAACTGTCAACAAAATGCACACTTGCTTGGCGGGTGATAGAGGAGACAAAAAAAATAAAATACTGGACAATCCTTTCCACTTTCAAGCCTCAAAACCAAAACATAGTGAACATTCTATTAAGGCTAAAAATAAATGGGTGGAATCAGTCAAGCTGGAAAACTAAACTTTGATTCAAAAATCAAAAGAGGTTTCAAAAAAGTCTGATTAAGATCACCTATGCCATTCAAAAATATGCCACTTTCCCTTATCCTTTTTTTCCCCCGAAAAAAGTTCTTATAGCAGCTTTCCCCACTGAATGCACAATTGCCCAGAATAAGAAAAACATTTATATAACCATAACTCGGTATAGTTCAGTCTAATTTTCCAGGCCTTGATTTTTCTATTAGATAGTAAGCCTTTTGAGGGAAGGGATCTTATTGAGCCATTAATTTGTACAATACATGGCATACTAGCTAAAAAAAGGTCTGGAATAGTTCTTTTGTTAAGATATTTTGCTAATTCCTTCTTCAAATTGTTTAAACATTTGAACTTAATGCCCTTCAATCAAAATTTCCCAGTAGTCTGGCAGCCAGTCAACTTTTAAAAGTTGCTACTAAACTTCAAAACTAAGTTTTTCAAAATGCTCTGAGTTCTTTACTCAGTGAGAAACCATTAAACTTCCAAGATTTCAAAATCAGTTTTTCAGCATGATTACACAAAGGCAAAATAAACCAGCTTCTGATTTCTGGGCCAATGTCACAATTAGAAACTGAACAAAGAGGAAAGCCAGTAACCAAGACACTCTTCTTCGGTGTAGCGTGGAACTTTAATGCAAGAGTAGTCACAGGAAATTCTTTGGACCAAAAGACTGGAAAGATCATCTAATTCCTTCTACCCTTCAATGGCTAAAATATAAACAGAATGCCAAATTTTGTATCAGCTTTATGATATCCAGGAAATGCATCTGTGAGCAGTTTCACAACCTTCCTTGGAGGCAGTAATTACATTTTAGTTACTGAACAGAGTCTTTTGGTTCTCTTAACCTTTAGAAAATTAGGGTGTGCCTTTTTTCTAGCTCTTGAAAGAAGTGTTTGAATTTGGGGGACAGGGAATTAAGCTAAAGGGGGTCAGTCAATCAATCAACTGCATTTATTGAGCACTTACTGGGTGCAGGGCTCTGTACTAAGCACTCGGGAGAGTACAATATAACAGAGTTGATAGACACATTCCCTACCAACGAGTTTAGGGTCTAGAGGGTCAATGAGAAGCCCACCAAAAGTGAGCAAGAGAAACTGAACACAGACCTTCAATGGCTACGCATTCCTCTCTGCATTCAACAAAAACTCCTGACCACTGGCTTTAGGGTGGTCCATCAGCTCTCTCCCAATTATTTATCAACTGCTCTTCCTACTCCAGTTGGCACTTTCCATTCCCCTAAAGCTCAATTTCCCTCTGTGCCTGGTTCTCGACTTTCGACTTTCAATCCTGGGCTCACGCCTTCCCCTCTAGGCTGTAACTCCCCCTCCACACCCACCAGACCCCAGCCCTCCATCTTCAAAACCCTTCTGAAATCCCACCTTCTCCACTACACTTCTCCCAATTAATTCTTCTTCCAACCCTCTGACCACCAATTCAGCTTTTTGACACTCCCCATTTCCTGGTGTGCTCTTGTCCATATTGATTTATCCACTCTATTTAAGCATTTCCTCTTAGCTGAAAATTGTCACAAGTCCATCCCTCCTGTTAAACCTGTTTGTTTCTAGCCAGAAGGGACCTTGTCTTCTACCTTCATTGTACTCTCCCAAGCACTTAGTCCAGTGCTCTGCACAAGGTAGCGACTCAATTATTAATAATTGATTGAAACTCAAAGCAAAGTGATTTATTGTTGTTCTACCTAGAATTTGATTATAAAGAATGCAAGTGGAAACCTGTCATAACCGTGGGATATTTTCAAGTGTCTGTTGATCATTAGAGAATTGAGTTTGCTTTGGTCTGCTCACCACGCTGCTTTATTTGCTGCATGACCCCCTTATAGCCTGCTGCTACATCACGTGTTTTGAGACTATCCTTTACGTCTTTAAAGTGTCTGTTTTTCCCAGTGTCAGTTCGCCATTTAGCAGTAGGAGGGTACCCTGCTATCATTCTCTCCCTATTAATAACAATAAGAGCCTCCTTAATGTGTTGCGGTCCGGGTTGACAGAATACTGCTCTTTTGGGTTATCTTACACTGCACCACATTTCCAATGCCACCGGCTCAGAGGGAGGGTGGAAGTCCGAAGAGCAAAAGAAAACTTTCATGGGCCAATCTTCGTTGCCACATTATCCTCCCTTGAACTCCCTTGAACATTAAGAAAATCATCTTCATAGTCAGGTTACGTCTGGGGAAGGACATTCCCTCCTCAACGGCTTGAACTGTTGAACTCCACACTGGTAAGTAACAGACTCTGCTGATTCTCATAGCATAAGTGGGCAAAACAGTCAACAGCATATGGAGCGGCTAAAGGGCCCAGTTTTGGCTGCTGTTCCGGAAGGGGCCCAGAGATCTTAAGTTCCACGGACAGACTGTGAACCCTAACTCACTAGCTATTTCATAATGTGGGCCGCTGGCTCCTGGAGGCTCCCCAAGAGGATGTGGATGGCGTTCTGTCCAGTGCCAAACCAGATAATAGGAGAGGTGAGAGTTTAGGGCCGTGAAGAAAACGCCACAGATAGGCACTGCAAGACATTAGAAGATATGGCATATCTGGGTCTTGCGGGCACCTAGTGCCCTCGACAGAGCTGAAATTCTGCCTTTTTAAAAATCCCAGAGACGTGCTCAGTATTGAGGAGTGGGGAGGGGTCTGTACCCTAAAAGTGCTAGGAATCTGCACCCCCCCCAAATGGGCCTTTCTCCCCACCTCTCAGTAGCAAGGCCAGAGGGTAGTACTGGTAGTAGTAATAGCAGCATAAGTATTTATTAGGGGCTCTCTGCATGCAGAGCACTGGACTAAGCACTGGAAAAGAATATATGGGTGGGAATTCGATACTGTCCCTGTCCCTTGGGGGCAGGGGGGGCTTTTCCACTAAGGCCAGTGCAATCGCAGTATCAGCCCTATTTACCATGCCGTTGGCATGGCTCTGCCCAAAGCAGTGAGCAGCGGGGAGGGTGGTAAAACGGTTGGACGTCAGGAAATGACGAAAGCTGAAGAGAGGAGTACAGGAGTACAGAACCGATGTATGCCTTACTATGCCATTTTTTAATTTTTTCCTAGCTCAGTAGGGAAGGGAAATTAAGGACTGCATTACTGAATGGAAAGATCCAGGCAACAACTTTATTCATTAATAATGAGAACCCAAATCAAATACAGTAGAAATAACGATACCTCTGGGGCAGAAGGCGAATCTAAAAGTTATTCTTCCCAAATGCTCTCTACTCCCATCCCCAAATTAGTAATAAATCTGGTATAAAGCAGCTCTAATAATCACTTATGACCATATTTTTGAATTTTACATAAGATTTCAAACCACAGACACCAAGAAGAAAAGCCTTGGGAAGAATGCCCTTTTAAATGAAAATAAAAACATTTCAATTCGGTTACCGCCACTTTCTATTAAGTAACTTCTTTATTCTTTAAGGGACGATGTTTAAAGGCTTCCTCCCTACGGGCTTTTCATGAATGAATTACCTCCTTCTCAAGGACAGTGAGTCGGGACCTGGATTCTAATCCTGGCTCCACCACTCGCCTGCTGTGTGATCTCAAACACATCACTAAGGCACGACTCGGTGCCTTAGTTTCCGGTCTCCCTGTCCCTTACACAGTGAGCCCCATGTGGAATGGGAATTGTGTCCGGTCTGATTATCTTGTATCCACCCCAGAGGTGGATATATTTTCCAAAAAGATTACTTGCTTTCACTTCTCATATGAAGGAAACAAGTGAATCACAAGAAAAGCAGCATGGCTAAGTGGATAGAGCACAGACCTGGAAATCATAAGGATCTGTGTTCTAATCCTGTTCTGCCATTTGTCTATGTGCCCTTGGGCAAGTCCCTTCACCTCTCTGGGCCTCAGTTACCTCATCTGAAAATGAGGATCAAGACTGTGAGCACTATGAGGAACAGGATCTGTACTCAACCCCATTTGCTTGTATCCACCCCACCGTTTAGTACAGTACCTGGCACATAGTAAGCACTTAAATACCACAATTACCAATCACCACAATTGTCTACCCTAGTGCTTAGTTCCGTGCCTGGCACGTACTAAGCACAAATTCCATTAAAAAAAAAAAATTTTGTTTTTCAGTTTCCCCATGGGTAAAATGGGGATTAAATACCTGTTCTCCCTCCTAATTTATACCGAGCCCCATGTAGGTCAGGGACTGTGTCCACCCTGATTAACATATCAACCCCAGCACGTAAAACAGTGCTCAACACATAGTAGGCACTTAAATACCATAAATAAATTGCTATTTCACATTTCTGAACTTGTACCCTTCCAATGTACAATATCAACAGTGGCTACTGTGAGTTGATCTTCAATCATATGAACGACCACCTGTTTATACACTCTAACCTCACTCATTCAATAGCATTTACTGGGCACCAACCGTGTACAAAGCAGCTGTGGTGATGACTGCTATAAACTCTTGGTATTCATCCCACTCTCAGCCCCACAGCACTTAAGTACATATGTGTAATTTATTTATATTAATGCCTGTCTCCCCCTGTAGACTGCAAGCTAACTGTTGACAGGGAATGTGTTTACCAATTCTATTATACTGTACTCTCCCAAACGCTTAGCGCAGTGCTCTACACACAGAAACCACACAATACTGATTGGACGACAATAGTTGTAAATGCTGGATTAAGGCAGATAGTCTATCATGTTTCCTGACTTTAGTGTTATTACCATTAAAGGCACCTTCTGTATGCAAAGCACAAAATCTTTTGGGGTCTGGGGCTTTCGGTCTCACCTGCCAGTAGAGGAAAGTGAGGTCAGAGAGGCAATGGAATTGGGCTTTTGCTTTAAGTATTGGTGGGCAAGATGCTGGTGACTGCAAGCTGGCTGCGGGGAGGGAATGTATCTGTCATATTGTTATATGGTACACTCCCACTCACTTTGTACAGTGCTCTGCAAACATCCGGCACTCAATAAATTCGACTGACTGACTCTGAGCCTCAAGGAACCTGAAAAGTCTGCTCCTCTACCCACAAGACCCTGGTACTCTTTTTTAATCTTTGATATTTATCCTTCTTATGTCCCTATTTTGCTGCTTTAGTGTTTTGCTTCATCTTTCCTTACGTGGCTTGTCACCGGTACCCTCTCCCCCCCTCTATTCTCTCAGATTGTGAGAATAGACCATGCCTATTTCTCACCCATGTATTCTTTCTACACTTCTCTGCACTATGTAGGCACTTTTATTATTACTAAAGTTACCAAACGCTAGATTCTGCGTTCAAGAAGAATATCCAAATCCCCTAAGCAGTCTCAAAAAAGGTGAAATACAAAGCTGTTGCCAACACCATTAAAATATGGATTACCACCACATTTGGAGATGAAGCATTAACAAAATGTAGTAAAGTAGAACACAGCTAGAGCCACATTCTGAAAGTATTTTAAATATTTTGCTGTACTAAATGCTTCAGAGGGTACGGCAGAAGCATAAGGCAATCTTTACTCTAATGCCAATATAAGGATATTTATACTGAATTTCAGGAAAAAAAACTATTAAAAAATGCAAAGCCTGGAATAAAGCAGAAAGGGTAACTGAAAAACAGGCAACTTACTAGACGCCTGCAGGTTGCAAAAGAAAAAACACCAAAATAAGTACCCCATCTTAGAGGTTCAGATAAAATGAGTGCCACAAAACAATACCAGGTGTCAAAACAGAAACCCTCCATGGTCAACTGACTGGGCAAAAGAAGCCATGAGAACAGAGAAGTCACCTTTTCTTGAAAATAAAACTCCCCTACACCATGGTTCACTTAAAACCACTCACCTAGAATCCATACCCCCGGGGAGCCAACCCAAAGTGATATTCCAGGTCATCCACCAACTCCAAAAGGTCATGCCCTTGAGGGGTATTAAGGGGATGTATATAGATTAAGGACTGGGGGAGGGGCGGGAAAGCTGAAATTCCACCCCATTTACCCACACCTTTCTTACCACCAGCTCCAGGAGAAACAGGGAACCTTCAATTTTTGAAACACTAAGCGGCGGATGTTAATTAGTGTTTAATGGCAAATTGCAGCCCCTGCATGCCAAAGAGCTCTATGAAAGACAATCTGGCATCTGTTACAGAAATATTAAGTAAATTCCTTCTTAAATGACATTATAAATCATGTAGTCCTTTCATACCTCAGCCACTGAATTAACCTATGGAATGAGTACCCTAATGTCTAGCCTAGCCAGTGCTTTCATCTCTCTGGCCGGTCATTCTCGGTCTCCTTCGCTGGCGCCTGCCCCTCCCATCCTTTAACTGTTGGAGTTCCTCAAGGGTCCGTTCTTGGCCCTCTTCTGTTCTCCATTTACACTCACTCCCTCGGTGAACTCATTCGCTCTCACGGCTTTGACTACCATCTCTACGCAGATGACACACAGATCTACATCTCCGCCCCTGTCCTCTCCCCCTCCCTTCAGGCTCGCATCTCCTCCTGCCTCGGGGATGTCTCCACCTGGATGTCGGCCCGCCACCTAAAACTCAACATGAGCAAGACTGAGCTCCTCATCTTCCCTCCCAAACCTGGTCCTCTCCCAGACTTCCCTATCACTGTGGATGGCACGACCATCTTTCCCGTCTCTCGGGCCCACGATCTCGGTGTCATCCTTGACTCGTCTCTCTCGTTCACCCCACACATCCTATCCGTTACCGAGACCTGCTGGTTTCACCTTTACAATATCGCCAAGACCCGCCCTTTCCTCTCCACCCAAACGGCTACCTTACTGCTACGGGCTCCTGTTATATCCCGGCTAGACTACTGCGTTACTACTCTCTGATCTCCCTTCCTCCTCTCTCGCCCCGCTCCAGTCTATTCTTCACTCCGCTGCCCAGCTCATCTTCCTGCAGAAACGATCTGGGCATGTCACTCCCCTTCTTAAACACCTCCAGTGGTTGCCTATCAACCTCGTGGCTCAGTGGAAAGAGCACGGGCTTTAGAGTCAGAGGTCATGGGTTCAAATCCCGGCTCGGCCACTTGTCAGCTGTGTGACTTTGGGCAAGTCACTTAACTTCTCGGTGCCTCAGTTACCTCATCTGTAAAATGGGGATTAAGACTGTGAGCCCCACGTGGGACAACCTGATTCCCCTGTGTCTACCCCAGCGCTTAGAACAGTGCTCGGCACATAGTAAGCGCTTAACAAATACCAACATTATTATTATTATTATTATTAACCTCCGCTCCAAACAAAAACTCCTCACTCTAGGCTTCAAGGCACTTGCCTTGCCTTGCCCCTTCCTACCTCTCCTCCCTTCTCTCTTTCTACTGCCCACCCCGCACGCTCCGCTCCTCTGCCGCCCACCTCCTCACCGTCCCTCGGTCTCGCCTATCCCACCGTCGACCCCTGGGTCACGTCCTTCCACGGTCCCGGAACGCCCTCCCTCCTCACCTCCACCAAACTGATTCTCTTCCCCTCTTCAAAATCCTACTTAACACTCACCTCCTCCAAGAGGCCTTCCCAGACTGAGCTCCCCTTCTCCCTCTACTCCCTCTACCACCCCCCTTCACCTCTCCGCAGCTTAACCCTCTTTTCCCCCATCTCCCTCTGCTCCTCCCCCTCTCCCTTCCCATCCCCTCAGCACTGTACTCATCTGCTCAACTGTATATATTTTCATCACCCTATTTATTTTGTTAATGAAATGTACATCGCCTTGATTCTATTTAGTTGCCATTGTTTCTACGAGATGTTCTTCCCCTTGACTCTATTTATTGCCATTGTTCTCGTCTGTCCGTCTCCCCCGATTAGACCGTAAGCCCGTCAAATGGCAGGGACTGTCTCTATCTGTTGCCGACTTGTTCATTCCAAGCGCTTAGTACAGTGCTCTGCACATAGTAAGTGCTCAATAAATACTATTGAATGAATGAATGAATCTCCTAGTCTAACTAGTTCCACGGAACAGTTTCAACATTGAAGACTGTTATAAAACCCGAAGTCAGCAGTACTAAGGGAAATGGCTGCTCACAGGTTAAAGTTGATGAGACTGAACTACAGATTGGATCAAGGAGATCATAGGGCACAAGAGCATTGGCTATTAGCAAGATTAACATAATGCAATCATAATGCAGATACTCAGCTAATGAGCTTACTTTCACTGAAGACAGACTAAGGATACATCCTAACAGCTTTAGAAAACTTGATGTGTTGGGTCTCCAGAAAGTGATATTGGATGATGACTGACTCACTTATTTAAAAATACTGCTTTCAACAGCCAGTACTAAAAATACTAAAGGAGAGAATCAGTCATTGGCATTTACTGAGTGCTGAACATGTGCAGAGTACTGAGCACTGACTGTCTCTATCTGTTGCCGAACTGTACATTCCAAGCGCTTTGTACAGTGCTCTGCACATAGTAAGCACTCAATAAATACTACTGAATGAATTAATTAATTTGGGAGACTCTAATACTGTAGTAATAATAGCTATGGTATTACTTACTATGTGCCAGGCACTGTTCTAAGTGCTGGGCAAAACAGACACACTCCTTCCTGTTAATGGAAAATGAGCAAAGGCCATACCAAATGGCTCGCGTAAAGAAAAATTCAAGATTGAACCCCATGCCCAATAAACTTCTTTTTTTGAACATTACAGCTAAACTGCAGTTTTGGAATCTCAACCCACGATTTAATCACAACAGTATATCAAGTTTTCCTTTTAACTTTACCATAATCTGAATGAGTAATGTGAATGAAAAAAATTATTACTGCTCAAAAGAACTAATACATAAGCAAAACTATGACACATTGTGCTTTCAATCAGTATGCAAGCTATATCACAGCTTTCAACCTTTATTCTTGCAGTTTATATTCTAATCAAGATGTATCCCTCAATTTTGGAAGAAATCATAACATTCATTCCAATGGTATCTGTTAAGCGCTTACTGTGTGTCAAGCCCTGCTTTAAGCACTGGGGTAGTTACGAATTTAATCGTGTTAGATGTAGTGTCTCTACCACACGGGGCTCACGGTCTAAGTAGGAGCAAAAACAGGCATTTAATCCCCATTTTACAGATGAGGAAACTAAGGAACCAAGAAGTTAAGTGGCATGCCCAAAGTCAAACAGCAGGCAAGTGGCAGAGTCAGGGTGAGAACTCAGGTCCACTGACTCCCAGGCCCATTCTTCTTCCACCACGTCAAACTCCTAAAATTATAAATCAACTTTTAATAATCCTAACTTTGATATTAATATATCTACAGAGATTCAAGTGAAATTATAATACACTAACAAGTTTCAAATACTTGAAGCCATATACAAAACAGCCAGGGGTATCTACTTTAGTTCAAAAAAAGTGTAAGTATTCTTGAGGACAGAATCTTGAACGGCTTGACAGATGCAGCACAATTTATTGTCTCAAAATATTTTTTCCCTTAAAAAATTGGTAAGGGTTCCTATCACAGTGTTGGTTTTGTTCAACAGTTTTGTACACTCTTCCTAATCACAGAAAATCCTAAGCAGCAAAAACAGGTTTGTTTTTTTCAGCCACCGCTAAATCTACAAATTTGCACACAGTAAGCAGTCAGTAAATACCAAGGATGATTGATTGAAGGTTATTCTAAATCTGCAATCCCTCTGCCCAGGTCCTTGTGCCTGAAGCAGAAGAGAGGTTCAGCCACCACTGCCAAATTGGCAAATCAATCGTGCCATCGATGTACCCGCCCTACCACTTCATACCACACTCAGTCTCTCCTCACCCAACTTCAGCTACCACCTCTATGTGCACGACTCCCAAATCCAATTCTCAAGACCTGCTGTATCATCCGACCTGCATTCCTACATCTCTTCTACCCTCCAGAATACATCCACTGAGGCATAGAGAAGTGAAGTGACTTGCCCAAGATCACACAGCAGGTAGGTGGCAGAGCCAGAATTAGAACCCAAGTCCTCTGACTCCCAGGCCTGTGCTGCTTCAACCCTTCAGCCAACAATGGCACTTATGAATTTATTTACTCCCTGCATATTACTTATGTATACATGCACTCAGCTGTTTTTTCCTGACCACATAGGTTGTAAATTATTTTATGTCTGTTTTCTCCATTAGATTGTAAGCATCTTGTGGACAGAGAACGAGTCGCTTTTTTACTGTCTACTCCCGAGCACACCGTGCAGAGGATGGGCAGTTCATCGGCATTCAACCATTGTGGCTTCTGCTAGTATTACTTAGCATTCTGGAGGCACTTCATAAACAACACTGATTGGCTAAATGATTGAAAAGGATCTGACAAGCTACCTTCCTCTGGTCTAATTCATCACATTAGGGCCATGCTAACCTTTTCAATTTGGCCAAACCTTTTCAGTAATTGTCAGAGCCCAGCAAGCAGCTGGCAGAACCCAGCTCCTCTGACTCCTAGGCCGGGGCCCCTTCCAACAAGCTGCTTCCCAGAAACCCATAAACTGAAGTCTGAAAGTACTGATTGTCATTCTCCAGCTTTGAAAGTGTGGCCCAGTCACGCGCAGACATGATAATGCATCAGTACTCACCGTGCATGCTATTACTGCATTCATATTTTACTCAAAATCATTCAAGGTAAAATTTTCACTTAAAAAACCCACAGTCCTATGATATTTGAAAAGGACGAGTACAAAGCAGTTGCCATACTTATATCAAGAATGGATTGATGCAATCTTGGTGCAAAACCAAAATATATCGCCTTTGAGATTCTGCCAGCTGAAAGTATGAAGTTTTCAAAATTGCACATATCATTGGCATTCTTTCACTGGAACTCTGAATATACAAGTTTTAATGCAAACTTATAAACTAAGTTATAAATTCAAGTGCTCAGAAATGTTATATTTGGGGTTTTCAAACTTTGTGCAACTTTCCCCTGTTGCACAATTGTAGATATGCCTCTGTGTTATGCAGGTAGACTACAGATATGATAGACATCAGATACAGCAAACACATTAAAAATGTGTGCTCTTGAGTGGTACTCTTTTGGAGAGTTATCACTCAAAGATTAGTGCCCTTGTTAATCGGCTTTGTGAAGATTAAAATGATTACTTGGCTCTAGACCCTACCGAGGTGGCAACTGTGGCAATCGAAATATACATTTATGGAAAAGTTGCAGAATGCTGTTGTGTTTTGTTTTATAAAACTTTGAAAGGACACACACCGGAAGAAAAACATTTTAAAGGGTCACAGGAGACCATACAGGATTTCAACATAAATGCAAAACTGTATTATTCATATAAACTTAGCAAAATCAGTGACTGAAAAGGACAGTGACATTTGACACCAGATGGCCATCTGAGGACAAACCAGTGGCCAGTGCTACAGAAGTATCCTGTTCCATGCTCTGCCACACTTTTGCTGTGGAAAGGAAGCCACAGCAGTTGCACCACACTTGATTACGCTGGGCTGTTTGTCAAAATGATTTGGCATTTTTTTGTGCCCATTCCTGTTTAAGCTCCTCAAATGGGGTTGCACATACCCACTTCATTTTTTTGACCCTCAGTAATGTGGTTCCCAACCCCAAACACTTCACTCCATTGAGACTGCCCTCTCCAAGGTCCCCAGTGTCCTCCTCTTTGCTGAATCTATCTACTCTTTCCGGCCCCTTATACTTTTACCCCGGCCTAACCTTTTCACCTATCCCAACCTCTTCTCCTAGCCTTAACTTTTCCACTGTTCTAACCTTTTCCCCCAGCCCAATCTTTCCACTAGCCTAACCTTTTCCCCTGGCCTTACCTTGATCTCTCAAATGTCTCCACAATGCTGAATACTCTCTTCTCTTCTTGAAAGTGCTATCCAACCTTGATTTTTAGTGAGGTGGTTCCTTTCTGATTTTCCTACTCCTTTGGTTGCTTCTTTTCAGTCTCTCTCCCTATCTTCAGGCATCCTCAGGGCATTACACCCCCCCCCCCCTTCTCCCTTTAAGCTCTCTTGTCAGGCGTGCATACTGATCAATCAGTCAATGGCATTTATTAGGTGCTTACTCTGTGCAGAACACTGCACTAAGCGTTTGGGTAACTACAATACACCAGAGTTGGTACACGTGATCCCTGCCCACAGGGAACTTACAATCGACAGGGAGAAGCTTACAGGCTATCTGTTCCCATGGCTCCCGCTACCTTTAGGTGGATGATTCTCAAATCTTTCTTGCTAGTGCTAACTTCTCACCTCTTCTGCAAGCCTACTCGCCTCTAGGACATCTCCCCACGAATATTCTGCCAGGTCCTCAAACTCACCATTTCTAAAACTCAGCTACTTATTTTCCTTCCCCTCTTTCCACCTAATTTTTCTGTCACATTCAACAGTGCCACCATGCCCTTGGGGCCAAAAGCCTACAACTTTGACTTCTTTTTTTAAAACATGGTATTTGTTAAGCACTTACTATCTGCCAAGCTCTGTATTTAGTGCTGGGGTAGGTACAAGATCACCAGCATCAGGTCAGACACAATCCCCGTCCCTCTTGGGGCTCACAGTAAGTAGAAGGAAGAACAGGTATGGAATCCCCATTTCACAGATTAGGAAACTAAGGCACAGAGGAGTTAAGTGACTTGTCCAAAGTCAGGTAGCAGGCAAATGGCAGAGCAAGGAGTAGAACCCAGGTCCTCTGATTCCCAGGCCCGTGCTTTTTCCAGTAGGCCGTGCTGCCTTTGCTATTATCCTTGACTACTTGCTGCCTTTTGGGTGTTATATTCAGACTGCTCCTGAATCCCATTTCTCCTCCATAACATTTCTATATCTCTCACCATCCAAGTAGCCACCACTCTGGTACAGGGGCTTGATATATCCGGGCTAGACTACTGTATCTACTAACTCCAGCCTCTCCCCTTTCCAGGGCACATTTCACTCCAATTCCCTGATCATTTTTCTAAACCATCCTTCTGGCACATCTCTCCATTTCTCAAAATTTGCCAATAGTTAGTTACCTATTCTTCTCCACAAGAAGCAGACACTTGTGATCATTGTCTTTAAGGCACTCTAGCCCTTTTCCTCTAACAACTCTCGACTCTCATCACACCCCATATACCATATGTGGGTCCGCCCCAGATCACCTTGCAGTGTCATAAAGTATTCTTGCAGTGTCATAAAGTATGGACCCAGTTTCAAGATCAAACCGGCCATTATATCTGGCCTGAAGGAGGTTCGTTTGATCCTCAAATTCTCAAAAGACTCCGGGAGATCCTATGTGTCTCTCGTGCCGGGGATATGTGTTATTGGTATTTATGGGCTGAGGCGGGAACAAAAGAAAATCCTGGCAGTGTTCCCGAAGCACTAGCCACCCCTAAAACGTCTATTCTTGGGTGCAGTTCTCCTCAGCCACCTGGACTATATCCTCAGTTGCCCATTGCCCCCTCACTAAGCCCTTCCCCACCGTCCTACCTCCCACCGGTGCATCTATCTCCCGCAGTCATGGGCCCGGTACAGGTATCTCATCAACAGATCCCTGTTGAGGGTGGACAGTTAATGGTTACTTCCCTTCGCTCCCATATCCCATTCCAGGCCCAAACACTGTTGTTGTGGCAACAGAATACTCCTCCCTTCGCCCAAAATCCTACGGAGGTCCATAAACGAGTTTTGGGCATCTTTAGGACCAATTCTCCAACCTGGGCAGATGTAGAGGAGCTGTTGGAACTTTTTTTTTTTACTAGAGATGAGAGGCAGCATATACGCACCCAGACCGGAAGATTAGAAGGTGAAGGCCAGCCCCATGTGGCTTGGCCAGTTGCGGATCCTAATTGGAACTTGAATGTAGAAGGAGACTGGCAGCGCCTCACACAGGCTCGTCAGACCCTATTAATCGCCATTCAGGAGATAGGTAGGAAACCTCCTGATTGGGATTCCTTTAATGGGCTGAGGCAGAAGGACAAAGAGACCTCAGATGAATTCTTTAATCGATTAAGTGAAGCGGCTGAGACTTTAGTACAGCGTGGATCAGTGGAAAGAGCATGGTCTTTGGAGTCAGAGGTCATGAGTTCTAATCCCACTCTGCCACTTGTCAGCTGTGTGACTGTGGGCAAGTCACTTAACTTCTCCGTGCCTCAGTTACCTCATCTGTAAAATGGGGTTTAAGATTGAGCGCCCCAAGTGGGACAGCCTGATTCCCCTGTGTCTACCCCAGCGCTTAGAACAGTGCTCTGCACATAGTAAGCGCTTAACAAATACCAACATTATTATTATTATTATTACCTTCTCACCTCTTCTGCCTCTGTTCCCTCCCTTCACACCGTACCTCCTGCTTGGAACTCCCTTTTCTTTCAACCTGCCTTGTCAATCTGTCCCCCCCGATTAGACTGTAAACCCGTCAAAGGGCAGGGACTGTCTCTATCTGTTGCCAATTTGTACATTCCAAGCGCTTAGTACAGTGCTCTGCACACAGTAAGCGCTCAATAAATGCTATTGAATGAATTGAATGAACAATGGGCCTTCCCCATTTTTAATCCCTTCCAAAAGCCCCTCTCTTCCAGGGGAGGGAGGGGATTCCCCATTTAAGATCCACATTTCCAAGTCCCATTTATCCATTAGCAATTATATTTACGCACCAGAACATTTTTACATATTGTCAACATACATGAATACTTCTTTGCCTACCTCTCCATACTTCTGTTTTAAACGGTCATAGTGTATGTAAATGGTATTCCCTTTAGTGTCTCAGTCTAGAAGCTCAATGGAAAAAGCATGGGCTTGGGAGTCAGAGATCATGGGTTCTAATCCTGGCTCTGCCACTTGTCAGCTGTGTGACCTTGGGTAAGGCACTTAACTTCTCTGTGCCTCTACTGTTACTTCATCTGTAAAATGGGGATTAAGACTGTGAACCCCACATGGATTACTTGTATCTCCCCCAGCGCTTAGAACAGTGTCTGGCACAAAGTAAGAGTTTAACAAAGTACCATTATTATTATTATTATAATCCTGGAGGGCTGGGTCTGTGTCTCTGACTCTCCCAAGAGCTTAGTACAGTGCTCTGCATACAGTCGGTGTTCAATAAATACCACTGAAGGAAGTTGTTCTTGAAACCTTTAATGAGAAGAGTCTACTCAGTAGCACCTCGCATAGGGGTCTGGTGGCATTACTGCAGGAAGATTTTATGCAGAACTCTTTGATTATGCTCAGAAGGAATGCTTTTTCTGGCTTGACTGAGTCATCATTGGAAAGTCAAATTGCCAGGTACCTTTCAGAACATAAATACGATCATTCCTAAACTAAAGTTATCCAAGATCCAAGAATGGGAAGATGATGGAAAGATTATGCAGTCAGGCTGGGTAGCACAGGTTACAATGGGGAGGAGGGTTTATGGAACTAAAAAAATTGGTATTGGAACACTTCAACATACTCAGCTAATCAACAGGCAATCGATTCCTAAACCAAGCAAACTATCCACGGCTCTCCTGGCTCCGTTTCCTTTGGATGCAGATCTTTTTGTTGTGCCTCCATCTCAGAATAATAGTCCAGCCATTGTTTTAAAATATAACCTTCAATTAGGATCGCATCAGTTTCTTGATGATAGGGATGACTACATATCCTGCCTAGTTTCCCACAAAGAAGCCGAGAATCTTAAAATTCTAGTAATCTAAGCAGATTCAGCAAAAGGCAGTATGTGGCCTAAGGTGCTCCCTCACCATCAGAGCTCTGGGGACGGGGCTGCCTTTCTCCCCAAGGCCCCCTCCCCCTGACATACACAGTCCGACACTAAGCAGAAGCCCTGCCCTCTCCCCCAAGTAGAATGCAGCATGCTGAGAGGGTTAGATAGTTTGGACAGGACCCCAGAGACTGGAGTGCAGAGGCGTTAATGTCCAAACTTTTTAACTTTTGTTTCTGAGTTGGTTTAATCTGGCCTTTATTTTTCCCCAGTCCCCCTTTTAGACAGCAATAAAAATTATGGTATTTGTTATCACTTACTATGTGCCAAGCACAATATTAAGCACCAGGGTAGAAACACTATATGAGGATCGGTCACAGTCTAAGAAGGAGCGCTACAAATTATTTATTCATATTAATGTCTGTCTCCCCATCTAGAAAGTAAACTCATTGTAGACAGGGAACATATCTACTAACTCTGTTGCACTCTATGCTCCCAAGCATTTGGTACAGTGCTCTGCACATAGTAAGCGGTCAATACCATTGATGATGATGAACAGATATTTAATCTCCATTTTACAGATAAGGCAATTGAGGCACAGAAGTTAAGAGACTTAACCACGGATGGTCACGTAGCAGACAGAATGGCAGAACTGAGAGCTCCGTGTGGGATTGGGACTGTGTCCAGTCTGACTGCCCTGTCTCCTGGCACATATCACAACGTTTAGTAAATAGTTAAGTGCTTAACAAGTACCACAATTATCATCATTATTCACTGCTACCTTGCCATTATTTCAGATGTGGCTCTATGACAAGAAATTACTCTGCCAACATCACTCAGAGCTAGATACTGCGCTCTGTGGTATGCTGTGGTCCTTTCCCATTGGTGTTACTAAGTTAAATTCCAACTTGGAGCTTGTCTGGTTTCGGAGTTTGGTTCACTCATGGTTCCTGGGACCTTCACCGAACTCTCGTTTGGAAACTGGGTGAAATTTCAGGGAATTAGGATGCCCGTCCCCATTTATCTAGGGCTTCTCTCTGCACTTCCCACCAAGGCCACAGAAGATCCCCCTATAACTGTCCCCAAACTCTGGCCTCTGGCTTCGCTGCCACGCTCCTGCTTTCCCCCAGATACCACTCCTCTCGCTAGTGACGGAATCCAGACTTCTCACATACACACAAACACGCCCCCCAAAACCATGAGAAGCAGCATGGCTGAGTTGAGAGAGGGGCTTGGGAGTCAGAGGATGTGCGTTCTAACCCCAGCTCCACCTCTTGTCTGCTTTGTGACCTTGGGCAAGCCACTTAACTTCTCTTGTGCCTCAGTTACCTCATCTGTAAAATGGGGATTAAGACTGTGAGCCCTACTTGGGACAACCTAATTTCCTTGAATCTACCCCAGTGCTTAGATGAGTGCTTGGCACATAGTAAGCACTTAACCAACACCATTATTATTATAAGGACCAAGGGCCACTTTGGGCTCCACTGCCAAATGTTCCCCAGGGGCTTCTCCATCCACGCATCCACAGACACCCACTCTGCATCCAAAGGGTTCATTGTCCCTCCTCACTCAAATCCACCTCACCCCTAGGAGAAAGTAAAGCTTCCCTTCCTCCCACAACCTCCCACTGGTGGGAAGATGGGAGGAGGGGTGGAAGGAACAAGCCCGTGTGGGCAAGGGGCCCGAGGCACCACATTCCTGCTATGGGCAGAATAGTTGGCGGGACAGCCCAGGACCAGAACCCAGAACCTCCTTCTTCCCATGGGCAGGCTCATCCCTAGGCCCCTGCCAGTTCTGGAGGGGGCAGAAGGGGGGTTTGAGGAGCCTGACATCATCCCCGCCACGGACACTCGGCCATCACGTCGCCGGCCCTCCTCTAGCAGGTCTGTGGAGAGCCCCGACCTTTCCTCTGGGGGACTCAGCGGAGTGGTTGCCATAACGAGCAGCTCTGCCCAGTGAAGCAGCAGGGGAAACCGGGCCTTTGGCCGGGTGGTGGGAGCACCGGGGATGTGGCTGGGTAACCCATTCCCTCCTTCCCCAGCAGTCCCATGGGGGGAGTGGGGTCCTGGGAGAGTGAGGCACTTCCCCCAAACACCCCCTACTCCAGGGACGACCACACTCGAGGGTGGCAGGGATCACGAGTGCGACAACCCGGCTTCACGTCCCCGGCCTGCCTGGCATCATCCAGGGCTCGGGGAACAGGGGAGAGGTGTTCAAGAGCTTTTGCCTCCGGGCACCCCGACTGCCTCCTCTGTCCCCCGACTCAAAGTGGCCACGGGAGCAGTTGGGTAAACAAGAGATATGCCGTAAACACCACCACCGGCCCTCCCTCTGCTACCGCTTCCACCTCACAAGGCAGTGCTGAACACGGAGGAAGCCAAAATAATATGACTGTTTTCACCTAGAAATAAACCAAATTAAATGCAGACAGATGTACACAAAGATGTCACAGATCTGTACAGATCACAAACAGACAACCACCTTGCTGGTCCTGAATTTAAGGTAAAGCACGAGCTATACATTGGAAAGGCCTGAGAGAAGAACATACAGAAGAGGAAGACAAGGTGATCCAATGAAGCAGGTGGTGAGGGGACTGATAGAGCTTTGGGAATAGCACTAGGCTCAGGGATTGGAGTGTGAATTTTAATGGCTATTAAAAATCTAAAAAACAGCATCTACAATTTGAACAAGAAGCTTAACCCTAGATTTCTCAGGAAGGACATGAACAAATGAAGGAAAATTTTCAATACATGAAACAAATGCAGAGTTCAAGTAAAAAATGGGTCAGAGTCAAAATTAGGACTGTCTGAGACCTATGACAATCCAGCAACATTTTCAGTCAAAACACACTGAAAAAGTGAATTAGAACACGTTAAGATGTTCAAGATATTACCTTTGATAGAAAAAAAAATCTGCTGAGATGTAGCAATGCCATCTAAAGATGCAAGGTTTATCATAAGGGGCCGACCTCTCTTCTCAAACTCACCTCCCTAAATCCTGACGAATGCTCTATTAACATCCCTTTAAACAAATATCAAGCTATGTTAGAGCTAGAAGGGTATTACTCATTCTGAAGTTGACTTAGATCCTCTAGACTGTACACTTGCGGGGGACAGGAAATGCCCCTACCATCTCTGTGGTATTCATACTCTCCTAGTGCTCTGCACATAGAAAGTGCTAAATAAATGCCCCTGATTGATTGATTCAACCCGCAAGATAGGGAGAACTGAAAGAAAATATCGTAAGAGTAGGAAGCAATTTTTAATTACTGTATCCTCAGCAAGATTCCAATGATCTGGGTTCTTAAATCAGATACTACTATAGAAGAAGAAATACTATGCACTTTTAAAATTTATCTCTAACATGAATGCTTCTCTGTAGCTGGGATGGTCATTTCAGGAATAATGAGTTCCCTAGAGAATATCTGCCTTTATGTTGAGGTTGGAGGAAGGAAACATGCTAGTTATCGAATTATGGTGGTTCTCTGTTCCACCCTAACTCCTCCACATTACACGGGTTAACCTTCTTTGCCACCTTAATTCAACTGACATTCCTCAGACGATACACACTTATAAAAAGAATGAGGACTGGTTCGAAAATTGGTTTTCAACCTCATGAAACAAAGCATTGTTTCTGATGCCTTTGATTGTTATGGGCTTTTTCTTTACTTAATACAAAGCTAAGATTGTTTGGGCATGAAATTTTTAGTTTGAAAGTTAAAGTTAGAAATAACTGGGTGGTGACCTTTTAAAATTGCTGTAGCATAGATTTTGATAAATTGTTTGAAAAACATTTGTCTCAAAAGACATAATCCCAAATTATTGAGTGGCAATGCTTCTGCAAAGGAGAAAAAAATGGGATGAAGAATTTTTTCAAGATGTGTATTCAAAGGACATAGTTTGTCAAAGAGGGTACGAGACAGGTATCAGTGTTGGTAGAAAATTAGTGTTGATAGTCATTGGTAGAAAATCCACAGAGAGAAAAACTCTACAGCTCAGATAAAGCTTAGTTTTGGCATTCCTGGGTAAAAAAAACACAGCAAACATCATTTCAAAGTCGAATAAAGCCCATATTAAACTAGTGAGCCGCTTTTCTGTGCCTAAGATTGATCTCAGTTCTATCATTCATCTTCCAAACCAAACCTCTTATGAATTTTAAATCCCTGCTACTTTGCACGGATAGAGGTAATTTTCATCTCATAGTAATGAATTCTGTAAACTGATTACATAAAAACAGCAAGCTCCGCCGTAAGATTTTGCCTTTGACTTTTTGATTGGTTTAATCGTATTGGATACATCTCCCGTAGTATGCTCCAAAATAGCTTATATCTCATTAAAGTGATGAAGGATCAGTTTTCCCAAGGAAAAAAATGCTTCAATTCTAGGCTTTGTGCACACATCATATCGTCAGTAGCATTAATCGCACAAACCAGGGAAACCTGGCCACGACAGAGCTATTAAATCTTCTTGGGAAGGGGGCTAGATCTCTATTGCAAACGAAAATATATGACACACGCATGCAGAGGAAAATGCATTTTCCTTCAAGTATATGGAGGTGTACATCACCGTGTGTATCACCACCTTACTCTGTGATTAGCATCCAGCTGGCGGGACTGTGCCAAGAACAAAAGCCAGGCAGAGGCACTGATCTGGGCCCCCTTCCACGCTGACCCAAGTAGGGCCGAGCTGATCCACTCCAAGCGCTTAGTACAGTGCTCTGCACATAGTGAACGCTCAGTAAATACAATTGAATGAACGAATGATCCCCATTCTCCTCCTCTTCTTCATCCCTCATCTCCTCCTTCTCCTTTTCCCTTTAACCACTCTCTTTCCACACTCATCTCCATATGGGACTGCTCCCCCGGCCCCCTCTTTTTTTTTTTTTCAAAAGATGTGGTATCATCCACATGTGGCCAAAAAGACTGACCCACAATTGTCATTCCCTCGCCCATCATTTAAGAAGGAAAAATCTCTGTCATGCTATGTGTAGAGCAGCTGCCGCTTAAGTTGACTGCTGCAGTTGCAGTGCAGGAGGATGCAACGGACATCTCTCCTGGCCAAGTGCCGGGGAACCCCTCTGAGCCACTGCCAGGTTTCCTCCCCCAGTCCGGCCTGACAGAAAAACGGACAGGGGAGGCTCTTGGACAGATGGGAAGGACCAAAGTGGGGAAAAACGCTTCCATCTCCTATGCGAAAACCCTAAGAGCTTGCTTTGGCCATTTCCCCCATCTCTCTACCCAAGCGAGGCTCAGCTATTTCTCCTAGTTCGCAATAAATGGCAGGCCTGTTTTTTCAGCAATAGAGTTCATCTCGGTGGGATTCTCAAATGAGCTGCAGGGGATTCGTGGTATGCTCGCAATGCTTTTCACCGTGGTCCGTATGGACTAGGGAGGACCAAAGAGTCTCAAAGTCTAGACCTTGGATTCTTTCCGCTGACTTCGAGAGAGGTACCAAATAATTAAAATCTTGGCCGCTAAATGACCAATCTGAAAATGCAGATCATGACAGTTAGAAAGTGCTAAGAAATCAAGAATGTCTGACAGACAAAGGTAATTTGGAAAAAGAGAGAAGAATATATAGTGATTTTACACATCCTAGAGTTGTTCAGGTCTTAAGTAAACTTTAGTTAATAAAACTGTATTTGAGAAGGTGCTTTAAAAGTCTTGCAAGACCAAAGCCTTCAAGTGAACATAGTTGTTCTTTCTTAATATATTTTTACTTCCTGTTTTTCCACCAAGTTTTTGTTGCTGCATGAAGATGTGAGGTCTTCTGAACACCATTTGGGAAAAAGTATTGTTTAGCAATCATACTAGGGAAAACGTCTAAACTCAGACTCACTGAGCATTTAGCAAAACTACTATACAACTTGCCTCTCAAGCATCATAAATGAAATCATGCATCTGAATATTCCTCTCCTATTTCTAGCAAGTTTAAATGCCATAGGAGCAGGAACACAAACACAGAAATAACCCATCACATAAGCAATATTATGATAATGATTCCTCAAGATTCTCCAAGTGTTTGCACACTGTTTTGGCTGTTACAGTTTTTAAAAGGAACTCAATGGAGGGGAGGGGAAGAAAGGGAGCAAGACGGATTACCTTTATACAGATGATGCAGACCACTGACAACCACCAAATGATTTTTTTGTGGTGTGTTTGGTGTTTTTTTTTTTAGATTCAGGGGGATTGACAACCACAAGGCAAAACAAACTGAAGGGGAGATAAGACCACTATTCAGAGACAAAGCAAAATGATTTGAAAATAGGATATATGGTAGATTTCTATAAGTGACACTACTTTCATAGAATTAAAATGTTGCTCATTACTTCTTAGATTGATATCAAACTGACTGAATCCCCAAATCTCCTGAAACATTAAGATATACTTTTAAACAAGCAACTGAAATAAGCCACTGAATTAACTGATGGCAATTTAATCATTGCTGCAGGTACTATAAGTAGTTTGATACCCCAGACCCAATCCCACAGTCATCACCATCATCAGTAGTTATTGAACAGTTACCGTGTGCACAGCAGTGTACTAAGTGCTTGAGAGAATACTTTCTAAAAGAATTTAGTACAGTGTTCTACACCCAATACATGCTTAGTAAATACTACTGAATGAACTGGTAGACACGTTTCCTGCTTACAGTGAGCTTACAGTCTAGAGGAAAACTCTGCTGCCTCCCCTACCTTGTATTTATTTTAATGGCTGCCTCTCCCATTAGACTGTAAGCGTCTCGCGGGCAGGGTTCACATCTATCAGTTCTACCGTATCGTATCCTCCAGGACACGTAGTACAGTGCTCTGCACACAGTGAGCACTCAATAAATACTATTGATGATGATGAGGGTAAGCGCTGTGCGTCTGGGGGTGGAGCATCAAAGTGCTTATAGTACCTGCAGCCATGATTAAATCACCATCACTTTATTAATTCAGGGGTACGGATCTCAGTACAGTGCTCTGCACACAGTATGCGCTCAATAAATGCCACGGAGTGATGGCTTAGTTATAACTGGGAATTCTATTGAAAACTCAGAGCCAAAAGGCAAGATTCTGGCACAAACCCGATACGGATTTGACAACCTGAAGCCTTACAACACTGCCTGCAGACAAGACAGTAGCTGCTTTCCAAGGGCCGTGGGGCTGCCTCCTGGTGAAGCCCGGCCAGTCGGTCGGCCAGCCAACCGTATTTACTGAGCGCTTATTGTGTGCAGAGCACCGTACCTTGGGAGAGGATACCATAACCACACAACCGACACATTCCCTGATCATAGCGAGCTTACAGTCTAGGGTCGGGGGGAAGAGACAATAACACAGATCAGTAAAATTACCAATACGTGCATGAGGGCTCTGGAGTTGCCTCCTGGTGAAGCCCGGCCAGTGGGTTTGCCAGCCAACCACATTTATTGAGTGCTTACAGTGTGCAGAGCACTGTACTAGGTGACTGGTGGGCTGCTCCATAACCATGCAACCGACACATTCCCTGATCATAGGGAGCTTACAGTCTGGGGCGGGGGGGGGGGGGGGGACAATAATACAGATGAGTAAAATTACCGATGCGTGCATGAGGGCTGTGGGGCTGCCTCCTGGTGAAGCCTGGCCAGTCAGTCGGCCAGGCAACCCTATTTATTGAGCGCTTACTGTGTGCAGGGCACTGTACTAGGCGCTTGGGACAGGACATCGTAACCATGTAACCGACACATTCCCTGATCTTAGAGTCTAGATGGGGGGAGAGAGACAATAATACAGATCAGTAAAATTACCGATGCGTGCATGAGGGCTCTGGAGTTGCCTCCTGGTGAAGCCCGGCCAGTGGGTTTGCCAGCCAATCATATTTATTGAGTGCTTACAGTGTGCAGAGCACTGTACTAGGTGCTTGGGAGAGGACACCAGAACCATGCAACCCGCACATTCCCTGATCGTAAGGAGCTTACAGTCTAGACGGGGGGAAAGAGACAATAATATAGATCAGTAAAATTACCGATACGTGCATGAGGGCTGGGGGGCTGCCTCCTGGTGAAGTCCGGCCAGTCGGTCGGCCAGCCAACCCTATTTATTGAGTGCTTACAGTGTACAGAGCACTGTACTAGGTGCTTGGGGGAGGACACCAGAACCATGCAACCCGCACATTCCCTGATCATAAGGAGCTTACAGTCTAGACGGGGGGAAAGAGACAATAATATAGATCAGTAAAATTACCGATACGTGCATGAGGGCTGGGGGGCTGCCTCCTGGTGAAGTCCGGCCAGTCGGTCGGCCAGCCAACCCTATTTATTGAGTGCTTACAGTGTACAGAGCACTGTACTAGGTGCTTGGGAGAGGACACCAGAACCATGCAACCGGCACATTCCCTGATCGTAAGGAGCTTACAGTCTAGACGGGGGGAAAGAGACAATAATATAGATCAGTAAAATTACCGATACGTGCATGAGGGCTGGGGGGCTGCCTCCTGGTGAAGCCCGGCCAGTCGGTCGGCCAGCCAACCCTATTTGAGTGCTTACAGTGTGCAGAGCACTGTACTAGGCGCTTGGAGAGGACACCATAACCATGCAACCGACACATTCCCCGATCGCAGGGAGCTTACAGTCTAGGGTGTGCGGAGGATGAGACAATAATGCCGATCGATAAAATTACCGATACGTGCAGGAGGGCTGGGGATCGGGGCAGAAGCAGGGGGCGAATTAAGGGAGCAAGTCAAGGCGACGCAGCAGGGAGTGGGGGAAGAGGGAAGCCCAAGGGGTTGAATGTCTACAGCCCAGCCTTGCTGGCTGCATTAGCGCAGGCTCGCTTTCCGCCAACTCCCAGCTGGAAATCCGCGTAGCCCGAGGGCGCTCCTTCCCCGTTTCTTCGTTTATCTTACTGAACGCATCTCCAGGCCTTCGAGGACGGCGATTAGGGCGCAGGTGAGAGAAGGCCGGGGAACCCCGCACGGCCCCTTCCCCGCAGCGGCCATCCCGCATCCCCCTCTGCAGGCGACGGCATTTGGGAAAGGGTCTGAAGCCGCTCGGACGGTGGCCAGGTTTAGGAGATTGCCCCCGCCTGTCCCTGGCCCCACAGCTCGAGGGGGCCGGGAGACGGGGCTTTTCCCCAACGCTTACCACAGTGCTCGGCACCCGGACGGCGGCTGAACGAGTCGGCGATCGACGGTTTGAGCAGCCCCAACCTTGCGTGGCCGGCGGAGAGAAACTTACTACCTGAGCAACAGAGGGTGGGGAGGGTCCTTAATCCCCCCCCCCCCTTTTATCTGAGAAGGGGAGAGAGCTTGGGCCTGCCAGCCGGAAGGTCAGGGGTTCTAATCCGGCCTCCGCCACTCTCCCGCTGGGTGACCTTGGGCCAGTCGTTTCGCTTCTCTGGGCCTCGGTGACCTCCATCTGTCAAAACGGGGGTGGAGACGCTGAGCCCCACGTGGGACGGTGGGGGGCGGCCGGGGGACCGCGGGGAGCGGGGGGTCCGCGGACCTGGGTTCTAATCCCGCCCCGCCGCTGCGTGACCTTGGGCGAGCCCCTTCGCTTCTCTGGGCCTCGCTTCCCCCTTCCGTAAAGTGGGGCTTGAGGCGGTGGGGTCCACGTGGGACCCGCGATGCGTGTTCCCGAGCGCTGGGTGTGCAGAGCGCTGGACTAAGCGCTGGGAAAGCCCAGTCTGCCCACCGAGAGGGACCATCCCCGGCCTGCCGGCGGGCTCCCGGTCTGCAAGGAGGGGGCGAGGAGGGATGGACCCCAGCGCTTACAACAAGGCTGGAGCGGAGAGTAAGCGGTCGACGAGCACCGGCCCGCTGACCGGCGGCGGGGGAGCGAGCGCTCAGCGCGGCGCGGGGGTCCCCGGGGCTTACCGATGCCTGGGGCCACATAGATGAAGTAGAGGCAGGACGAGGAGAGGGAGAAGAAGAAGATGAAGGCGAGGAGGGAGCGATTGGAGAGGCGCAGCAGGCGGCGGAGCAGCGGCATCTTCCCGGGGCGCGGCGGGCCGGGGCCTCACACCCCCATGGGGCCGGACCGGCGGGACCGGCGGACCGACCGACCGACCGACCGACCGACAGGACCGGCCGACCGCGGGGGGAGAGGGCGACGGCGGCCTCCCCTCCTCCTTCTCCTCGTCGTCGGGGGCTAGTGTCGGGGTCCGGGCTCAGTGTGCCGGGGGCCCCCCGGCTCGCTCCGCCTCTTCATGCCGGGCGGGCGGCGGCGGCGGCGGCGGGGCACCCGCGGGGAAACGGCCGGCCGGGGCCGCAGCTTGCGCGTGCCCGTGCGCGTGCCCGAGCCGGCCCGCCCGCCTGGGCAGCGGCGGCAGCATCACCGCTGCCGGGGACCGGGGGCCGGAGCGGGACGACGACGACGACCCGGAGGAGGAGGAGGAAGAGGAGAAGGAGGCGGGGGCTGCGGGAAGGGGATGCGGCCGGGCGGGCGGAAAGCGGGCGGGCGGGCGGGCGGGGCCGCGCCTCTGCGGGAGGGGGCGGAGCCGGGGGGAGCGCGCACGCGCCCTGCTGCCCCTCGGCGGTGACGCCCGGAATCCCCCCTCCCCCCACGCGCGCGCTTCCACCCGCCGCCTCGCGCCCGGCCGCCGGCGCGCGGCCCTCCCCCTCCCTCCCTCCCCCCGCCACCCCGCCGCCTCGCGCCCGGCCGCCGCCTCGCGCCCGGCCGCCGGCGCGCGCGCGCCCCTTTCTTTCCCGCCCTCCCGCCGCCTCGCGCGCAGCCGCCCGCCGCCTCGCGCTCGTGGACGAGGCGGTGCCTCCTCCTCCTCCTCCTCCACCTCCTCCTCCTCCTCAGGGGAAGGGAAGGACGGCGGAGCCCAACGGCCGCCCCCAAGTCGTCCCCAAAGGCCGGGGATCGGCCTGCCCCGCCCCCGCCGCCCCTTCCTCAGCCGCCCTCCTGGCTCGGAGCCGAGGCCGCGCCGCCTCAGCCGGGGAGGGCACACCCAGGCCGCCATCTCTCATCATCATCATCATGGCATTTGTTCAACGCTTGCTGTGTGCAAAACGCTATTCTAAGCGCTGGAGGGGCTACAGGGTCATCAGGTGGTCCCACGTGGGGCTCACCATCTTCATCCCCATTGGACGGATGAGGGAACTGAGGCGCACAGAAGTGAAGCGACGCGCCCAAAGTCACACAGCCGACAAGCGGCCGAGCTGGGATTTGAACCCATGACCTGTGACTCCCAAGCCCGGGCTCTTTCCACTGAGTCACGTTGCTTCTCAAAATAATAATAATAACGATAATAATAATAATAATGGCAGGTCTTAAGCGCTTACTATGTGCCCAGTACCCTTCTAAACACTGGGAGGATACAAAGTCATCAGGTTGTCCCCCATGGGGCTCACAGTCTTCATCCCCATTTGACAGATGAGGGAACGGAGGCACAGAGAAGTGAACTGGCTCGCCCAAAGTCACACAGCTGACAAGTGGTCGAGCTGGGATTTGAACCCATGACCTCTGACTCCCAAGCCCCGGCTTTTTCCGCTGAGCCACGCTGCTTCTCTAATAATAATTATGGCATGTCTTAAGCACTTACTATGTGCCAAGTACCAATCTAAGCACTGGGGGGGATACAAGGTCATCAGGTTGTCCCACGGGGGGGCTCACAGTCTTCATCCCCATTTGACAGATGAGGTCACTGAGGCACGGAGAAATTAAGTGACACGCCCAAGGTCAAACAGTAGACAGGTGGCAGAAGGGGGATTAGAACCCACGACCTCTGACTCCCAAGCCCGGGCTCTTTCCACTAAGACATGTTGCTTCCGTCTAGGATCACATAAATATGATCACAAATATGTATAGGTATTTGTTAAGCACTCACCGCACACCAAACGCTGTACTAGAACAGTGCTTGGCACATAGTAAGCGCTTAAATACCATCATTATTACTAAGCACTGGAAGGACATACAATATAATCGGATTAGACACAGGCCCTATCCCACATTTTACAGATGAGGTGACTGAAGCACAGAGAAGCAATGTGACTCGCCCAGACTCACACCACAGACAAGTGACGGAGCAGGGATTAGAACCCAGGTCCTTCTGATTGTCAGGCCCGTGCTCTATCCACTTGGGCAGAATAATAATAATGTTGGTATTTGTTAAGCGCTTACTATGTGCAGAGCACTGTTTAAGCGCTGGGGGAGATACAGGGTAATCAGGTCGTCCCACGTGAGGCTCACAGTTAATCCCCATTTTACAGATGAGGGAACTGAGGCACAGAGAAGTGAAGTGACTTGCCCACGGTCACACAGCTGACAAGTGGCAGAGCCGGGAGTCGAACTCATGACCTCTGACTCTGAAGCCCAGGCTCAGAGCTGCTTCCCCACTTGCTATGTGTGCAGCACCGTACTAAGCGCTAGGGAGAGTACAATACAACAGAGTTGGCAGAAATGTCCCTTGCTCTCAGGAGAGGTGAGAGGAAAGAATGGCCTTCCCAGTCAGCCAGAAATCTACAGGCAGTTGACAAGGATGGGACCCTCACATGCCAATTGTACCATGCTGAGGAGTTGGAGGGGGCACTGAACCACTAATAATTATGGTGGTATTCGTCAAAGCTTACTGTGAGCCAAGCACTGGGGTAGATACAATGTCAACACGTCACCCACAGTCCCTGTCCCAAAAGGGGTCACAATCTAAGGTGGAGGGAGAACAGGTTGATCCCTACTTCATAGATGAGGAAACCAATCAATCAGTGGTATTTATTGAGCGCTTACAATATGCAGAGCTCTGTATTAAATGCTTGGGAGATTAGGCTGCAAGGGAGTTCGGAGACACAGTTCCCTGCCCACAAGGAGTTGACATCCTAGAGGCCCAGAACAGGGAGGGAGCAGAGGGAACACTGGAACCCAGGTCCCCTGACTTCCCCTTCTCAGTTGTCTCCCCTCGGCCATATTGCAAATTCCCCTGTCCAGCCTTATCTGAGAGCTGGACAGACCAAAAGAAGTCAATTTTGCTCCCACAACTAATAATAATAATAATATTTGTTAGGCACTTATAGTGGGTCACACACCCTTCTACGTGCTGGGGTAGCTACAACCTAATCAGGTTGACGCAGTCCCTGTCCCACGTGGGGTTCACAGTCTTAATCCCCAATTGACAGATGAGGTAATTGAGGCACAGAGAAATTAAGTGACTTGCCCAAGGTCACTCAGGAGACAAGTGGCGGAGCTGGGATTAGAACACAGGTCCTTCTGACTCCCAGGCCCGTGCTCTTTCCACCAGGCCATGCTGCTTCAAACTACAAACTCATGGGGGCACTGGTCCCTCTTGCTTCCGTGGAGTTAGCACCTGTCCTGAGGCAATCCTCTATCCATGAAAAAATTAAATGAGCTCGATTTAAGTAGATTTGTCCCTCTAATCTAATGGGTCATCTATATTTAATTCAAATTTGGATGAATCCAGGAGTGCAGCCTTCTAGTCCGGCTGACTTACTGTGTACTCCTGGAAACTGTCCAGTTTGGACTAGAATTCTTCTAGATAAGATTTTATCAGCACAGGCTATGAATGACCAGATAGGCTACTGTACATTCAAGAAAGCTGAAGTTTATGTTTGCTGCTTTCCTGCTTCAGTGTGAGAGGGAGGATAGGTGGCACCTTCCCCCGACATGTTGTTCGATGAAATGAGATGGTGATTAATGGTGGGTGTAACTGAAGTCATTTGGAATAGGTTTATTCTTCAAAACACAAATTGGAATACAATGTAGGTGGGCTTTTGTAACAATGCCCTGAGAATTTGCCAATTCTAATCACAAAATTAAGCAATCTTTCAAAACAGCCAAAATGGCTTCCCCTCAGGGTAGGTCTATGTGTGTAAAATTGGGCCACAAGGAAGTAGACAATACATTTGGGAGGAAAGTTAAAGTCATTTTACAACCCCTGAGTTAAACAGGATGTACCTGACCCCAATTATGGAAATGTATTGGCAATGCACACTCTCTTCTTTTGTTGGCATTACTCAGCCATTTTAATTGTGCAAATGAGGAGGAAGTCTTGCTTCAAGGCTACCCTGAAAGAGTGACATTAAATGGCAGCTACACAATTGTATACAGTGTACAATTCACTACATTGGTACAACTTCCACCTACATGCAGTAAATTGATACTTCACCTAAATCCCTGGAACATTTTTTTAAAAAAGTTATTCTGCATACATCTCCCCATTCCTCAAAATCTTCCAATAGTTGCCCACCCATTTCAACAAACAAAAACTCCTCACCATGGGGTTTAAGGAACTCAATCAGCTCTCCCATGCTACAACCCAACCCACACACTTGGTTCTTCTAACACCAACCCACTTCTGTACCTTGATCTCTTCGCCTCTGGGCCGGAACCCCCTTCCTTTTAATATCTGACAAACTACACTCTCGCCACCTTCAAAGCTTTCTAAAATTATATTTCCTCCAAGAAGCCTTCTTTGATTAAACCTCTCATTTCCCCACCCTTCTGGCCCTCCCCTCTGTGTGACCTATGCTCTTGCCTGCATACATCCCCCGCAACAACACTTATATACATGCCCTTATACACTATTGCTTCCCCTATCTATGATTTATTTTCAAGTCTGCCTCCCCATCTAGACTGTAAGATCCTCAAGTGCAGAGATCATATCTACCATCTCAACTGTACTGTATTCCGCCAAGCACTTTTAGACTGTGAGCCCGCTGTTGGGCAGGGATTATCTCTTATCTGTTGCCGAACTGTACATTCCAAGCGTTTAGCACAGTGCTCTGCACACAGTAAGTGCTCAATAAATGCGACTGAATGAAGCACTTATTACAGTGCTCCGTATGCCGTAAACACTGAATGATCAATTGATATCAGTCCAACTTCACCTGCAGCATCTTTAACAAAGGGAGCGTTACAGGTGATTTCAATCTCGCCACACCTCCCTTCATCTCAAGGTCACTGCCGGGAGCACTGTATTTGTTTGCAAGTAACTCCCTGTAAGAGGTAGAAGGGGGAATATAGTTCAGAGGCTGGGCGCTATGGATCTGCCATCCTAACAATCCTGTCGGAGAATGCAGGATATGCAGGAACCCTTGGATGGGTGTGAGATGAGAATCTTTGTGAACCCATTCAGGCTATTACTGTTGCATTTAACATCCTCAAGCTCCTAAGGCTACTGTCCCTAGTGTTTTACTAGCAAGGCGCTCAGGGAAGCGAGATAATTCACAAGGGAATCATTTAATGCCTCCTTTTTTGTGGCAATGTGCTAAGTGGTTAGAGCCTGAAAGTAGTCATGTGCCTCCCCTAAGTACCTTATTTACCACTAAGGGGCACCTTCCACTGGGAAGGTAGGGCCACGGGTTTTTTTTCAGCCTAGCTTCTAGCTGTTTCCAAGCATGGCCTACACAATGAACGGTGCCCCTAGTGAGCCACGATTCCTGTCTGCAACTGCAGCAGGCTTGGAGAATCTGCCTCTTGGGGAATGACTGACTTCTTTTCCTTTCTTACCTCTGTCCTTTTACTTAGGCCAACTACCTGCCTGGAACCTCCTCCTTCTTCAATCCACCACATGACAGTTCCAGATCTATCACACTCTCCCACTTCAGAAGTCTCCTAAAATCACTTCTTCCCAAAGAGGCCTTCCCTGAGTAAGTCCTCATTTTCCCAACCACCCCTCCCTCTGTGTTGCCTAGGCCCTTAGCTCTGTACCCTTTTAAGCACTTCGGTACTCCCCCCAGCCCCCGAGCATATATAAATATATCTTTATGCCCTACTATTTCTCATATCTGTAATTTATTTTAATGCCAGTTAGACTGTAAGCCCGTCAAACGGCAGGGACTGTCTCTATCTGTTGCCGACTTGTTCATCCCAAGCGCTTAGTACAGTGCTCTGCACATAGTAAGCGCTCAATAAATACTATTGAATGAATGAATGAACCCCACAGACTGAGTTATCTGTGGGCAGGTGTCTCGTCTACTGATTCTATTGTATTGAACTTTAGAGAGTGCTTAATTCAGTGCTCTGCACACGGTAAGTTGCTCAAATACCACTGATTGACAAGCCTCTCCATCTGCAAAGCCACCTTCTGCAGGAGGCATTCTGCAATAAGATTTCCCCTTCATAAGTCAAGTCTGTCCATCAGCTACCTTAAGTACTTACGCATGTTCTTGACTTAGATTCTCACTTATTTATCCTTCCTTAATATTTCTATCAGTAATCGTAGCATTTAATAATAACTGGGGTCTACCAGTCTCCTGTGTTAGACTGCAAGCTTCTTGAGGGCAGCATGAATGTCTCAAACTCAATAGAACTCTCCCAAGAGTTTAATATAGTGCTCTGCATATGGTAGGTAGTAATAAACACCTCTGATTGATAGTAGGCCTAAAAAACATGAAGAATCAATTAATTAATGGTATCGATTCATGCTGAGAAGCAGTGTGGCCTAGTGAAAAGAGCACAAGCCTGGAAATATGAAAGAGGACCTGTATTCTAATCCTGGCTCCGCCACTTACCTGCTGTTTGACCTTGAACAAGTCACTTAACTTTTCTGTGACTGCTACCTCAACTGTAAAATGGGCTTTAAATATCTATTCTCCCTCCAACTTGGACTGTGAGCTCTATGCGGGACAGGGACTGTGTCCAACCTAATTAATTTGTATCTACCCCAGCACTTAGAAGGGTCTATGGCACACAGTAAGGGCTTAAATACCACTTAAAAAAACAAAATCAATCAGTTGTGTTGATTGAGCACTTCTGGTGTGCAAAGCACTGCACTAAGCACTTGGGAGAGTAAAATAGAGTAGGTGGACATGATCCTTGGCCTCGGGGTGCTCATCTCCTGAAAAGTTTGCAATCTAGCTTCAGAAAACCCTCTAGCCATCAGCGGGGTCCCCTTTCACATCAAGGGGGAGAGAGCCTTCTGTGTATTGATTGTTCCTTTCCATGTTTTTCCTTTCAATCACTTAATTAACTTGCCCTTTTCAAAGTCAAGATGACAGGACCAGGATTCCCTTAAAGTGTTCCCATCCTGCAACACTTCAAAGAAGAGCAGAGAATTACATTGAGACTCTTCAACTACTGAAGCCCCTTGGCTTTTTAAGATCTTAAGGCTGCTTCGCGATGAAATGGCTGCTTATGTGGGGAGACTCGGGGGGGAAGGTGGCCTGGGAATCACAGAACCTGGGTTCAAATCCCAGCTCTTGCCATTTGTCTGCGGTGTGAGCTTGGGCAAGACACTTAACTTCTCTGGGTCTTAGCCTTATCTGCAAAATTCAGATTAAGACTGTGATCCCTATTGTGGCACACAGTCCCTGCCCCACCTGATTACCCTGTATCTTCCCCAGCACTTAGTGCAGTGCCTGGCACATAACAAGCACTCAAAGACCATCAATATGCATACTTCCCCTAAGTAAGGGAATAAAGCAGAGCTGTATAATATTCCAGTCTTGGTCAACCTATTTTCCCTTGCTATGCTAAAGAAGGCATTAAGATTCCTGGAAGCTGGCATTAGACTATGTTTCCAATCATCCTGAGAAAGCTTTTCTAATTCAAGAGGTAATGAGCATCATTGAAAGTCCTTGGGGCAGTATCCAGAACCTTCTACAAGATGATGACTGCACACCAAGCACACACATAAGAAAACATGTCTATGATTATAAAAGGCACTGCAGAATCAGCAAAGCTCTATGAACTAACAACCTGTCTGAAGACGATTTGGGTAATAGGGCAAACCACACCCAGGAATCTGAACACAGACCCAGAGGTTTTCGTTAGGGGATAACTCAGCTCGACAGCATCACCAAATCTACCTCTGCACAGTCTTCCACAGTACAGTGCATCTATTTCAACTGTCAGGAGCAGCAATACTCTAGCAAGAGAGAAGATGAATTACCCGGAGGTCAATAAATAGAAAGTAGATCCAAAACAAATGCTGTTTCTAGGCAAATGCCTTATTGCGGTGGAAATAACTGTTCTAATAGCCCTGGAAAAATGATAAAACTTAAAGACCATTTAATAGTTTGAGTGATGAATGGTATTAAGTTCATTAAGACATTATTGAGAAAATCAGCAAACTACGGATCAAAAAGGACAGGACTGAGGCTTATATTCTTGGACCAGTTCCCTCATCTCGCTTTGTGAAATCATATTAAGCAGCTGAAAAATCTTGGTCTAAAAGGGATGTTGTGAAACCACGCTAATAATCACCAGATGGAGCCTGTATAGGGTAGTGAATTTTTAATGGATAAGGTCAACTCTCTTTGGAACAGGGCACTCTCTTCAATTTTATCAAGAGAAACAATCTAGTAAATTCTTCTCTGAGTCTATAGGGGTCAGAGGAAGAGACACCAAGCAAAGCTTAATTCAGAATTCAAGAAGAGCCAAATGTATTGAAGGCCACCTCTGACTCATGTGAACTCTTTCAGAGTAACTCTGCATAAGAACTTTTCCATTTCATGGAGGTTTGAAAGATTTAATGGACTGAAACCCATTTGGGGAAGCTGTTCAGAAGCTGTATTAAGAGAATTTGTCTAGAGAAACAGGACAGGATGGGAGAGGGGTCCCAAAGACACGGAGAAACTATTTCCCTTATCTGTAATTTAATATCCGTCTCCCCCTGTAGACCGTGTGTCTACCAATTCTGCCGAAATGTACTTTCCCAAGCAATTAGCACAGTGCTCTGAACACAGTGAGTGCCTAATAAATACCATTGATTGATTAAAGCTGGTTAAGGAGGGACAGCCAAGTTGCTGTCAGAATCCTAGAGGGGTTTAAATTGTACTGTCCACTTCCAAGCGCTTAGTACAGTGCTCTGCACACAATAAGCATTCAATAAATACCACTGATGATTTAATAATGGTCAGCAGAAATATATCACAGGTTTCTCATTCTATCAGATCTTCTAATGAATTGGCAATGTCTATTTTTAATCTAAATTTGGGAATTGGTTTCCCCAGCCTACAGTTTTGAACTGTTTCAATTTTCCAGTATTAGCTCAAGCATGCTTGTCTACCATTTTCTTTAATTTTACAATCATCTTCTTGGAGAGAGATAATTCCATTTCCTTTTTTTTAAAAAAAAAGTTGAACGTAGCTTGGGATTCATGCCATTAAACTAGATGCAACCTTAAAACAGGCATCGCAAGTGTTTTTACAACTGTGTCACTGCAGCAACCTAATATTAGGATGAAGCCGAAAGCCCAGAATTTCAACTGGACCAATCCAACACTAAAAACATGATTTTCATGCCTAAGGGAAAACCCGCCTCCAAAGATTTAGCAACAGAGTAGTGAGAATCCCTGCCCAGCCTCATCTCAAGGCACAATTGGGAGGAAACTTACTGATACTCCAAAATTTCTCTTCATCAGAAAAGTAGCAGTATGGCCTAGTGAATAGAGCATGGGCCTGGAGATCAGCTGGATCTGGGTTCTAATCCCAGAACTGCCACTTGTCTGCTGCGTGACCTTGGGTGAGTCACTTCACTTCTCTGTGCTTCAATTACCGCATACGTAAAATGGAGTTGAAGACTGTGAGCCCCATGTGGACGTAATAATAATAGTAATAATGGTATTTGTTAAGCGCTAACTATGGGCCAAGCACTGTTCTAAGAGCTGGGGTAGATATAAGTTAAGCAGGTTGGCCACAGGTCTGTTCCACATGGGGATCACACTCTTAATCCCCATTTCACAGATGTGGGAATTGAGGGCTAGAGAAGTGAAGTGACTTGCCCAAGATCACATAGCAGACACGTGGCAGAGCCCAGGTCCTTCTGACTCCCAGGCCCAAGCTCTATCCACTAGGCTATGCTGTTTCTCTGGACATGGACTGTATCCAACCTGATTAGCTTGAATCTACTCCAGCTTCTAATACAATGCTTTCACACAGTAAACCTTCAACAAATACCTAAAAGAAAAAAAAAGCACTCACAAATTCCAAGTTCTTTCACCTCTCAGGAAAAATGACAAATGCTAAGGCAATTTCATCAAGCAAATGCTAGGTGAAACACTCAGCTAAAAATGCAATGGTGGAGGAAAATTTAGTGTCCAAGTATGTGAGAAAGACCCAAAAGTCATAACTAAGCCACAGACTGTTCCTGTTGTTCTTTTTTCCAATTATCATGATATTATGTAACCCCCAAAAGCCAAGAGATCACCTTTCCATTTTATTCAGCATTATTCAAGCCAATTTGGCCTTGGAGAAAAGCAGAAAAACTGAATATAGAGAAGGTTGGAAAACTTATTCTGTGAGGAAAGGTTAAACTAATTGAGGCTGTTTAACCTGGCTAAAAAAAAAGGCTAAAATCAATCAACAGTCAGTGGCATTTATTGAGTGCTCAGTGTGTGAGGAACTTGGTACCAGGTGCTTTATCTGGAAAAAGCAGGGTCCTCATCCTAGCTCTGCCACTTGCCTGCTCTGTGACCTTGGGCAAGTCACTTAATTCCCATGACCTTTTTTATTATCATCTTAGTACTTATTAAGAGCTTACTATGTGTCAAGCATTAAGTGCTAGGGTTGAAATAAGTTAATCAGGTTGGATACAGTCCATGTGCTACATGGGGCTCATGGTTTAAGTAGGAAAAACTGTTATTGAATCCCCATTTTACAGGTGAGAAAACTGAGACACCGTTAAGTTCAGTGACTCGCCCAAGATCACAGAGCAGGTATGTGGCAGTGCCGGGGTCAGAACCCAGGCCTTCTGACTCCCAGGCCTGTGCTCTTTCCACTTGGCCCACCGCTTCCCTACCCCACCCCCAGCTACCCATGCATTCACAGGTTTAGGTTAAGGAAACAGTCAATATAACACGATTCAGATGGAAGCACGAGCACCGCAGTAACATTGTGTGAGTAGCAGGAAAACTCTGTGAATTTTATGCCATAATTAATTTTCAAGCCTCCTGTGAGCTACCCAGCATGTAGATATAAATCCCTGGATCCCACCGACTGCATCGGGGGAAAAAAAAACACAAAAAACTCAAATATATTTGGAAAGACAATTTGCTTATTGACCATGTAATGCAAATTGCCACATAAAACGCTTGCTACTGATGTAAATTCCTCAGCACTGTCACGATTCATTCATCCAAATACTCTAAATGTGTTTTGTAAATACCTACCACTATTACAGTTTATTTACTTATAAACATTGGCCGGTGATAGAGCAAAGAATTTATGGCAGCTCTTGTCATAGAAGAGCATCAGAAGCCAACGTGTTCAAATTCCTTATCAGGATATGAGGTTGCCGGGGTTTCTTCTTCTCAACCTGAAAGTCAGGACACCCTTGGGATCCAAGGAGAATTTAAAGGGAATTTTGGAATCTGCAGCTGTGATCGATCAGTAGTATTTACTGAGAGCTTGCTCACTGCAGAACACCATATTTGGGCCTGAGCGCAGTATTTTGTGGTCGGGAAAGTACTGGAGTTAGAAAACACAATTCTCTAGACTCCTTTCCAAAATCTTAGAACGAATCGTCTACAATCGATGCCTAGAATTCCTTAACTCCCATTCTCTCCTAGACCCCCTCCAATCTGGCTTCCGTCCCCTCCACTCTACCGAGACTGCTCTCTCTAAGGTCACCCATGACCTCCTTCTTGCCAAATCCAATGGCTCCTACTCCATTCTGATCCTCCTTGACCTCTCTGCTGCCTTTGACACTGTCGACCATCCCCTCCTCCTCCGTACCTTATCTCACCTTGGCTTCACGGACTCTGTCCTCTCCTGGTTCTCCTCTTACCTCTCTGGCCGATCATTCTCGGTCTCCTACGCTGGAGCCTCCTCCCCCTCCCATCCTTTAACTGTTGGAGTTCCTCAAGGGTCAGTTCTTGGCCCTCTTCTGTTCTCCATTTACACTCACTCCCTCGGTGAACTCATCCGCTCTCACGGCTTTGACTACCATCTCTACGCAGATGACACGCAGATCTACATCTCCGCCCCTGTCCTCTCCCCCTCCCTTCGGGCTCGCATCTCCTCCTGCCTCCGGGACGTCTCCACCTGGATGTCGGCCCGCCACCTAAAACTCAACATGAGCAAGACTGAGCTCCTCATCTTCCCTCCCAAGCCCGGTCCGCTCCCAGACTTCTCCATCACCGTGGATGGCACGACCATCCTTCCCGTCTCTCAGGCCCGCAATCTCGGTGTCATCCTTGACTCGTCCCTCTCGTTCACCCCACACATCCTATCCGTTACCAAGACCTGCCGGTTTCACCTCTACAATATCGCCAAGATCCGCCCTTTCCTCTCCACCCAAACGGCTACCTTACTATTACGGGCTCTCGTTATATCCCGGCTAGACTACTGTGTCAGCCTTCTCTCTGACCTCCCTTCCTCCTCTCTCGCCCCGCTCCAGTCTATTCTTCACTCCGCTGCCCGGCTCATCTTCCTGCAGAAACGATCTGGGCATGTCACTCCCCTTCTTAAACAACTCCAGTGGTTGCCTATCGACCTCCGCTCCAAACAAAAACTCCTCACTCTAGGCTTCAAGGCTCTCCATCACCTTGCCCCTTCCTACCTCTCCTCCCTTCTCTCTTTCTACCGCCCACCCCGCACGCTCCGCTCCTCTGCCGCCCACCTCCTCGCCGTCCCACGGTCTCACCTATCCCGCCGTCGACCCCTGGGTCACGTCCTCCCGCGGTCCTGGAACGCCCTCCCTCCTCACCTCCGCCAAACTGATTCTCTTTCCCTCTTCAAAACCTTACTTAAAAATCACCTCCTCCAAGAGGCCTTCCCAGACTGAGCTCCTCTTCCCCCTCTACTCCCTCTGCCATCCCCCCTTTACCTCTCCGCAGCTAAAGCCTCATTTTCCCCTTTTCCCTCTGCTCCTCCACCTCTCCCTTCCCATCCCCACAGCACTGTACCCGTCCGCTCAACTGTATATATTTTCGTTACCCTATTTATTTTGTTAATGAATTGTACATCGCCTTGATTCTATTTAGTTGCCATTGTTTTTACGAGATGTTCTTCCCCTTGACGCTGTTTAGTGCCATTGTTCTTGTCTGTCCGTCTCCCCCGATTAGACTGTAAGCCCGTCAAACGGCAGGGACTGTCTCTATCTGTTGCCGACTTGTTCATCCCAAGCGCTTAGTACAGTGCTCTGCACATAGTAAGCGCTCAATAAATACTATTGAATGAATGAATGAATAGACTGTAAGCTTGTTGTGGGCAGGGAATGTATTACTAGCTCTTTTGCAGCATCCTCTCTCAAGTTCTCAGTACAAAGCTCTGTTCATAGTAAGCACTCGATAAATAGCATTGATTGATTGACCGTTGATTGAATGAATCCTGTCCTCCAGAAACTCACAGTGCAGTAAAGTGTCGGCTACACTGCTACATCGATCTCATCTATCGCACCACCAACCTCCAGCCCACATCCTGACTCTGGCCTGGAACACCCTCTCTCTACATATCTGCCGGACAATTACTCGCCCCACCTTCAAGCCTTTTTGAAGGCACATCTCCTCCAAGACGCCGTCCCCGCCTAAGCTTTTACTTCCTCTTCTCCCGCTCCCTTCTGCATCGCCCTGATTTGAACACACACTGAGCCCCCACTGCTCCCTTGATTCACCCCTCCCTCAGCCCCACAGCATTTATGTACTTATCCATAATTTACTTATTTATATTAATCCAGCACTTGAATTTACTCTCAGCAAGAGCTGGCACCCAACCGGATGCAACGTGGCCTAGTTGCAAGAGCACGGGCCTGGGAGGCAGGGGACCTGGGTTCTAATCCCGGCTTCACCACTTGCCTGCTATGTGACCTTAAGCAAGTCATTTCACTACTCTCGTGGCTCAGTGGAAACAGCCCGGGCTTGGGAGTCAGAGGTCATGGGTTCGAATCCTGATTTCGCCACTTGGCAGCAGTGTGACTGTGGGCAAGTCACTTAACTTCTCTGTGCCTCAGTTACCTCATCTGTAAAACGGGGATGAAGACTGTGAGCCCCACGTAGGACAACCTGATAACCCTATATCTACCCCAGGGCTTAGAACAGTGCTCTGCACATAGTAAGTGCTTAACAAACACCAACATTATTACTCTGAGCCTTAGTTACCTCTTCTGTAAAATTGGGATTAAGGTTGTGAGTCCTGTGTGGGACAGGGACTATGACCAACCTGATTAACTTCTATCTTCCAGAACAGAAGCACTACTTACCTCACTCTGCTACTCCCCTGCAATAACCCAGCCCACAGACTTCACTCCTCTAATGCAAACCTACTCACTGTACCTCGAGCTCATCTATCTCACTGCCGATCTCTCGCCTACATCCTGCCTCTGTCCTGGAATGCCCTCCCCTCTTCATATCCGACAGACAATTACTCTCCCCCACTTCAAAACCTTATTGAAGGCACATCTCCTCCAAGAGGTCTTCTCTAAGCTCCCTGACTTGCTCCCTTTATTCATTCCCCTCCCAGCCCTATGTACATATCCATAATTTATTTATCTTAATGTTTGTCTCCCCCTCTAGTCTGTAAGCTTTCTGTGGGAAGGGAATGTGTCTGTTATGTTGTTATATTATACTCTCCCAAGCACTTAGTACAGTGCTCTGCACACAGTAAGCACTCAATAAATATAATTGATTGATCTACCCCAATGCTTAGTACAGTGCTTGGCACACAGTAAGTGTTTAACAAATACCATGTAAAAAAAAAAAGTCCAACCAGTCAGTCTCTGACCTGATTGCTTTTAGAAAAAGATTTTTATGTGGATGAATGCAAGACCATTCTATTTCACTCCCTTCTCTCATTCAGTTTCCTTCTGCTCCCTCCCTTCTTCTTCCTATGAGCCCCATGTGGAACCTGATTATCTCATACCTACTCCAGCACTTAGTCAGTGCTTGACATATAGTAAGTGCTTAACAAATACCGCTGTTAATATTCTGCTACAAGTAATGGGGATTTTTCCACTAATAAGGAGCTTCCATCAATCAATTAAGAGTATTTATTGAGCACTTACTGTGTGCAGAGCCCTGTACTAAGCACTTGGGAGAGTACGCTATAACAATGCAACAGAAACATTCCTTGCCCAAAATGAGCTTACAGTCCAGAGGGGGAGCCCGGCTTTAATATAAATAAACAGCTTCAAGTTGTGCTTTCAGGTTAACTGAAAATAGTCTGTTGCTGGGGAATAGACCTAACTTCTGGGAGACTTAGAAGAAAAATGGAGAGGGGCCAGTTTATTGCTCTGGGGGAGGAATTCTGTCTCGAGAGGATGGGTGAGGTGAGGGTCTCCAGGAGGGATGAGAAGGCGACTGGATAGAAAGACCTGTTGAGTCTCTTCCCACTCCACTTTCTAATGGACCCTTACTTGAATGACCCAAAGAGCAACCATCACACATTTCCTCCAACCATCCTTGGCCTCTATCAGAGATTGTCACAATCTATCGCTAGACTGTAAGCTCCTTGAAGGCAGGGATCAGGCCTACCAACTCTACTGTACTGACTAACCCTAGGACTTTACTACAGTGCTCTGCACACAGTAAGTGCTCAATAAATACAGTGCAGTGACGGACGGATGGATGGAGCGAATCCTGGCCAAGACAAAGCACTTATATACTATATCATACTATATCTCTAATTTATTTTTAGATTTCTCTCCCCCTCTAAATTCCTTGTGTGCGGGGGACATGCCTACCAACTTTGTTGCACTGTACTATCCCAAGTGCTTGGTAGAGTGCTCTTCACAAAGTAAGCTCTCAGTAAATACGATTGATCAGTACCTTTGATGATTGGTCTGACTCATTACTGGCATATATGACGATTTTATGTTCTAAAGAAGCAGCAGCAGCATGAACTAGTGTATACAGCATGGGTCTGGGAGTCAAGAGGAACTGGGTTCTAATCCCAGCTATGCCACTTGTCTGGTGTGTTACCTTGGGCAAGTCACTTCACTTCTCTGTGCCTCAGGTACCTGATCTGTAAAATAGGGATTAAGACTATGAGTCCCATGGGGAACTTAAACTGTGTCCATCTCAATGAACCTGTATCTGCCCCAGGGCTTAGTACAGTGCCTGGCACAGAGGAAGTGCTTAACAAATACCATCAATCATATTTATTGAGTGCTTACTGTGTGCAAAGCACTGTACTAACCTAAGCACTTGGGAGAGTTGATAGACACGTTCCATTGATAGACATGTTCCCCGCCTACAACGGACTTAGTCTAGATGCAGAAACAGACATTAATATAAATAAATTATGGATATGGACATCTGCACTGTGCTGTGGAGTGAATAAAGGGAGCAAATCAGGGCAACGCAGAAGGGAGCCGGAGAAGAGGAAAAGAGGACTTAATCAGGGAAGCCTTCTTGGAGGAGATGTGCCTTCGATAAGGTTTTGAAGGTAGAGAGAGTGGTTGTCGGATATGAAGAGGGAGGGAGTTCCAAGCCACAGGCAGGATGTGGGCAAGAGATCGGCAGTGGGATAGACGAGACTGCAGTACATAAACAACAAAAAAAATCAACTTATCCATCACTGTCAATACTGCTTGAACAAATATTCACCCACGTTCTGTGTGAAACATACCTCTGGCACATCTGGGGCAGAGCTACTAGCAAAGGATGGAGTGAATGGCTCTGGGCCGGTTTCCCTGGGCCTGCCTCTTGCTGGCAGAATTGGGAAGGCTTCGGAGCCACAACCAGCTACCAGACCAGTCCACCTGATCACTGGAGAGTCCCCTCCCGTTGAAGTGGTACAGGCGGGTTTGGGGAATGGGTCGTGCAAGATTTGATTTCCTCCGGTGGCCCTCCTGCAGTTCAGTAGGCTCCCGTGGTTCCTGTATTACAGAGGGAAGAGCGAGAACTAGAATGACGCACAATGTATAAATAGTTCTGCTGAAAGCTTGGTTATTCTGTTTCACAGAAACACACTAAATGCACAATACACAATGGGGCTACTCAGAACAAGGTCACCAAGTCTTCTTGCTGAAATGCCACACTTAATTCCTTGGTATGGAATATTGATTTACTACAGAGGAAAAGATGACACAAAAAGCCAGAATTATATGTCGGTAGTTTAAATTTTTTTAGTTTAAGAATGGAGCAAGAACTATTTATTAGGCTTGCCTTTGAATTTTGAACCCCAACATGCTTAGAAATTTGAAATCCACAAAGCGACCTTGAGATGACATTTATGCTATTCCTCGGCCTAGGGTTGCACTTGAGAAATATGAAATAGGAAAATGATTATGTCTGAGGTCTGTAGCTTTTCAGGATGAGGATGTAGAAAATTTCATTGTTTTTCATCTTTCTCCAGTGAGTGCTAAAACCATGAAATGTCTGAGTAAGGGCTAAGATTGGAACTCTAAGAGCCAAAATCATAATGGTGCTCTTTCACAGAAATTGAAAATTTCCTCGTTTTTCATCTCTGGCGAGACTCCCAAATCACATCGTGCCTGAGTAACAGCTAGGATTGACGCTCAAAGAGCCAAAATCATAACGGCTACCTGTCACGGATCAAGGAGCCTGTCTTGATACACAGAACAGCCCTAGAACACAGACAGACTGTCAATGAAGGAGAAAAACAGCGAGAGGCAAGACAAGTTGGTTGTCTGTCTTTACCTGGTTGGAGTGACGCAGCCGTCCAGGACGTTAAAGTTCACTGCACACTGAGAAAAGGCTGAACCCAGAGAGGGACTTCACAGCAAGCTCTGAGAAAGACAGTTTAGGAATGGAAACCATTCAAAGACAGGTTAGGAATAGAAGCTATTCTCAAAAGGAAAGCGACACCGAAACTGCTTTCTCTGGTTCTTAAAATGAGAAGTAGCATGGCCTAGTGGAAAGAACACAGGCCTGGGAGTCAAAAGACTGGGTTCTAATCCCAATTCTGCCATGTGTCTGCTCTGTGACCTTGAACAAGTTACTGAACTTTTCTGTGCCTTAGTTACCTTATCCATAAAATGAAAATTAAATCCTCCTCCTTCCAACTTGGACTGTGAGTCCCATGTGAGTCAGGGACTGTGTCCAACCTGATGAACTTGAATCTACCCCAGTGATTAGAACAGGGCTCAACACCTAGTAAGTGCTTCACAGATACCATTAAAAAAAATGATTCCAAAGAAATCTGCTTTGTCTGTGATCATTTATAAGGCATTATCAATACCTCCTCCTCAGCCCATATGCATTTATGCCTGCTTTATGTATTTCTGACCTCTCTAAGAATATATTTATGCTTGTCTCCCGTTAGAGTGTAAGCTTCTCATGGGCAGGGACTGCAAGCTCATCCTCTAGACTCTAAGCTCGTTGTGGGCAGGTCATGTATCTACCATATCTGTTATTCTGAACTCCCCCAAGGACTCTAGACTATAAGCTCACTGTGGGCAGGGAACATGTTTATCAACTCTGTTTTAAACTGTACTCTCCCAAGCACTTAATAGAGTGCTCTGCACACAGCAAGCACTCAAATATGATTGACTAGGAGTTTGTCTGAGTACAATGCACCATACCACGTAGGCATTCAATAAATACTGCTATTGCTATTATTCCTAAAACATCTTTTGTCCCAGGAACTTGATTCAAAGGAAATACTTCCAAGCAAGCTTAAAAGTTCCAGGAAGTTTGCCTCTAGAAGGAAAAAAAAATCTCCTTTCTAACAAGTGCCAGCTCTTCATCTGAAGTGTAAGGGGTGCAAAGGCAGTTGAGGATTTAGGGGGAGCAAACAGAGCTGGCTGTGGCAGGAAGTCTTCAAACAACTATTGAGTCAAAACTTCAAAAGTCTTCAAAAAATACTGTAATCACAAGACTGTAAGCTCCTTTTTCTTATGGCATTTGTTAAGCTCTTACTGTGTGCCAGGCACTGTTCTAAGCGCTGGGGTAGATAAAAGCTAATCAGGTCGGACATAGTCCATGTCCCAACATGGGGCTCACAGGCTTAGTCCCCATTTTCCAGATGAGGTAACTGAAGCCCACAGAAGTAAAGCAACTTGCCCAGGGTCACACAGAAGACAAGTGGCAGAGCTGGAATTAGAATCCAGGTCCTGTGACTCGCAGGCTCATGTTCTTTCCACAATACCATGCTGCTCTGCTATTTAAGGATCTCCAACTTATAGGGCAAAGCTTTAGCCATTTCTCACTCTTTGCTATAACTTTACTCTCTACACCACCAACTCTGACCTCCTCCTCACCCCCAATTCAACAGACCTCCTCCAAGAAATCATCCCTGACGAATTCACAATACTCCAGTCACATCCAGCCCATAACATCCTCTAGGCTGTAAGCTCCGTGTGGGCAGGGGATGTGTCTCCCAACTCTGTTCTGTTGTACTCTCTCAAGCATCTAGAACAGTGCTCTGGACACAGTAAACACTCAATAAATACCAATGATTGATTGATAAGCCAATACCCACCCATAACAGTCTCTTCAGTCATTGAGTCCTATGCAAGGCATCCTTGCCACCCCTGATTGATTGATTGATAAGCCAACACCCACCCACAGCAGTCTTCTCATTGGGTCCTAACCAGGGTACCCCAGGCACCTATGATCGATTGATTAAACCAAAACCCACCCTTAGCAGTCTCCTCGGTCATTGGGTCCTATCCGGGGCACCCCTGGCACCCAACTACAGGGTTCAGCCCCGGTGGCTTCCCAATCCGGGCTCCTCAGTTTTTCAGAAGTCAGACCCAGGAATAAGTCCAGGTAGACAGGGCCCAGGGCTCATGCCCAGCTCTTGGGAATGGGATTGAACCCACTCCCACCCCCAGCCCAGGTCCCTGTTCACCACCCGCTGCCCATCCACCCAGTCCCATTGTCCATTCCCTTCGTCACCCACCCTGCGCCTATCCTCTCAAAAATTACAAGTGACACCCTTTGCCAGGTGAAAAAAATTTTGTTTCAGGGGAAAGTGGGAGGGATGAGTGGGAAGAGAGCATCACTCCAAAATGAAATAAAGATGGCTACCACACACTTGCAACGTCAGTGGGAGGGCAGCAGGGATTCTGTACATCTTCAGATGTACATCTTCAGGTCGCCATCTTCATAAGGTCTGGCTTGAGTGCCATCTGTTGGCAACTGGGCAATTACCGAGCACTTGCTGTGTGCAAAGAACTGTACTGATTGGGAGAGTACAATATAACATTATAACAGACACATTCCCCGTCTACGATGAGCTTACTATCTAGAGGGACCCATGAGCCTATGGAAACTGGGTCCTGCTTGTCTTCAGGGCCTCAAACTTACATCCACACAAATACAAGGTAACCTAATAACAGTGGGCATCAGTATCCCCCACAGATCAAGGAATGTGGGATGGGGAGAGGAAATTTCTGCATTTCCCCTCTGCCCAGATAACCTCTGGAAGGCTAATCAGCTTTGTAACAGAGGCAGCCAGGAGCTGGGCTGGGCCCAAGCACCTACTGTGTGAAAATTCACACTGTGTGAAAGTTCTATGCTCAACACCCATCCAGGGACAGCTACAGCACTTACTTATCCAGGACACCCTGGGGCTCCCCAGGTCTGCAGGGCCTCTGCCACCCTCAGTCCCATTCCTCCTGATCGGCCACGCATACAGTGTTTTTCGAGTTTGGCTGTACTCCAAAACCAACCCCAATTCCCCTACGAAGGACTGAAGGAAATTCAATATGCTTCATCTTGGCAAATCCACGAGCCAACCAGAGAGATCCCAATTGATCTAACGAAAACGGAGTTGCCTCTAATTGTGTTTCTCTACAGCGGATGGGACCCGCACAATGGCCTTTCTGTGAAAGATAAAGCCCAAAATGAGGTAATCGCCTTGCTATTCATCGCGAGTTTTAAATACAGATGTAGACAGTATTATTGGCAAAATAATGGGAAATTCTAAACAACAAAGAAATGCAGAGCAACACAACAGTGCCTCGCCACAAATGAGAGTTCTTAATTATAATTTGGAATTTACTGTTTTGCTTCCCTCACTTTGCCACCATAATATGGAGTTCACATTATATTTAAAACGCTTCCTTAATATTCCTTCCCAATGATCTTTTTCATATAACACCAATTCACCTTTTCAAGATCTGTTATAATTGCCCAACTTTTTGTCTGTTTGGAACATGCTCACTGAGATCTCCCTCATATCAATCAATGGTATCTACTGAGCGCTTACTGTATGCAGAGCACTGTACTGAACTCCTGGGAGAGTACAGAGCTGGTAGACACCTTCCATAGGGGGAAGATAGTGACGACAACCTCTTAAGGGGAAAGCTGCGATGACCTTAGAGAGGAGAGATGCTGCCAATCAATCAATGGTACTTATAGAGTGCTTACCATGTGTCACTTCAGCATTGGCCAAGAGAGACAGGTGTGAGGTTATTTACAATCCCTTCTCTCCTCTTGGAGGGGTCACAAGAAGATCATAGCGGTGCATGGGCAGGAATCAGTGAGGGGTGGGAAGGAAGCAGAGGGAAACTGGGAGGAAACAAGGAGAAGGGAGGGAAAGGAGCGTGAGTGATGAACAGGGGAATCATGGGCAAATCATATCGTGTCTGGAAATATTTCACTAGGTGGTCAGAAGGGGACACCACACAGCCCACCTTTTCAAGCAACAAAACCTTTTCCCATAGATAGTTCCGCTTGATAAAATTGACTGTCTTCCAGAACCTCTAGAAAATATATTAATAATAATTACGGTACTTGTTAAGCCCTTACTATGTGTCAAGCACTGTTCTAACCACTGGGGTAGATACTAGTTAAGCAGGTTGACACAGTCCCTGTCTTACACAGGGCTCACACTCTTATCCCCATTTTATAGAAGAGATACAGATGTGACTTGCCCAAGATCACACAGCAAATATGTGGCAAAACCGGGATTAGAAGCCAGGTCCTTCTGACTCCCATACTCGTGCTCTTATCCATTAAGTCACACTGCTTTTCTAAGTTCCTATACTTGCCATATATTTTAGTGATAAATAAATCAATCATTGGTATTTATTGAGCTCTCACTGTGTACGAAGAACTGTACTAAACACTTGGGAAAGTAAAAACCGAATAGGTAAACACATTCCCTAGCCACAAGCATGTTCATGTTAATGTCGTTTAAAGTCATCTGAAGCCTAACGACCCATTATTAAATGTGGAGTTGTAATAGAATTGAGACTTTGCAGATAGCTGCAGAAGTAGAAGGCTGTTCTGCTGATTGTCATTTTTCAATGGGAAGGATTAATCTGCTCCATTTAAGACAAATTCTAAAGGCACCCGGAACCATCAGCTTTAAACCACTCAAATCATGTCAGGTTGGTACACGTTTCCTGCTCACAGGAGTTTCCTTTCAACAGCAAAGGAGCATTCCAGTCCTGTTTAACACCCTTCTGAATCTGTGACTCTGCTGACCTAGAGTTCACAGCCCTCTTGGGTATAAGCCTGGTACCATTATCCATCTGTCAATGGTATTTATTGAGTCCTTGCTGTGGGCAGAGCACTGTAGTGTAGTTGGGACAGTACAATAGAGTTGATAGACATGATTCCCGCCCTGAAGGAGTTTACAGTCTAGTGGGGGACAGGTTTTCTGGGACCACTCAGGTCTTTTCCTAAGTGTTGCCACTGGTTCAGCTAACAATAATAATGACGATGGTGGTGGTGGTATTTATTAAAGGCCTATTATATACCAACCACTGGGGTTAAAACTTACCTCAAGAGTCAAAATGCTGCTACCTGGGGAGCTATCGGAAGAGGCCGCTTTGTAGTGTTCAGAAGTCTAAAGTGTTTAAAAATAGAATGAAGGAAAAACAGGCAAACTGTTTCTTTCAGGAAGAGGAGGAAAAAAAAAGAATAGTGTCCCAATCCCCAATTTTTCCTATTTAACAGCAGCAGGAGCCCCGGACCTTTCCTCTTACTTAACTTGTGGGGCCCAGTCACACAGGAGAGACACTGCGCCCTACCCCCTTGCCAAAGAGCCTCCCGTCAGCCTCTGCTCCAGCTGGGGAAGGCCTTCAACAGGGGCAGCAGGTTGAGCCCTCCATCGTTTTCTCATTATTTCAGCGGGGCACCCATTAGCCCCTGCTCTAGAATGACGAAGGGCCAGGACAGACCGGAGTTAGGCCAACTGAGGAGAGCCCCTCAGTGGCATTCATTTCACTGTGTTCTAAGTAGCTGTACTATTCCATAGCAGATCTAGAAATGAGACCTCTCGTCTTGTCTTAGGCTGTCGAGTCATCTCCAACCCATAGCGACTCCACAGACACATCTGTCCCAGAACGCCCCAACTCCTCTGCAATTGTTCTGGTAATGCATTCATAGAGTTTTCATGGTAAAAATACAAAAGTGGTTTACAAATGGCTTCTTTCAAGCGGTAAACTTGAGTCTCCGCCCTCGACTCTCTGCCGTGCTGCTGCTGCCCGGCACGGTGAGTGCTGACTTGTAGTAGATTGCCTTCGACTCACAAGACACTGGCCAAGCTAGGAATAGAATGGATATGCCTCCGCTTAACTCTCCCTCTCATTGCCGAAACTGGTAAAATACTGGAAACTCTCCAGGTGCCATCCTTAAGGAGTATGAGCCCGCTACCAATTCCGTAATTAAAATTCCACTCATGAGCTTGAGATGCATTTGGGGAGGGGACAGAGCTGGAGGGCAATTTTCAAAATAATCTTCAAGAGTTTAATAGTAATAAAATAATAATCATGGTACTTAAGTGCTTACTATGTGCTTAGCACTGTTCTAAGCATTGGGGTAGATACAAGTTAATCAGGTTGGACACAGTCCCTGACTCACACTCTTAATCTGCATTTTACAGATGAGATATAAGAGGCCCAGAGAAGTTACGTGACTTGCCCAAGGTCACACAGCAGGCAGGTGGCAGAGCCAGGATTAGAACCAAGGTCCTTCTGACTCCTAGGCCCATGTTTTATCCACTAAGCCATGCTGCTTCTCTAGGTACCTGGACTGGGGGGCCTCCAGACACCTAAGGAAAATCAATCCACTGTGGGCGAAAGAGTGAACTACTGATGAGAGGCAAACCAAGCATGAGGATGTGGGCGCTGTCAACGTTCCCAGACCCACAATAGAGCTCCCTGCATTGCTGTGCATCCATGGCAGGCTGCCAGCTTTCTACCATCTCCTCTAGAGGATAGCCTCCCATTAGCGTATGTGGAGAGGAGCAAGAAAAATCGGCAGTCTGCTCCTCCCTGCCCCCCACTTGTTATGACACTTAAGCACTATGTGCCAGAAACTGTACTAAAACACTGGGGTAGACACAAGCTAATCAGGTTGGAACACTGAGGTAGACACAAGTTAATCGGGTTGAACACAGTCCGTGTCCCACATGGGGCTCCCAGTCTTAATCCCCATTTTACAGATGAGGTAAATGAGGTACTCTGCCCCCGGTCATGCCTATCCCACCATCGACTCCTGGCTTATGTCCTACCACTGTCCTGGAACGCCCTCCCTCCTCACATCCGCCAAACTAACTCTCTTCCCCCTTCAAAGCCCTACTGAGAGCTCACCTCCTCCTCCGAGAGGCCTTCACAGACTAAGCCCCCTGCTTTTCCTCTGCTCCCCTTTCCCTCCCCATCCACCCTCTGCTCCTCCCTCTTCCCCCTTCCCCTCCCCTCAGCTGAGCCCCCTTTCCCTCTGCTCCCCCTTCCCTCCCCATCCACCCTCTGCTCCTCCCCCTTTCCTCCCCATCCACCCTCTGCTCCTCCCTCTTTCCTCCCCATCCACCCTCTGCTCCTCCCCCTTTCCTCCCCATCCACCCTCTGCTCCTCCCTCTTTCCTCCCCATCCACCCTCTGCTCCCCCCTTCCCTCCCCCATCCACCCTCTGCTCCTCCCTCTTTCCTCCCCCATCCACCCTCTGCTCCTCCCTCTTTCCTCCCCATCCACCCTCTGCTCCCCCCTTCCCTCCCCCATCCACCCTCTGCTCCTCCCCCTTCCCCTCCCCATCCACCCTCTGCTGCTCCCTCTTCCCCCTTCCCCTCCCCTCAGCTGAGCTCCCTTTCCATCTGCTCCCCCTTCCCTCCCCTCCCACACTCTGCTCCTCCCCCTTCCCTCAGCACTGTGCTCATTTGTTTATATTATTTATTACCCTATTTATTTTGTTAATGAGGTGTACAACCCCTCGATTCTATTTATCTTGATAATGTTGTCTTGTATTTGTTTTGTTCTGTTTTGCTCTGCTGTCTCCCCCGTTTAGACTGTGAGCCCGTCATTGGGCAGGGATTGTCTCTATCTGTTGCCAAACTGTACATTCCAAACGTTTAGTACAGTGCTCTGCACATAGTAAGCACTCAATAAATACTAGTGAATGAATGAATGAGGTGATTTGCCCAAGATCTCACAGCAGACAAATGGCAGAGCTGGGATTAGACCCCAGGTCCTTCTAACTCCCAAGCCTGGGCTCTATCCACTAGGCCACGCTGCTCTTCTGGGATCTAGTTCTGAGCCAAGCAATCACTAATGGATATAGGTTTTTTCCATCTGTCCTAGCGCCCACCCAATGACATGATGGGTATCACAACTGGTTGGTTGAGGGAGGAATCAGAAACACATCCAGGAGAAATTTGAAGCTGGTGCGGATAGCAGAGTTAGTTTCCTCAGCAAGCAAGATGAGGTTTGGCCAGCCTAGGTTTGTAAGCTCATTGTGGGCCAGGAATGTCTGTTTATTGTTATACTGTACTCTCCCAAGCGCTTAGTACAGTGCTCTAGACACAGTAAATGCTCAATAAATTGTCTGGAAAGAAGCTTTGCTTTTATTTTTCTTATTTATCCAAGTTTTTTTTACTTTAAATCCAAGCTACAAATAAATAACCAAACTGGTTATTCAAATAACCAGACAGTTTGATAGCAAGTATTCATTCAGGTGAAGGACTTTCCACTGTACACTGTGTTGACACTGAAATGTCAATTTCATTGACATTCTGAGCCCATGAAATTGACAAGGGTAAAATCTTCCTTAAATTCTGTCAAAGACCAACCACAGACTGAAAGGTCCTCAGGACTGACCATCCAAGACAGTCACCTGACGGGGTTAATCAGAGACTCACTCCGGCACAGACAGACCTCGGGGGAGTAATATTCTCATTGAGACTTCTTGTGGGCAGTCAAACGTATTTACTCAGCGATTGCTGTGTGCAAACACTGTACTAAGCACTTGGGAGAGTACAATATAACTATCATTGGATACATTCCCTGCCCCATGTCTGCTAACTCTGTTGGACTGCAGTAATATGCTCTGTACATAGTAAATGCCAAAAAATTCCATTGATGGTACCTTGGTACTGATACTCTGGCTGCCACTGGTAGGTAGAGGTAGGGAAAACGAGACCAGAGATACCAGGAAAACTACCCGGAGACCTTCAGTGCATCAGCAGTGTGACCGACCAACCAGCTCCAAGCAGGTCTAGACTTCAGTTCATTCTCGACCTGGGATAGAAGAAGGGCATGCTTACCTTGCCTGCCAGTGGGAGAGAATAAAGTGATTTCCCTCCTGGGATTCTTGCAGTCCAGAGTTTAAAAATAGCTCAGCCTTACAGCTCCATGACTGGATCTGATACTGAGCCAACCAATTCCATCTGGAGCCCACAACTCTGCCAGGTCATTGGGCCCACCTGCCTCATGCTTGCCTCAAGGAAGAGGCATAATGGCCTGGTGGAAAAAGCCGGCCTGGGAGCCAGGGGATCTGGGTTCTAATCGTGACTCTGCCACTCGCCTAGTGGGTGACCTGGGGCAAGTCACTTCACTTCTCCGGGCCTTGGTTTCCTCATCTGTAAAATGGATTCAATACCTGTTCTCTCTCCCCCTTAGACTGTGAGCCCCATGTGGGCTACAGTCTGTGCCCAACCTGATTATCTTTATCTCCCCTACACTTAGTTCAGTGCTTGGCACATGGTAAGTGCAGAATGGAAACAGATGCCAGGAGTTTCCTCAAATTTCACTGAAAGAATGAAATCAAACTTTTCCAAACCAATGAGGGGCTCCGATAAGAAAACATCTATCAGCTTATTATTATTACTATTACTGCTACTACTAATTAATAATAACTAATACAATATTATCAATATAATTATATAATTAATGATAATCTAATAATAGTGGTATTTGTAAGTGCTTACATGTCAAGCACTATACTAAATGCTGGGGGAGATAGAAAACAATCAGGTCTCACATGGTGCTCACAGTTCAAGTTGGAAGAACAGGTATGGACTCACCTGTTTTGCAGATGAGGAAGCTGAGGCACATAGTAAAGGAGCAGAATTAGAACCCAGGTCCTCTGATTCTAAATGTAATTGCTGGGCAGGCAGAGGGAGCTGGAAGGAGAGAGAAGAAAGGACTGAGTTGCATCTGACCTTGTTGTGAGCAGGGAACTTGTCTATCAACTCCGTCCTAGTGTAATCAATGGTATTTGAGCATTTACTACCCGCAGAGCACTGAATCGAGCACTTGGGAGAGTACAATACAGCAGAATTAGCAGACACATTCCCTATCCCATAACAAGCTTTACTCTCTCAAGCACTTAATTCAGTGTTCTGCACACCTGTGAGCATTCAATTAAATATCAATGATTGATTGTCTTCCACCGCAGTTCAGAGACAATCCCCGAGGTGAAGACGTTTTTCTTCCCACCCCTCTCTGCCCTCTGGGCAACTGGCCCACGGTCTTCCAGATCAGCATTTCTCCTACGCACGCTTCTTCATTTTCACTGCCGAGGAGTCTGGGTTGCCGAAACATACATCCTTCAGTTAAATCAATATTTTGCTGGCAGATTTTTCTCAAAAAAGAAAGGAAAAATCATCAAACCTTGCTCCCAAGCTGAACATTCTGAAATTCAGCTGCAATGCATATGGAGAACAGGTGCACCTGATGTTTATTTGCTCTCGGGCCACCTGGGTCAGCTCCATCCAGGTTCACCGAGCCACAACTTCCCAAAAGGCTGCAGTTCCATTTGGAGTGCTCTGCACTGCACAAGGCAGAAACGCCCGCCGGCCCCAGGTGGGGAAGGGGACTGTATCCCATCATCCCCATCTACCCCAGTGATCAGGGCCCAGAAAGCACTTCATAAAATCCATCCTTATTAAAATGCTGACATTTAGGCCGTTCGGTTCTTAAACTGATCTCAGCGGATAAATATGGGTGTATCGAACTATTACTGGACGATACTTTAAAAGAACCGTTTGCATTTTCTGGCCCCCAAAGCCCAATTAGCATTTTGGGGGGAAATATCCACCCATGCGAAATATTCTAAAAAGCAGTCCAGCTGACTGAAAGGTTAAACTGACATTTAAAAATGAATTAAAATCCCCAGGAATCCGGAGGGTGTTTTGTTTTTTTTTAACCTATATACATTTACCTAGAGGAGACCTCGGGCTACACTGTGTAGCAAGAGCTCATTAACTTTCAAAGCCTTACCAGCTCTGCCCCACACACCCTATAACAGCTAAGCACCTGCGTTTTGGAGCAATCAGGAAGGCTGCCAAGGCAGGACTGAGCCAAATCAATCAATCAGTGGCAATTAAGGAGTGCTAACCGTATGCACAGCACTGTACTAAGCACTGTACTTTTTTTTTAATGGAATTTGTTAAGTGCTTACTTCGTGCCAGGCACTGTTCTAAGCACTGGGGTAGATACAAGATACAATCCGTTTGGACACAGTCCCAGTCCCACATGGGGCTCACAGTGTCAACCTCCATTTTACAGGTGAGGTAACAGGCACAGAGGAGTCAAGTGACTTGCCTAAGGTCACACAGCAGACAAGTGGCAGAACCCAGGTCTTTCTGATTCCTAGGCCCCTGCTTTAACCACTATAATACACTTGTATAATTGGGTCGGTAGGCATGTTTCCTGCCCACAAGGATCTCGGAGAGAGATTATCAGAGGTTCTGCTGGCTCAACCACCAGCATGCTAAACAATTCCGTAGCAAGCTTCAACATCCTTACATCTCTGTCCCTCTTGATGGTCTCCCCTGTATACTGTGAGCTCCTTGAGGGCAGGGAATGTGTCTATAATAATGTTGGTATTTATTAAGCGCTTACTACGTGCAGAGCACTGTTCTAAGCGCTGGGGTAGATACAGGGAAATGAGGTGGTCCCATGTGAGGCTCACAGTCTTCATCCCCATTTTACAGATGAGGGAACTGAGGCACAGAAAAGTGAAGTGACTTGCCCACAGTCACACAGCTGACAACGGGCAGAGTCGGGATGTCTGTCCCACCTGTTGAATTGTACTCCTCCAGGCAATTAGTCTAGTGCTCTATGCGTAGTAAGTGCTCAATAAATACCACTCACTGATTGATAGGAGACTTTATTAAGAGAAGTCCAGACCAGACACAGGGGTTGATGCTATGTAGTCTTGCTGGTGGGTAGGGATTTGCAGTTTATTTTGTGTTTCCTTTTTTAAACAAGCAGCAGGTGAAGGGCTATTTTGGTTGGTGACCTTACTGTATCCAGACTGGCCTCACATAAGGAGACACTCTCTATCTGGTGTCATCTTCCTTTTAACATTTTCCTGTCTTTATTATCCAGCACCACTTTCGATACATAAATATTCAGTATTTAATTACTTTACTAAATAACCCAAATTATCTCTCCTGAATGTCAATTACAGTTCCCCAAGGAGAATTCAGCATTGGCAAGAATTCTGAAGGGTGACTGGGAAGTTGCCATTCCTAGAGATAGTTCCAGTTTTTTTTATTATATTCTAAATTATTTATGGTATTATAATAAAAAAATGTAAATCTCTAGGAAAGGCAGCTTCGGGCAACCTCCAGAATTCTCATTAATGATATCTTTGATTTGTAGAACACTTTTTTTCTGTAGTGCACTTTCACATTTTATCCTCCCAATATTCCTATGAGGTAGAGAGGCAGCTCTGATCCTCATTTTACACACCAGGAAGCACGGGAACAGAAAGGTTAAGCAACTTGTCTCAAATCACACAGTAGAGGTCTGATGGAACTCTTACTTTCAGATCCAAGCACTTAGGATGCAGGGTGGCTTAGTTGTTAAAGTGACACAGTTCCTGTCCCACATTGGGTTCTCAGGCTCAATCCCCATTTTACAGATGAGGTAACTGAGGCACAGGTAAATTAAGTGACCTGGCCAAGGTCATACAACAGACAAGCAGCAGAGCCAGAATTAGAACTCAGGTTCATCTGACTCCTAGGCCCGTACTCTATCCACAGGCCACGCTGCTTCTATAAATTAATAAATGCAATTAATTAATCTGATTTTATCTACCCCAATGCTCGGCCCATAATAAGAGCTTTAACAAATACTACATTTTTTTTCAATTATTATTACTGATGCAGTGCTCTGGTCCTGCCTCCTGTCAAACTCCACTGCTGTCAGGTTTACATGACAAGCCACTGGGAATAAACACTTCTGCTTGTTGTCAGAAGTCGAATGCAGATTTATTCGCTTTTGGCCTCTAAATGAAACAGTACATTAGAACCTCATGTCCAGCGATTTAAGGGTCGCTTGCTATCCCAGAGATCTCGTCACTGATGGCTTCTTGGAAATGATGTTCTCCCGCCAAGAACATCTTAGACTGTTTGTGACCAGCAGCACGAGACTCCTGCTTGCACCTTTAACATTTCAAATTTCCTGCATTAGTACAGTTTCCCTAACATTTTCCTCCCTAGTGCATTCTAATAAATGTGATTTCTACGGTGGATGGGAAAGCTGAAGGGGTTTATAAATCTATTGGAAAAAAACTGAGTGCCAGACAACCAAATGGGAAGAATAAAATGGTTTTATAATGAGAAAACCATATAAAATTTGCCTGACTGGGCCTCTCTGACTTCTCCCATTTATCATCTGACAACTATTGCCTGGATATATAGGAATGAATTCAACTTTGATGACAATAGCCATTACCAACAAAATGATCCTGCCTAGAACTATTAGTAAAAAAGTGTTTTCACTTCTGGTTCAACCTAGTATTTTCCAGGACTCAACAACTGTGTCTGGCTTTATATGTTGTAGGCCTTCCCTGACTAGGCCCTCATTTCCTCTTCTCCCACTCCCTTCTTTATCACCCTTGCACCTGAATTTTGCACTCTTTATTCACCCCTCCCTCAGCCCCACAGCACTTATGCACATATCTGTAATTTATTTATTTATATTAATAATGTCTCTCTCCCCCTCTAGACTGTACGCTTGTTGTGGGCGGGAAATGTGTCTACCAACTCTGCAATCTCCTAGTGCTTACTACAGTGCTTTGCACACAGCAAGCCCTCAATTATTGATGGATCGATTGCCGTTTCTAGAATGATGGTTCCCATAATTGACTAACAGAAGCCAGCAGAAGCGGCTAGATGACAGGAGAAAAATGCCATATCATTATAAATCTAACAATGGTATTAAGCACATACTATGTGGAAAGCATGAGGTAAATACAAGATGGTCAGGTTGGACACGGTCCCTGTTCCACATGGAGCTCCCAATCTAATGTGGAGGTCTTTTATCTCCATTTTACAGATGAATAAACTGAGGCTCAGAGCGGTTAAGTGACTTCTCTGAGGGCACACAGCAGGCCAGTGGCTCCAGAATTTGATTCTTTGTCCTGCTCCGGGCTAACAGCCCTGCACCCATTCATTAACAAGGCTGGCCTTGAACAGGAGTCTCGGCTACTGCCATTCACCGTGAACATTTGAATTCTCTGAAACCCAGGCCCGACAGCTGCGAGCCAAGGGTTCCTCTTTCTCCTTTAACAGATGGTTTCATGGAAGAATGTCAGAGGGCCTGTTTATCACTGCAGCTGCCAAAACCCTTCCCCTGATTTCATTTATTTTTCAATCATACTGAAGAATACAATGCAGTTTCTTCTTTCCCAGTAAGATCTAAAATAACAACAATGACAATAATGGCAATTATTGGGTGCTTACTATATGCTAAGTACGGGGATGACTACAAGATTATGAGGTTAGACCCACACGGAGCTCCCAGTCTAACATTCCCCAGCCCGTCAATGGGCAGGGACCGTCTCTATCTGTTGCCAATTTGTACATTCCCAGTGCTTAGTACAGTGCTCTGCACATAGTAAGCGCTCAATAAATACTATTGAATGAATGAATGAATTTTACAAATGAGGAACGTGAAGTCCAGAAAGCTTGAGTGACTTGACTAAGGTCATACAGCACAGGCCGGGGCAGAGGTGGAACCAGAGCCTGGGCCCCAGTCCCTTTCTGCTTTCACTAGGTCACGTTGCTGTTTGTAAAGGTGTTGTCTGCAGTCAGTAGGTCACTTGTATTAATTGAGCACCTACTGGGTGCAACGTATGTACTAAGCGCTTGGGAGGGTACAATATAACAGCAGACTGTGGCTACGTCCGGGGCAAGGATGCCACTTTGCAATAATGCAGGTCTCTGGGCATAGGGGGACCAGGCGAGAGAATTGGATGGCTCAGTGCTGCCCAACACCTCTACTGAAAAACCAAAACAAGCATATTTGGCCGGTAGTGGGACCTCCTGGCCTAGAGGAAAGAGCATGGTCCTGGGAGACAGATGACCTTAGTACCAGTCCTGCCTCCACCACTTGCCTGCTGTATGACCTTGGACAAGTCACTTCACTTCTCTGTGCCTCAGTTTCCTCAGCTGTAAAATGGAGATTAAGACGGTGAGTCCCACTTGGGACAGGGACTGTGTACCAAGCACAGAAAAGTGTGGCTAAAAATGCTGTTAGATGGCAATCCATTCCATACCGTGTGCACATGAGGTAAATGAGATTTTCCAGCTCCACACAATTTCCCTTTGTGCTCAAACAAATATACGCTGACTGGCAGCCAATTTAGGATCCTTTGGCATTGTCTCTAGACTGGCAGTCCCTCTAGACTTTAAGATGGTTGTTTGCGGGGACCCAACTCTGCTATACCTTTCTCTCCCAAGTGCTTAGTAAAGTGCTCTGCACCCAGTAAGCACTCAGTGAATACCACTGCTGACCGCCATTTCTAAAATAATAGTTCCCACCCTCTGGGGATGGAGAGAACCTTAAATCCACTGTTGATAAGTTCATGCCCCCACTTCTTCCCAAAACTCACCATCAAAACCAAGTTCTCTTTCAAAGTGGTCAATTTTGAATAAATGTTTTTGGTGAATTCAAACGTGGTTCTATCAGACCTGGAAGGGTAATCTGATCCCTTCCACCCATTTTCAAAACCAATTTTTAAACAAAAAAGCATATCCAAAACTAACAACGCTAAACGCAGATGCAATAGGAAACACCCTCCTCGGAAATGTCTCTGCACACAAACCCACATGGTCTTTGGCTATAGAATTCTCCATTTCTTAATGGAAGAAGACAGCCACTGCCTTAAAGTTGCCATATTAAAGGGTCTAAAATAAAAACAGCTCTACGATTAAAGGGATGCAACTTTCATGTATAGACACAGATACAGAAAAGTGTTCTTAAAATGGCCTCAAGGATCTGACTCGACCTGATCACTGTTAAGCCTCATGAGAGGTTCCCTTTATACTGTGATTTAGCAGTTTAATCATTTCCCCAGAACAGTTCTGCAAGATTCCTCCCACAATTTCCTATTCTCCTTCCCCTCCAGGCCCACATTCCTTCCTCTGGTGTGGACATCATCACAATTCCCTTTTATCCACATCCTCGAATGGGGGAAAAGGAGACCCAAAAGCATCCCTTCCCAAGGAGAGCCCCAACCCCCGACTTGGTGAACAACCCCGAGGAGATGCCCACCTTATCCGCTGCCCTCCCTCTGGTTGGATCTCAGAGAATCAGCAGAGAAAGCCAAGAACACTCTTGAAGTCTTTTGGCCAAAGGAAAGATGGGTCACTTTGGACCACCTCATTGTCTCTCTCACTGCCGTGCTGGATTCTTTGCAAGTTCTTAGGTAAGGTTCCATAAAACAGAATTGCATTCCTGTTCCATAATGCCATTCTATAAAAGCTGAGAGTGTTGGGCGAATGATGGAGGAACCAAGAAAAATTCAGCTCTCCTACCACTGACTCAGAGATCTTAGGTACAGGGAAAATTTAAGACGAAGCAATTTCGTTTTAATACAAAAGCAGCAGAAGAGGGAAAGGAAGCCCAATCTGTATGTTTACACTTCCCTAATTATATGAGCCTCAAAAACCACACACAAAAGCCACCAGCTGAACTTCTAAAAATACTAAAGTTCTAGAAGTGTTTATGCTTTCTTGATCCTGACCACAATAGTCAGAGTTCTCGTATAGTACTCTCCCAAGTGCTTAGTACAGTGTTCTACATACAGTAAGCACTCATTAAATATCACTGATTTTCTTTTATGGTATTTGTTAAGGGTTCACTATGTGCCAGGCACTGTACTGAGCGCTGGGTAGACAAGCTAATGAGGTTGGACATAGCCCCTTGTCCCACATGGGGCTCACAGTCTTAATCCCCGTTTTACAGATGGGATAATGGAGGCACAGAGTAGTGAAATGTCTCGGCCAAGGTCACACAGCAGACCTGTGACAGAGGTAGAATTAGAACCCAGGTCCTTCTGACTCCCATTACTCACAGCTCAGGAGTTGAGAATGTTAAGGAGAACCAGAGTTCCTATATCTGGAAAACACAAGTTCAACCCTTTTAACATTCCCCTAGGGTCACATCTGAGCCTGCAAAACAACTAGAGAAGCCGCATGGCCTAGGGGATGGCACATGGGCTTGGGGATCAGAAGGAATCTGGGTTCTAATCCTGGCTCTCCCACTTGTCTGCTCTGTGGCCTTGGGCAAGTCACTTCACATCTCTGTGCCTCAGTTACCTCATCTGCATAATGACGATTAAGACTGTGAGCCCCATGTAGGACCTGGCTGAGTCCAATCTGAGTGCTTGTAACCACTCCCAGCACTGAGAAGAGTGCCTGGCATGTAGTGCTTAAGTCCATATAACCGCCCCCCCCCCCCAAAACCAACTATTGTGTATAAGCAGCATGGCTCAGGGGAAAGAGCACGGGCTTGGGAGTCAGAGGTCATGGTTTCCAATCCCGGATCTGCCAACTGTCAGCTGTGTGACTGTGGGCAAGTCACAACTTCTCTATGCCTCAGTTCCCTCATCTGTAAAATGGGGATTAAGACTGTGAGCCTCACGTTGGACAACCTGATTACTCTGTATCTACCCCAGCGCTTAGAACAGTGCTCTGCACGCAGTAATTGCTTAATACCAACATTATTATTTTTGAATACATCCACTGCCCTCTACTGGCTGGGTGTTGCCTTCGGGATTCAATCCAACCATCGATATTTGTTGAGTGACTTTGTATGCGAGGAAGGGAAACCCTTCACCAATCCACTAATTCTCTCCACCAGTTTTTGTGAATTCACTGTCGATTAGTTCCTCCAGAAGGTGGTGCAAAGGACAGGAGATTAAAGACTGGCTACTCCGGCTGCTCTTCCCGCAAGCAACTCCATTAAAAGGTTTGATGGAAGAGGTGGTAGGTACCCGCTAGAACGAAGTTTGTGGACCACCAGCCAGTACTTTGAGGTATTTGAACATTAGTCGTGCTCCGTGTACTCTATTTCATGGAGAACCTTATCTGAACAAGGTCTGTGGATCTATGAGCAGGAGGGAGTGGGGATTAGGGGAAGGGGGAAGAAAAGAGGGGGAAGGAGGAAGAGGGGAAGGGGGAGAGAGGAGTGGAAAGGGGGTAGAAAGGAGGGTGAAAAAGGGAAGAGAGAAGGGGAAGGGAAGAGAGGAGGGGAAGAAAGGGAAGAAAGGAAGGGAAAGTAAGGGAAGAGAGGAGGAAGGGGGAAGAGAGGAGGAAAGGGGGAGAGAGGACAAGGTGGGGAATAGGAAAAGGCTACCGAGCATTTAAAAATAGAAGATAGAAGGGTGTCCAGTGCTCTAGCTTTACCTGATAGGGGATGGACCAGCTGAAAATCAGACCAATGGCCATCCTGAGCCCTAGCTACTTTGGGTTTCGTTCACAGTAAGACCTCACCCTTGAAACTTTTTTCTCCAATGTTCTTCTTCAGGAGGGCTCCTTCACTGACAACCCGACGGTCTTCAATCGGCTTAAGCGTTTCATGTTTTAAAGAAACCCAAATCTCAACAGAACAGAATGCAGGTTTACGGCAATAAAATTCAGAGGGCCACCTAGAAGTACATATTTGCAATGTAATCAAATAAGCGTGTTGCATTTATAGCAGAGCACCGAGGTCTCCAGACATCCAGAATACAATTAATCCTAGAGAGCTGTAGGGCACTTTCCTAGATGGCCAAGTGAACATTCAAAAATATGACACTTTGGTGTAGGGGAGCAGTTTTCACACAACAGAGCAGGATTTCAAAAAATGTGCATGTTCTAATTGACTCACTCCCAAGTGCTTGGTACAGTGTTCTGCACACAATAAACAATAAATATGACTGATTGATTCCAATTTGTGTTTGACATTCAGTAATCTTTCAAATGATTCAACTGCAGTTCCTTTCAATAAGACTCAGCCTACTATAAACTCAACAGGATATTAACTTAAGAAGCACCTCTTTGCCCAAAACAGGAGTATGGAGGTAAATACTGAGAGAATCAATTTAAAACGTTGCACATTCACAGGGTGCAGTACAAGTGAGGTTGGTGAATTTTCAAGTTTTTGACATTAGAAACATATAATAACGTTGGTATTTGTTAAGCGCTTACTATGTGCAGAGCACTGTTCTAAGCACTGGGGTAGACACAGGGGAATCAGGTTGTCCCACGTGGGGCTCACAGTCAATCCCCATTTTACAGATGAGGGAACTGAGGCACAGAGACGTTAAGTGACTTGCCCACAGTCACACAGCTGACAAGTGGCAGAGCTGGGATTCGAACTCATGAGTCCTGACTCCAAAGCCCGTGCACTTTCCACTGAGCCACAATGACCATAATTCAAACATACATTACAAGCCAACGAAATGTGCTTCCACCTACCAAAAACAATTCTCATCTGCTTGAGATCACAATGAACATTTCAATCCCCTCGAATGACAGATATAACCAGTTCCAGGGCATGGGCAATTGTAATTTATGAAAGATTTTGCACTCCAGACAAATCCCCACAAGGGGAATCAACCTTAATCGAAATCTACCCCAAATCAGGATCACCGGAACATCTGTGTTAAATGCAGCAAGCGGTGTTCACAAAATACTGGTGGACAACAAAAGCAAGGAATAAGAGTCTCTCCAGTGAATATGGTGTATGTTTTATTCTATTTACATTACATTTGTTATAAATATAATACATTTTTTTGAAAAGCTTACTTTTAATTAACTCGAGTAGATTTAAATTTTGAACTGAACAACTCAGCTGTTAAGGTGACATCATAAAGTGAACGATAATTTAAATGACAAAAATCTCATGGTTGCGAAATAGTGCATTCTGAACTGAGATGAATGAGAAAGAGAGTCGGCAATATGGCTTCAAAATGAAGCCCCAGAGCAACAGAAAGAACTCAATTTGTACAAAGGTCTGTATAAGCCAAAGGGACCACTAGGTCCTGAACCAAAAGGACTTCTGTTAATACAGGCCCCTGAGCTGATTGGAGAGGACTGACGATAAAGCAGGAGTGGCAGAATTTGTATTTTAACACTCGAAGGAACTTCACAGTAAAGTTGGAATTTCGAGAAACTAGAGTCTGACTAAGGGTTTAAGAACAGAAGAGCCAACAGAGGGTCCCCATTTCTCCCCACCCACAATTTTTTTTAATTTTTTTCTGAAATCGTCTCCTAGAATGGCCACTAGCATTCACGAACCATTCTGTAAATTGTAACAGTAATCTCAGATATTACTTTTTTTTTTTTGACAGGGCCTAAGGTGCAGGGATATAGTCAAATTCTGGGCTGTGAGCATTTAAAATGACCAACTGAGATGAAACGAATACCAAAAAAAATGAAAGAAAAGATGCATTCTCAGTCCAACGTGCCTTGTGTTAAAATAAATGGACGAAGTAGTCGAAATATCTTGCTATTTGTTCCTACACCATCTTTCGTAACACGTTAGATGCTCCCAAGCTGCTGTAAAATCCATTCAGCAAAATAATGTGGATTTGATTATTTTGGTTTTTCAGTACAAATCTGCACGTGATCAAATATTATTGATGATGATCAATGCTGGCATGGAGTTCTGTTGACTCGTTTCAAACAATGTGACTTGGTCCGCTAACTTGGCAAACACTCTAGGAGTTCCAAGATTATAGACCCCTGTGTGGACAAAACACGCTTTCAGCTGTAGACTGTAGATCTCCTGGCTTTTAAGCTGAAGTTTGTATTGCGTTTGCCCAAGCCAAGTGAATGAGCCGTGCATCTCCAGGGACTCGGGACTAAAAGGGAAGAAAAAAAGCCAGGTCAGAGCTTCGTTTTTGGTTCTGTTTTCGAAAATAATCTACCCGCATTCTGGGCTGGAAGACCGTGTCTTGCCGGTCTGCCAGTTTTCAGATTCATAAAAAGATGGGCAATGCAAACCTTGCAAGGATACAGTTCGATTTACAAACTCAGTTAGTAAATAGCTCACTGCAGACAGAATGAGGCACTGCGTGCCCTTGTGAGAAAAGCCCAGGGGCGAAGATGTGCCAGCTCTGAAGGGGCGGCTAAAGAGATGGCGTCCCCTGGGGCTTAGGACCACCCACAATATTCTCCCTTGCACACAGCCGCTGCTTCCATGGGCCAGGTCCCCAGGAGCCTCTGCCACTGAACATCAGCAGGTTGCTCAAGACGACAGCAACGGGAGCTGAGCACAGCCAGGGGACTTGCGGCAATTCCTGGCAGGCTGTGGCAACCTGGCACCCAGAGTGACAAGGTGACCCTGCGGATACCTGCCAACGGGTTGCATTTTCAGCCACCCCCTTTTGGCCTTTTAAATCGATTTTTTTTGACAATCCAATCACCATCCATTGTCACACCAATCTTTTCCTACTCTACTGGCAATGGCTGACTCAGAAGCATGTTTCTATCTTCTTTGAACACCCACAGGTTATACATCATGAGCCCATATGTTCCCATTCCAAAAGTCTCTTAAAATGCCCTGCATTATTTACACATTAAATACTAAATGGATAAGAATGAATGGACGGTACCTTGTTGTTTTATGCCGCAAATCAATTATGACATCCACATCAGCCTGAGAACAGTTGGAAAGTAAGAGGGTGACAGGGACTAGACATAGGCTAGGAAAGGGAGGGAAAAAAAAGGTTTGTTTAAAAAAAATGAATATAGAGATCATTGTATTTTCAGCAACGCACATGCATTTAAAGGATCTATATCTATCTAGCCACCCAGAAAGCAGTTTCGCATTTTGTATTCAAAGTACCACGCTTTGCAAACCCCATGAGAAACTTCAAATGATGGTATTCATTGAGCATACGAGCAAAGCACTGGTCGAAGCACTTTGGAGTGCACAACAGAAGCAAAGTACCCATACTACCGGCTCTCAAACACAAATTCTAATGGGGAGCCAGGCAAACATTTACAAATCATATGCATTGGGGAAATTGTTCAGTGTTATTAGGCTGGATGACTAGAATGCACAATTAAACACGCAAATGAGACACTTACTAGAAATATGCATATATAGATAGGTGTTAAGAACAGGAATAAAATACATAAAGGCTAAGTGTGTCTACGGATAAATAAATCTTCTTGGTACTACACAGCACTTGAAAACTAGAGCAAATACAAACACAATGTCTGGCATCTTGGCTATCCACTTTAGTGACTGCTAGACTTTGGTTAACGTTAAAGTTATAAGTGGATGCATTCTCCAGGATACCTTTTATACTTGAAAACGACAGACAAAAAATTAAAACTACTCTAAGAGACCTTGGGGCAATGATTCCCTGTCTTCTTTCCACGCCACTGTAAACCCCTTTGTGGCCTATTAAAAGGTTTGTATTCGAGTTTGTATTCATTATATTCCGGCAGTTTACATTCTGACAAATTTTATTTTTTCATCGTTCCAGGCTATAAACAACTCCATTCCTTTTTTAAGTGATACAAAAACACCAATACAATGAGAATAAGCCCAAAAAACCACATAAATCAAACCTTTTCTGATGAAATGGATGATTAAAAGACTCTGGATAATGAAGACTGGTTTTTATGAGGTTGGAAAGCTGCTCTGCTGTAGGTCTTGTGGAAATTGTAGTGTTTTCTGTCCTACTAAATTTTAAGAGACCCATTTCTGGTGGTTCCTGGAAAATAAAATTAAAAATAACCAAATGCATAGAAAATGGTTTCAATAGAATCTTAATTCAATACAAGAGAAGGGAGCAACAACTGAGTGGGTGGTAGAACTGCCCAGCAAAATGCCTTGTTGTGTCACCCTCCGGCTTGTAGCTAGAAGGGTTTGCTTGAAGTCTGGAGGATACGTAACCCTTCGCTTGATCCCAAAATGGTTGAAAGCTTGGAAGTGAGTAATATACTCAGCCGTTAGCTCAGACCTACTTAGTAGGTAGCCTTCTTAAACCTATAATGCATTTAATAGAAAAGTGTGGATAGGCTGAAGGAAAGGTCTGGGCTAATAACCTAATTTCATTCTTTTTCAAAAGGGAAAATATAGGTAACATAACATTTACCCTTTTTAAAACAAATATTCCATAAAATTTAGAAAAATTGGTCAAGCTTAAAAGTAGCTCAATACTTTCAACTTATTAATTTTTAGTTAGATTTTCCTGGTCAGGCCGTGTGTACTATAACTTGAGTTTTCTTTAACACTGAGTTCATCGAGAACACAACCCCCGAGTTAAAGGGGAACTGAATTTCTTTTAACCACATTAAGTAAAAATATCTACAGTTAATTGGCATTAACTTAATGCAATTTAAAATAAGGAGATGTATATAGTGTAGACTCCTTTCTCTGAAACAAGGCATGTCTAAAATATTTGTACACTTAGGCTGCTTTTTCTTTGACTATGCTCATTTTTTTTTAAATCCCAGATTTAAGTCTTAAATAGCTATTTGGATTTTGTGAACATGGTCTCTGAGGAATCATATGTTTAATTGCTGAATTTACTGGTCGCCTTCCAAATCAAACACAGAAAGCCTTCTGAGAGGCTACAGAGAGACTAATAGCTCCATTCAGAAAGTTTGGGCCATACCTGTTTTTGAGGAAAGGAAAAAGCCTCATTTCCTACAGTATGAAGAACAACATGATGCTGGCCTTCCAAAATAAGCTGCTTGTTGTCTTCCACGACATATGCCTAGAGAAATCACAATCCAATCAATTTACTAGCATCATGGATAATGCCTTCTGTTTTATAAAGCCAACTTTATGGACTGATGCTTTATACCAATTCAGTTACATTACATTATCTATAACAAGTGCTTAGTAAAGAGCTCTGCATACAATAAAGTGCTCAATAAATACAAATGATAGATTACAGAACTCACTGGGAGGAGGGGATTCAAAACCCATAAAAAACATCAGCAATTGACTAGCACCAGAGATACCACATTAGTCTCCAATGTCTAGGGGTGTAAGTTCAGCAGCAACCTAAAATCTGAATATCAATTACCCTGGCGCACAAGGAGGCAGATCTTTTACTGCTTGCATAAAAAGGCCCCTAGCTGCAGAT